>NC_090931.1:396765853-397080042 GCF_040938575.1 Ambystoma mexicanum
AGATGCCAATGTTGGGAATGCACAGAACACATGCTAGAAAATTATCACTTGCTCCACGATGCCACAATTGTGGGCTGAGCACACTAAAAATAAAAATAACATGAAACTAACATTCTAATTTACCTTATCTATTTAACATATAACAGATCCCCATACTAATATGTAGTGCAAACCAGTTCATGATATAAACCTGGTGAAGATTGATGGTAACATAACAAATCCGAAGTATGGAATGTGAAATATGTTCTGCTAAAGACATTGCATTGTTTAAACAACTTTCAGGGCAGGAAATCGGCACTGAAATGTAGCTATTATTTCCACTCCTAAGCGCTCTCAACACGGTCAGAACATTCTTGGATTGGCTGACTGACAAAAAGGGAGGTGGTTTGAATGACACAGAGGTTTTAGAAAAAGGCTTGAAGCAGAACGGGCTGGGTCATTCACTCACTCACTTGCTCGGAAGCAGAAAGACTGGTAGAGAGTTAGCTCCTGGGCAGACTGACTCACCTGTGCTTTTGCAAACAGTGCTGTAGGATGACTGTTTTGTGGGCTGTCTGTCTCTCTCCTGGGTTGGCAGTCATCAGAAGAGTTGCACTCTCCAACACCATTATCAATGGTCGACCCTAGGTGGCGTGGCAAGCAGAAGGTCTGGAAAGGACTTTGTGAGTTACTTCCAGGCTGAGTCGGGGAATATCGCCAGCTGAATTCTCCTGTCCTGTCCACTAGACGGAAAAGGGGGAATATCTCCAGCTGAATCTAGATAATTATGCAGTAATTGAGTTTGCTAAGTGGATGATTGATACTAGGTAGCTTAGGGTAAATAAGTAATTTCATTTTTAGGCATGGCATAATACCATTTTATATGTGTATGTAAAACTGTGTTCATGTTTCTCCAAGTTTTGCTGCAATAAAACTCAGAGTGACAGAAGTTGGGCTCTGCCAATTTTGCTGCGAAGTTCAAGGCCAATGTTGGCAGATTTCTGGGCATTATCGCAAATAGAATGCTTTGAAATCCATTACAGAAAAGTCTTCACTTATGCTTGAATTAAAATGTGGATGCACTTGCCATTCTGTGTAACTTGAATATTTCTAACTTCTGATAAAGAATAACAATTCCAAAAGGTGACTTAGCTTCAGTGTATTTATTCTGCACTCAGCTTTATTGGGTTTGTATTCAGGGAGATCCAGAATGTGCAGTAAAAAATATCAAAGTAAAGTTAGTTACTGTATATAGTTTTACTCTGAGAGGCTGAATGAATGCTTCGTATTTCATTTGCATGGTAAATGTATTCTGGGATGCAAGCCACAATTGCATAATGTGGGATTGTAGATAAGATACCGCATAAGGAGGTGAGTTAATTATTCAGAGTCTTCTAAGTCTAATACTTGTTTACCTTTAGTGGCCCTGGTAAAATAACTATTAGGCAGTGTTCTGAAGCTAGGCTCACCACTAAAAAGATACCCCAACAAACACAATATATTACCAAGAGCTAACACAAATACCACTATACCACTACACCATAAAATACCAAGAGATATCCAAAATATATCCAAACAAAAATAAAGATCTCTAACAACAACCTCATGGCATGTATGTAAATGTCACTTGTGATTGCATATGCGCTGTCAGGAGCAGTGCATGACAATGGTGACATATTTTTCCTTTACGAACTATAACAGTAGAATTTGAGGAGTTTTGTTGTTTTGCACAGCAATCATACTGTCGCTTAACACAACATTTGTCATTCAATTTCAAAGGGTTTATCAGATAAACGTAACAGTAATGTTGCTTACACCAAAGTTTTTTATTATGGAATAGGCTAGCCCTGATGGTGTTCAGAAAACCGATATGATTTTAGATTTTTAAGAAATGTATAGTGCACAAACTAGTGGGAAAACCTGCATCTGGACAATGTTAATAACATAATACAGATTGACAGGAGAAGACGATTCAATAGAACAAATAGGTCGTCAAGACCCCAAGAAAGGAGAGCAAAGAATTAAGACTCCTGATAGCGAAGATCAAGGTAATCCAGTTTTGAGGACCAGAAACTGAGAGTCTACAATATCCCCTTGTCTTGCATCGAGACAAGAATTCCTTTTGGAGGCAAATAGCTCGATCTAAGAACTATATTTGATTTGCTATGTAAAGGGGAGCAAGTAGATGAATACATTTGAAAATTGGTTACACAATCTTGAAATCAACTCACCAAAGTACTGGCAGCAAATGAAGATATTGTCTGGAGGATGAAATTGAATGCAATTTATTCAGCCCCAAAAGGAATTGAATTGCAGATTTCAGAACTAGTAAAGGTCTGAGCAACTGATAGTCAAGAATCATGACACATGGGCATGTGCATAGTTAATCCTAGAATGTATTAAGGCACAACCACCACAACATGCTTCTCTCTGGGAGAAAGGGAGTAACTCGACAGAGCTAGCACAATCTGAAGCCAGCAGTATTGCTGACTTCTACCACAAGACGATTAACTCTCTGATCTGCCCGCCGCAATACACCCAGATTTGTTTACCTTATCGGCATAGATTGTTAGGAGTCCAAACAATGCAGTGTGGGGTGAATGATGGGATGCATCATAAGGCAGGTTTTTTGACCGTAGCAAAATAACTTGTCTCGGATGAGTTCATCTGCAGTCGACCATTAAACATCATGGTGCTGACATCATTCATATAAGTCTGTAGACTATGATCATCTGCTCTGCTCCCAGAAATCTCAGAAAACAAGTTGCTGTGTAAATTGAGGGTGTAGAAGGCCTCCTACAAACCTAAAGAAAAATATACAGGGTGTATGCACACGTTCACACCCCTCCTCTACGAAAGCCCCCAAAAACCACATGGGAACAATTGTACACCTGAGATCTCTGCCTCCATAGGAAAAAAGAGTGAAAGAATTCTTAGCACTGTGGTTCCAACACTCCTGATAATTAGAGGGAGTTTTCTGTGAGGGGACCTGCCCTTTAGAAAGGGAGATCCACTTTGGGAGGGAAATTCCAAGAAACCTGTGGTCAGTGTTGGACTAGAAGAGGCGTTTGACAGTGTTGGCTTCCTAGTGTAGGAATTCCCTCTAGGCAAAGGACTGACTGAACGTGAAATGTTTCCTATAAGAGTGAATAGTACTGGGCCTCCAAATGCAGCCCCAGTTCTTGAGTATACACAGATATCTATGGATTATGCCTTTATACATTTGAACAGAACTCATGCACTCAGTGGCACAGGTGCAAGTATCACTACTGCCCAGTGACAGTGGATGGAAGATTAACAGTGCCTCGGAGGTGGTGGTTGTTCCATTGAGGGGTTAGACAGACTTAGCATATGCTCACAAGCAATGATAAAACCCTGCAAGCACTGCATCGTTGTGAAAGACTCCATTCCTGTAGAGTTAATGTTAGGTAATGTCCTTCCTAACCCCATGATTGTTCAGGTGGTCACTAGAGCCAGAAGTATGTGAACAGCCAATGTAGAAGCACCTGGGGCAGTTGACCCACACAGAAACTACTATGCTTCTTCTTCAAAAGGCTTACCAGGAGCTCGGACCCACTGAGACGCATGGGCCACAGTAATATCTAAATAGTGAGGGCATTACTGTATATATGGTTTAGACTTACCCTCCTTGAAAAATGTTTGTTATGCACAGTTGTTCACACATTTCTCTTTAGATGTACTGATGGGACATAATATCCCTTGTTTGATTATATTTACACTGAAAACATGTGTATTGTTTTTCTAATTCACTATTTGTCTGATGTATTGCTGGATCTAGAACTTAACACATGTTACAATACACAAACTTTGGAATATAGAAACAATCAGAAGAGCATACAATGTTCAATGCTCCATGCTCTGTCAATGTATCATTGGATGTCTGAAACCTGAAAAAAAGCAATTGTCTTTAAGAAATCGTAGTAAAAAAACTAAAATGTTTGGTGATTGATAGACCAACCTTCTCTTGAGATGGGCAAATGAGGAGCAGGGATTTGGAACAATAGGGGAGGACCTTCAGGTGCTGGGAAGTGGATGAAGATGGGAAGGTGCTGGCGTGGGAAGATTCACATGAGAAAAGGGAAGAACGCGATGGGGACAGGAGAACCGTTGTAGGAGAGGAAGATTAAAAATTGGGAAAGGGAAAGGGGGAAATGTAAAGTGGGAAAGTAAAGTTTATAGTAAGTGGGAAAGTAAAGTTGGAAAGTAAGTTGGGAAAGCAAGTGGGAAAAGCAAAGTGGGAAAAGTAAAGTGGAAAAAGTAAAATTGGAAAAGTAAAGTGGAAAAGGTAAAGTGAAAAAAGTAAAGTGATAAATGGCGATGGGTAGAGAGGGGCGGCTAGGTAGGAAGGGCCCCCCAACAGGGTCCTAAAAGGCCTTAAGGGGGGGAGTTGGGATGCACCGCTCAGTGCCAAATCCTGAGGCGTGGTTGAGAAATTGAACACCTGTAAGCTAACTGCTCACTTTATGTATGTTTAATAAAGTTTGCTGTGGCAATTTCAACTTCCACTCAGCCAACTGACCCTGTCTCTTATTTGGGAATCGGGGGCGGAGGGGTGGTCAGAGACTGTGGAGTATGTGGGAACGGGCCTCTGATGAGGGGTGTCAGCACCGTGGTGTCATCATCAGGGGGCGACCCTGAGCCGAGCCATGGCCACAGAGCCCCCATATAAGGGCGGCCAGGGGCAGCCTCTTTGGGTCCTGCTTCGGGTCCTTGCCTTCCACACTGGACAAAGATCCCTGCATCTGAACAACATCAAAGCTTATGGTACGTATATCTACACCACGTCTGTGGACACAGGCTGCAGGCACGGCCAAACATCCATGCAACGTAGAATGCAGCTACAGCCCTGCTCATCCGGTCTAGCAGCGCACATAGCCATCCACATTGAAACACCTGACGTACTTCAACACCTCTGCCACTAGCATACAGTGACTACCAATGAAAGGAAATTTGGTATAGCTGGTCACACATCGACTTTTCAACAATAGCACTCTATCACAAACCACCAACAGCACCCACCCACATGCCTGACCTTTTTGGGCTGCTAAATTGAGCTTAGCCAGTCACCTAAGTCCTAAACCAGCAAAAATGCACAATTGCATCTCCGAATCTAAAACTCTTAGAACCTCCAGTACATATACAATGGTCAACGAGGGTGTTCCAGCCACAAAGCGCATTGAGGCCATACACATGGGGAAAGAGCGCTATATACATAACCAAATACAATACAAATACAATGCACTACTCCTACAATTTACTTCCTTCCTAAAATACATAAGAACATTTCCAAGCCTCCGGGGAGACCCATCGTCACACTAACAGGGTCGTTATTGGAAAACATGTCCAAGTACATTGATGAATCTTTGTTTCCTTTCGTACTTACACTACCCTCATATTTGAGAGATACGAAGGATTTTTTGTTGAAGATTAATGAAATACCCTACGAGTCAGATTTTTTACTAGCTACGATGGATGTGGTCTCTTTATGCACGTCCATCACTCATGAGCAAGGTATTAAGGCCTGTACTCATTATCTGAATACCAGATCGTTGAATTTTTCTAAACATTCGGAAATGATTCTGGACATGATTTTTCTGTGCCTGACCAACAATGTTTTCCTATTTAACCAAAGGTACTATAGACAGAAGCAAGGTACCGCGATGGGAACGACCTTTGCCCCTCCATATGCAAACCTCACAATGGGGTATTGGGAGAAATATGAAGTATGGAAGGAAAGTAACGAGAGGTTCACTAATAAGGTGGGCATGTGGCAACGCTACATAGATGATTTATTCATCATCTGGAAAGGCACACCAAAGGAATGGATGGATTTTGTGGAACATCTTAACATCAATGAATTCAATCTGAATTCACCGAAACTCACAGCCCCAAGGAAGTTGTATTCTTGGATGTCACGGTTCAAATTGATGAGGGGAAAATAAAGACCAAAATGTTCCAGAAACCAACAGGGGTAAATGCCCCATTAAATGCGAATAGTGCCCACTGCCAAAATCTGATTTGGAGTATTCCTTATGGCGAGTTTATCCGTCTCCGAAGAAACTGTTCAGAACTTAGTGCCTATGACGAAGAGAGCAAAATCACAGCCTGGAGCTTTCAAAAACAATGTTATCCAAAACAAGTGATTCAGAGAGCCTATCTAAAGGCACGTCAGTGCGAGAGGTCTACATTATTACTGGACCGCACCAATAGGACAATGAACAGTGATAAAGAAACAACTACTCGTCTGATTTTGACGTATGGACAATCTGCCAAATACATCAAAGGCATCATACGCAAACACTGGAATACATTGGTAGTGGACCCGGACCTGAGACAATCATTGGGTGAATATCCTAATTTTGCCTTTCGGAAATGTCCATCAATCAAAGACAAATTAGTGAGCAGCTTCATGCAACCGGACATTATTTCCCATCAGTCAACTTGGTTAAGTTGTAGGAAGGATGGCATCTACAACTGCAGAAAATGCAAGATATGTGAATTTGCGGAAGAGTGCAGCACATACTTACATCCTATACTCAAAACAACAATTGCCATCAAGGACAGGATAACCTGCGACTCAGAGTATATAGTGTATGCACTCAAATGCACCTGTAGCAAATGATACATAGACAGTACCAAGTGCAAATTAAAGATACGGATACAGAAACATATCAGAGCCATCAAAAATCAAGACTACACATACCACATTGCTAAACATTTTTGGGAGAATCATGATGGGAAACTATGTGACTTCTCGTTCATTGGGCTACAGCAGGTAAACATTGGACCCAGGGGAGGTGATAGAGAGAAATTACTGAGACAACGAGAGACCAGAGTCATTATCGATTTCGAGAGCAAGTTTCCATTGGGACATAACATTGATGAGGAACTTTATACCTTTTTGGGAAATAACATTTATAGTTGTTGTATCGCCCACCTATGGTCATTACTAAATCAGGATAATGATCGTTCGCTGAGGATTTGTTAACCTTTCCCTTAGTATTCCCTTATTCCATAGAATTTTAGTTCTACCGGATAGAGATCACCGGTAAAATGGGTTTTTAATCATGTACACACACAGTTTTTGTAATTTCTATATACAGTTATATGTCATTTCTTATGCCTGATCACAACAAGTTTTTTAATGTTCACATTTAGTCCAGGGCGGACTAAGTGCCGGCTTGTATTCTTCTAGCACTAGTCACTTTGAAAAACATGTTGATGGTTTAGGTTTGTAGTCATCCATGGTAATACAATGCCTTGGGCAAAATTGTTATTTAACTTATCGTGCATTGTCTAATAGTACTTTTGCAAGAATATATTTTGAAATGAGGCACTATGCTTCCCATGTGATAGACCCGGTGTTATGCGTCTATGTTCGCATAACATAATTTGAACATACACACGAGCCACAATGGTTGTTTCATGATTAGGGTCTGAATTTGATCCAACAGGTGTAAAATTGAGCACTTCGCGATTGTATTCTATATATTGTATTTACACAATAATAATGTGTGCACACCTTTAAATCAGTGACTAATGATGAGTGGAACTACTTTATCTGAATGTTATGTGCAGTGAGAGATCCACTCCAAAATGGCGGATGGTGTGATCAGGCATTTGGTATGGAAAGAAAAGGTTTACAACAACTTTTTGTTATACAGCATCTTTACCCCAGCTCCTAATAATGAAGGTATTCCCTCCAGTTAAATATAGCAGTTGGACAAGAGGCTATTCCTGCTGGAGAAAGTGAACTACCGTTACCCAGTAATTCAATATCAAGTACCACAGTCCATGGGGTAGCCAACTCCTGAGGAATTGGGGCCAGTGGCCACCAAATGTCCTACTCTGGGAGGAAAGAAGTCAGTGATCTCTAAATTACCAACTGCAGTATAAAAGGAATCCGAGATGGCTATGCCACTCTAGCAGGTCTATGAAAACAGGCAGTCGACCAAGCTCAGGGTGAACTCCCTGGCATGTTCAGAGTGAATTGGGTGAATGATCACCTACACAGGGTGCCCAGGAATTCTGAGGGGGTGTACAACTGGAGATTGGGTGTGCCCCAACACTACCTGTAGTTCATGCTAGACTTGGCTCACAACATAGCTTAAGAGTGACTAAGATGTCAGATGGCACTCACTATCAAACTCCCTCTAGCTAACTCCCAGACATTGACCATTCACCTCATCTACAGACCTCCTGTACGTATAGGGACATTTGAGGACGATATCTACAACCTAATTTCCAATAATCTCAAAACATCTTCACAACTACTTGTCCTAGGGGACTTTAATTTGGGATATAATGACCTACTAGACATAAATGCCACTACTATGTCCAGCATTCTTTCTGAACTAGGCTTAACTCAAAAAATGCTCGATCCTACTCACACTAAAGGGAGAATCCTTGACTGGCTAGCAGACTACAACTGCACCGCCAACATCAAATCCATCGTTCCACAACTGTGGACAGACCACTTTCTCGTATCCTTCGAACTCTCCACCCTGAGATCACTAGTTCTTGTGCCCACCATGGCCCCGCCATGTCCAACTAGGAATAAAAGGAGTATCACCAAGGAAAAAGTGATTGCCGCAGTACTACCCACTCTTAACCAACTAGCAGATCACTTAGACCCGCAAACGCTAGTCGACTAGTATAACAAAATTATGTTAACCACTCTCGATAACATTGCCCCCTAAAACCTAAACCGAGCAAACCCAAATCCCACCTAAATAAATGGTTCACCCCTGAATTAAGGGATTTACGACAACTCAAGAGGGGTTGCGAAACCACATGGAAGCTAATCCCCTCAGAAGACCACAAAAATAAACTAATAGAAATCTCTTCCCACTACAAAAAGGAAATCCTTCTGGACAAGTGAAACTCGTATAACAAGCAGAAACCTAATGCCAACTGGAATTGAGGGAACTGTTTACCAGCCTCAAGGAATTAGAGTTACCCATCCCCATTCAGGATAGTTCCACCAAAGATAAAACATGGTGCTCAGATATACAACAAGCACTATCTAATAAGTAACTATGCTTCAAAATAAAATAGCTAAGAAAAAAGCCTCTCTGACTCAACCAGCTCAGACTAACAATCTAACTACCGACCCCCTGTCTAAGGAACAGGACACAGCGGCACGATTCACGTTTTCAAAAACTTCTATCATTGAGGTAGAGAAAGTCTCCTCTCTCTTAAGCCTTCCAACTGCCAGGGCGACCTCTGCCCTGCCCAGCTTATAAAAGATGCTGCCAGAGATCTCTCCCTTTTTATATCTAAACTAATCAATGCCTCATTCATGTCGGGCATTGTGCCTACCAACTTGAAACAATCTTGGGTACTACCTTTGCTTAAAAAGCAAACTCTAGACCCACTTATACCGACTATCTACCGCCCAATAACAACAGTCCTGTTTTTGCTTAAAATCCTGGACAAGATTGCCTATAACCAAATTCAGAAATTCTTTTAACAACATAAACTACTGGGAGCACGTCAATCTGTATTTCGACCCCAACATGGTACAGAGACGGCCCTCATCGATTTGAAGGCACATATAGATGATCTACGAGATAAAGGTAAAACGGCTCTTCTCCTGTTGCTGGACCTTTTGGCTGCATTCGATCTTGTCGACCACAAGGTCCTTTGCAGCCATCTAGATTCAGCTACACACTTCTCCAAAGAAGCTATAACCTGGATCGATTCCTTCCTCAGTGATGGGACTATGAGGGTGTTCTCCCCTTCAGCCGCTGCTGACCTGATCCCAATCCTGTGCAGAGTTCCTCAGGGCTCTTGTGTCTCCCAACCCTATACAACATGTTTACTAAGCCCCTTTTTGATGATCTGGACCTTTGTGGTATCACCTAGACTAACTATGCAGATGATACCCAGATTCTACCACTTTCTGGGGATTACAACAAGGATTTGGCCTTGGTAAATAGGGTGTATCTCATCATCCAGGCATGGATGGCAACTCACAGACTATGCCTGAATGATGACAAAACAGAGTTTATCCTCCTTGGGACTGATACTAATCTTAAAAAAACTAGGCCAAGATCATACATCTTTTGAGATTGATGGTAATATCATTAAGGTGTCTAAGGAGGTGAAGACACTCAGCTTCTACCTGGACTCCACCCTCTCCTTCGACAAACAGGTGAAATCCATGGTCTCTGCCACAGCTTACACATGTCAGCTTATCAGAGTAGGTAAACATTTTCTCTCAGATAACAATTGCATTATCTTAGCTAGAGCCTTGATTCTGTCTAGGCTCGACTATTGTAATCCCTTATACATTGGAGCTAACAAAGCTATCATCCACAGAATTCAAATCTTACAAAACAATGCCTTGAGAGCAGCTCTTGGCGTATCCAAAAGAGTGCACATATCTAAAATCAGGCATCAAAACAACTGGCTATCGACCAAAAAAAAATCTACTTAAAAGTTGCCTCTCTTGTTCACAAAGCCTTGAACAATGCTGCACCTAGCTATCTCACAGACAAATTCATAAGGATAAGTTCCTCCCGACCAGCAAGAACCTCCAATGCCAATAGCCTTATCATGCCTAGATCTAGGTTGGAGAAGACTGGGGGTGGCAGTCGCCAGGTCTGAGTGACCCAACTATGGAACTCCTTGCCCCACCCTCTATGTGAGGATCAGCCTTTTCGAAAATGTAGGTCCTCCTATGTCAATCTGTTGAAGGCGGCCAACGACTAGCTGCACACTAGCGTGTGCAGTAGCTTGTACTTAACTCATGATACCTCATACTGTATATATATTTATGCATCGCCTGCCCATTTTTATACCCTCCCACTCGGGCTAGTGATGTGACTCCCGGCTAGTGCCTGTATATAGTATGTTCTGTCTGTAATCTGTAACTGTACATATTTGGCTGTGTGTGTAGTCTGCATCCATCTGTATTGTATGTATTTATATCATTGTGTATGTACTTTGTAACCATGTAACCTCAAGCCTGGCATACTCTGTACTGTTGTGCCCGGCTACCTTCAGGTTTGGTGCGCATTATAAGTGAATAAAACAAAAAAACAAACAAATAAGCTGTCTGCTCATTTTTACTAACTTTAGATATGTGTCAAACTAAAGTAGTTTGTGCACTCCTGTTAGTCTTGCCAACGTCGGATAGGACTGGTGGGGTGAAAAAGACCCCTTAATCTCACTCTGTGTGCTGGGCGGTCCATAAGAGAATTGGGATGGCCATTCTTGGTCCATTTCCTCCTTATATAATCTCAGGAAACCAGTACATCCTAGTTGTCATAGACCATGATTTTAGAAACTCTGATGTTGTTCTCTTACAGAGAATAAAGGCCCTGTGGTGGTAAAGGTTCTCACTGGTATTTCTCTACTTATAAGAAGTCTATGTGGAATGAGTGTGGCATGACATAGAAGTTCTCCACCCCTTTCCAGCCAAAATCCAATGGTCTGGTTGAAAGATACAACCAGACAATTAAAGGGATGATAAGTGGTTTGGAAGAGCACCTGAGGAGGAAATGAAATGCTGTCTCTGCTGTGCCTCTTGTTTGCCTACAGAGAAGTGCCACAGAATGGAGCAGGGTTCAGTCTGTCTGAGCCTTTGTTAGGACATCACCTAAGATATCCCATGTGAATGGTGAGCAAAGGGTGGGAAGGTAACCCCAAACTCCTACTCATGACATAGTGAATTATGTACTTGTGCTAATATCCATAATGACCCAATATGTGTACAAGTCTCAGGAAAATGTGAAACCAAGTCAGAAATTGGTGAATTACCATGACAGAGTACATTGCAGGTGAATTGGTTTGAACAGCTAAAGTTACCAAACCCAGTACACTTCTTGCAAAGTGGGCTGAACCTTACACTATGCTTCAGAAGATCTGTGAAGTTAACTACCTTACTGATTGTAAAACTCCCAGACAAGTGCATAGACTCTTCCATGACAATCTGCTTTAACCTAAATATAGTGGGGATGACTTGGTAGTGTTTTATGTAACCTATGAGGGTATGGTTCTGAGTAGGACAGTGATCCTTTTCTGAAACCTGTTACATGTAGAGGTTACAGATGGATCAGTAGTAGAAGTGAACATCTCTTCTGATCTTACAGAGAAACAACTGCAAGACAGAAATCAGCTGCTAGGAAGGTTTGTATTTATGTTCTCACGAAAAACATTTCTTACTAGTGGGTGTGGCAAAGATATTGTCACTAAAGACAGTACACAGGTAAGGAGTTGGATCCATCAGATGTCAGACTGGGTAAGGGACAGCATTAGGAAAGACTCTTCCAAAAACCTATTAACTCTAACGGTGATAACAATGTCCCCCACCTCATAGGCTAGTCCCTTGGCACTAGTTTTCAAAAACCTAGTAATGGAACCAAAGAAATTTGCTTTTTTGTTGATTACCAAGCGTTCACCTCTGTTACGCAAACAGATGCTCATTAAATACCCAGAGCAGAGAAGCACCTTTACAAGTTAGGCATTGTCATATTCATGAGTACCTTTAATCGTATTGCTGGGTACTAACAGGTTGGCTTAATGGATGGTGCCACAGGGAGGTAAGCACTTTCCATATCAGATGAGCACTATCAGTTTACTTTAATGCTCTTTGAGTTAAACAATGCTCCTGCCACTTTTGAGTTGACGTTGAATCTGGTCCTGGTCGGGCTATGAGACTTCAGTGTTGGCTATTTAGATAACGTTGCTCTCTTCCGTCAGATATGGGAGGATCATTTACTCAACCTGAAACAAGAGATTTAGGCTGTGAAGAATTATTTCCTTTCCTTCATCAAGTGGCCTGGCACCATTGCCCTTATTTTGAATGACCTCACATCAAACAAGTTACCAATGTTTGAAAGACGATTTACGCAGGATACCAGTTCTAAAGACTCCCAATTATGGTCAGTGTTTTTTTTTTATTGTATACTGTTTACAAAGCAACCTTTACAGCTCAAATGATCAGTTAAAACACACAAGAGGAAATAAGTAAGTAAAATAAAGTTAACATAGTTTTCCACAATTTAACAATGTTACCACAGCAAATACACAGCAAAATAATAGAATGCACTTGATCACTTAAAAACAGAATTTTCCAATTTTAAATACTTATAACCAGGTTAAAATAAATGTATTAGAGCATATAATTATAAAATACAAAAGAACTGACGAAGTATAAATCCACTTAATAAAATTGGTTCTGGGTCCCTATTGAATAAATATGCAGCAAAATCACAAAAGAACACACATTATCAAAGTATAAATATGTACTTTCAATTTGAATTAATATAACCCCATACCTTTAAATAAAAAACAAATGTGGTCTCTATATAGACACCTATTCATCTCCTTTGGGTGAAAAAAGGTACCAATCTACTGTTCCAGTTACTGGTCCATATAAAGGTTTAGGGATTTAATAAAAAGATGCTACTGCCGAACCCTCTGAATTATTCTGAATGGAAATATATTTGGACCAGGTATAATTATCATCACCGCTCACTCCCCACGTTACAAAGTTCTCCAGGTAACTAATTCTCTTTGCCTGTTACGCTGGACAGACAGTAGCAAGTGCTTCACTGTTCCTATTTACCCTGTCTTCTCAAAAAATCGACAACAGGCGTTTACCAGCCCTAGCGTTTTCCTTCTAAAAAGGACCTCTCTTGTTGGCAAATTGTTCCAGCGTAATTTAAGGAGTAAATTCTGATAGTATTGATTTGGAAATTGAGTGAGTAAGGATGATATAGACCCATGTATTTTATGTTCCCACTGTAGGTGGCTTAAGGAGGGATTTTAATGGAATTTCTCCGTTGTGACAATCAAGCTCCTTTCATATAGTAGCTGTTTTATTTTATCAGGATTGGTTATCAAAGTCATCCTGTTTGAACCCAAGTCCGACAGTGATTGTTCGCAGATATCCCGAATAGTAGCCATGTATTTGTTGGGGCATGCCCCATTACACCCAATGGGACTAGTTTACTCACATCTTCATGTATAGTATTCTTTAAAGGTGCAATCATGCTGCAGAACAGTGGCATCAAACGTCATTCAACCCGAACCTGCAGCAAGGCTATGCCTAATTCAAACCTGATTTCCACCAATGGAATATTATAAGGTACCCTTAATGTCTTCCTCCACAACCTACCCTCCAAAATTTCCCAAAAGTTTAGCAGTTGATTATAGTGGAGCTCCATTCCATATATATTTTAGGCACTATCGTCCACTCATAGAAGGAAATTGCAGGTTTCATAGAGAAACAACCAAATTTGTGATCCAGCTTCATCAACCTATCTGCTAACAGGAGTGCTTTCTTCTTAAGGAAGGCAGAGAGCCCACACTTTGATGGTTGTGCCATTAATGGGAAACCCAGGTATAAAACCTTTGAGGTGATTTGTATATGGACATCACCCATAATCGAACTGCATTTTTTCCTTCTCTTGCCTCTAGAGAACACCATGATACGAGTCTTCCTTGGATTAATGGTCAAACCATTTTTAAGTACATAGTCTGCAAATGTATTAATCAATCTTTGTAGACCTACCCTGGTGCTATCGAGAAACAAGAAATCATCTGCGTAGGCCAACCATGGGATACGTAGATTCCCCAGTTTCATCATCACTAGGGAGACCTCTTCTACGAACTCACCAATATCAGAAACATATTGGTTAAAAAGACAGGGAGCTACAGAGTATCCCTGTCTTAAACCTACATATGTTTCGATCTGGCAGGATAAATTATCCTCAAGGTTAAGCTAAACACAAATTTCCGCATTTTCGTAAAGAGCCATGATCAGATTCAGCAGACCTCCTGGCATACCACATTTTGCTAGTTTAGCCCAAAGACGTCTGCGAATGGCACAATCGAAACCTGTCAACAAATCTATATATATTTTGCCTCCAAAACTGTCCCAGGCAGATTCCTGAAGGGTCCTCATTACCAGACAATTCAAGTTTGTTGAATGGCCTACTCTGAATCCAGTCTGGAGTTTATTGAGACAATGGGAGCTAGCCATCCATTCATTCACATATTTAAACAAAATAGACATGAACATCTTACAGTCTGCACCTATTAATGCTATTGGTCGGTATTTTCTGACTTGGTCTTTCTAACTACGTTTAAAAAAAGGTACTACATAGGGCGTTTGCCACCTCTTGGACTAACACTTTTACAATACTTCTGTAGGTTACAGTGAGGGTCTGGGCCCAGGCGGTAGGTTTACCCTTAAAAGTATTGTTGTGCAACCCATTTAGTCCTGCCGCCTGAGAGGTTTTGGCAATTTTTATTAATTTCAGTACCTCTTCATATTTAATGGTCTGCTGCCAAAAGTAGTACATATTCCAAACAGACACTTGATTTTGGGATTGAAGCAGTTTACATTTTGAAGTAGCAGAACGATTGGCCCCCTTCATAGCCAAAGTCTGGGGGTTGGGTAGTGAGAGAGAGAAAGAGAGAGAGAGAGAGAGAGAGGAGAGAGGAGAGAGAGGAGAGAGAGAGAGACACTATTTAACTGGAGGCAAGTTAAGTCTCTACATTTTCGGGTTCCACTTTATGCTTCAGACTGACCGCAGGCCTCTTTGGTGGTTAATGGCTGCTATGGAGAAAATCCAAAGCCATATGCCTGTAGGGATTGAATATCGATATTCAACACAAGCCCATATCATAACACGTTAACACTGAGGGCCACAGTTCAGACTTTCACCTATAGGGTGAGGCAGAATGGTTTCATCAATCATTTGTTGCCAGGGTGTTTGGTCAAATGCTATCTGCGAGGCTACAGTCCTGAGCTTTGGGGATTTTGCTATGAAAAGTGAAGGTGAATTCTCTGCAGGAAAGTGGTGCTGCTAAACACACAGCCCTACCACACATGCTAAAAAGGTACAGTCACTGAATTTACCTGGGCTACTTCTGGCATTAAGCCTGTGTAACAAGATCACTACCAGTCACATGTATACTCCGGCTGTACACAGTTTCCTAAACTCTGAGTAGCTAAAATGTGAACTAGGCACCTTTTAGAGAAAAGTCATTATCAAGCACCCAATCCACCCTTGTGTAAAATGGATTATCTACTTCAAATGTACACTTCCAGTGGCTGAGTACCAGCCTCTTATCCCAGTTTCCTTTTGCAGGCTCTTTTAGCACTACAGAAACACTTACATACCATACAGCTGTCTATTGATGCCCTCACCTGTTGAATTACATATAAGAAGCTAAGATAAAGTAAAATATGCAAGTACAAACAGGCAGCTAAAATTGAATTCATCTTTAGCAGGCCATGCTCCCTACAGCATCCAGTCACCCATTGTGTCCACTGGTCATGCTTTTAGATATCAAGCATAAATAAGATCATTGGACAGGGCCTGCGACCATTGTGCCACAGTCCTGGCATTTGACCTTGGTACCACAATGCCACATGCTATTACCATTGGGCACCTATCCGGCCATGGCCTGGCTGTTCAACCAATATCTGGCACTTCTTGCCCACCACATTGCCGCTCTCTGCCCCAACTTTCAGTGCTATGTGGATGACACTCAGCTCATTTTCAGGCTCCTTTACACCACCTCTTCTCCTTCTCTCATCTCTGACTGTCTGTCCGCTATCCAGGAGTGGTGTGCCTCCAATGAGCTCTGCCTTAATGCCAGTATGACTGAGATTCTCCTCATCTGTACACCTGCTCCCTCCTTTCCTGACGCTCTCTGGCTGGCATCTCTTGGCCATCTTCCTTCTCCCACCTGTGATGCTAAAAACCTCAGGGTCATCTTCTACTCCATGCTCTCCTTCTCTGATGTTTCTAAGAAGTCACACTACCATCTGCACTTCCTCAGAGGTATTCTTCCTTTCCTCTCCTTCCCGCAGAAGCTCACTGTCTCTAGAGCTCTGGTTCTCTCTAGGTTGGACTATTGCAACATCCTCTTTCTAAATCTGCCTACTTCTACTCTCCGCCCTCTGCAACTCATCCAGAACAGGACTGCAAGACTTGTCCTCTGTCTTAAGCCCAGGGATCGTATCTCTCTGGCACTGAAATCCCTGCATTGGCTCCAGTAGCTGTGAGGATTAAGTTCAAAACCCTCTGCATTGTCCACAAGGCCTTATGGGGCCTGGGGCCTCCATACCGCCAACTCTCTTTTCCTAAATATCTTCCTTCTCAAACTCTTCGCTCATTCGCCTCAACTCCATCAGGGTCAGTCGCTTCTCCAAGCAACGAGTTGTGGGTAGATCTCTTTCTTCGCCTGGGGGCTCCCTCTGGAACAGCCTACCTGCCTCCCTGAAACTTGACGAGAACCATCTCTGGTTCCTTAAGCACCTCAAGACCTTCCTCTTTGCTTCTGCTTTCTCTCCTCCTCTTCCCTGCTTAACTCCTGACTGAAACTGCACTGGTCACCCTACTACCCTCTGTTCTCGGGGAAAGATCCCTTCCCCAGCCCGCTGTACACCTGCACTGTCTTCCAGGCAGCCCCTGCACTTGGGGCTGTTTCTGAATCCCTACAGTCCCCCCAGCTTTTGACACTTGATGTCTGCAATTACTCCTGCGCTTGTCACAAGCTGGCCGCACTTTAACTATTGTTCTTATTTATTTTATTTATTCTTTACTGTTGATTTATGTATTGCACTGACCCTCCCTCTCACCCCCCATGCACTTTCCCTTCCCCACTCCCCTGCACTTGCACAATCTCAATGTCACCTGGCTTAGTAAGATCGCTGTCTTTGTCTTCCTTCTGTTCCCCTTCCCTTGCCTCGCCGCGCCTTGAAACACTTGTGTATAGGTGCGTTATAAATGCCATTTCATATCATATCATCATGGTTAAACACCCACAAACCACCACATGTGGCAAATGGGCAAAGACTGTGGCCAAACCCAGTGGGCACTGTTATCACAACCTCACCATGGTCTGCAAATTCCTACACCAACCATTGGTAGGGGCACAGACCTTCTGAACAAGCTGCATATTTTTCATTTCTTCTGTCATATTACATCCCCCTGGTGCCCCCATCACGCCCTATTATGTCAAGAGACCCCCAAGAGATTTGCAATCTGCCCCTTTTCCAAACTGTTTCAGAGTAAGGTCTGCATTACCCAGCAAAATGAAAAATGTTCATTCCCTAAACTGATCCGAAACTGATCCGACACTGATCCGATTGGTTTTTTTTTGACTTGCCAATATGATTGCCCCGTCGCATGTCATAAAACACAAATTGACCAGTCAAGACCCTGACAACAGCATTTTGCATCCACGGACAAAACACATGATTATCTGTCTGAGGATGTTGGTCGCTTATATTTTGATGTGAAATCAGCTGCTGGATGAATTTGCACTGAATGACTTAAAGGGCACTTTTAGGTCTTGTTAGTGTGTTGTGTGAACCTGTCCAGCAGGCCAAGATGTAGGTGAGAGCAAACTTTCCAAAATAATTCCGAATTGTTTATCTACATTGCTTTTGGCAAGTTTCGTAAAGATGGCCAAATGGTGCCGAAGTTATCAGCATCTGGATAAGTGATCAACATATTCAACGCATTCATCATTACACAGCCAGCATCACCGACTCTGCAATATAGATGTAGATCCATATAGATATATAGAGGGCTAGTCCTGGAGACACGGATCACAGACTTCTGGATGCTTGTGCCTTAGGGCAATCTAATTTCCCTGGAGTTCTCCATGATTAAAATGGGACGCAAAACATGTCTATGGGCCTCATTACAACCCTGGCGGAACGGGTTAACGGGCTCCGCAAAAGGAGGCGGACCCATTAAACCCGTTCCACCACATTACGAGGTCCCCTCGCGGGACACGGTAAGGATGCCTGGTAAAACCAGGCATCGTTACCGAGTCCCGCGAGGGGAAGAAGGAGCAAACAACGGGCCAATCGTAATCGGCCCATTAATTGCTCCCTCTCCCATTCCCATTCAGCCCTATGGGGGCTGAAATGGGAATGGGGAAGGTCCGGGCTCGGGTTCCTGGAGGGAGGAATTACCGGGCCCTCCAAACTCGGAAAGGCCTGGTAATTCCCCATTCTGGGAACCCGGACGCGATTTCGGCGGCAGCCATGCCGCCAATAGTGGTATGCCTACCGCCAAGGTCGTAATGAGGCCCAATATATTGGTAGGAAAGTGTGTAGGTTTATCTGCTAAAGGCAAAGTAATCCCATTTTATTAAGATGTAAATGTGCCCTACAAGGCCACATGCAGAGTTACATTATACTGCTCTATTGGTTGCTGCATCACTATTGTTTCGCAGATATTTAGTTATCGAGGTGTTCAATTATTGAATCTGCCTCCCAATAGGATAACCTGCAGACACTAATATGACTCCGTGTCCACAGTGCATTAGGCATGCACCATTAAAAGCCATTATTCAGCTTTTAATGTGGCTGTGCACACTGTGCAAACTGAGCGGTGAGATGGCTGTCCATCATTAGATATAGTAAATGGAGGTTATTTATGGAGCAGACTTACACTGATAAGCATACTGAAGTGCCAAGAAGCCATGCAAACGGAGGGTGCTGTGCTTTACACACACTACATGACATGAAAGCGGTTTTAGACCCGTATAAAAAAAAGCAATCAACTCAGGCCGAACTAAACGAGGAGGCCAAAGCAAGTGTAAGGGCTTAGTTTCCATGTTTGCACTTCGATTTTAGTACCGAATTGTACTTGTTCTGCAGCCATAACATAGTGGCAAGGAAGTTGATAACAATACTACGTTTTAAAGAGTTGCCTTTGCAGCTAATAGAAGACGTTAGACGAACTATACAGATTCGACCTGTAAGTGTGATAGTTTATCATTAGTCCTGGGAGGATAGCTCAGCGGCAACGTGCTCGCCTTATAAACAAGACAACATGAAGCAACAGAGGTTTGATCCCCAGTTCCGCACTTAGAAACCTCTGCAACTAAATCATGGGGTTTCATTACGAGTTTGGAGGTAGCCATGCCCTTAATAAGGGCATAGCTACCCCCAAACTCGGGTCCGGGTCTGGGTTCCCTGAATGGGGAAATGGTATACACGCATTTCACCGAACGAAATTTCATCGTCGGACATTTCATCGCCAAACCACTCATCGCCAAAAACCCTTTTTTGAAAAAAAATTAATTTGGTGGTTGTTTTGTAGGGGTTAGGGTATGATTATTAAAGTAGGAGGGGGGGCTGGGGAGGGAACCCCCCCATACATTTTTTTTTTAAAAAAACAGGGTTTTTGGCGATGAGTGTTCTGGCGATGAAATGTCGTTCGGCGAAATAACGTCGAACCTGGGGAAATACCAGGCCATTCAGACCTTGGAGGGCCCGGTATTTCCCCATTCAGCGAACCCGGACCCAGTCCATCTCCATTGCCATTGACTCCAATAGGACCCAATGAGAATGGGGACCACAGAAGCACCGCCACTTTTAATTACGGTGCTGGTGCTTCCGTGAAAGTCTGCCTACCGTCTCTGCTGTGCCCGGCAGCGTCAGACCTGCCGGCACAGCAACTCCAGCAGGCAGACATGGGGCATCATTATGAGTTTGGAGGTAGCCATGCCCTTAATAAGGGCATGGCTACCCCCAAACTCGGGTCCGGGTTCCCTGAATGGGGAAATATCGGGCCATTCCGACCTTGGAGGGCCTGGTATTTCCCCATTCAGGGAACCCGGACCCGGTCTATCCCCATTCCCATTGACTCCAATAGGACCCAATGGGAATGGGGACCACAGAGGCACCGGCACTTTTAATTACGGTGCCGGTGCTTCTGTGAAAGTCTGCCTACCGTGGCCGCTGTGCTCGGCAGTGTCAGACCTGCCGGGCACAGCAACTCCGGCAGGCAGACTTGGTGTGTGCCGGTCCAGTAAAAACAGTGCGGTAGGCTTACCGGCACACTTTTAATGAGACCTTATGGCTTGTTATCAAGATAACTGAGGGCCTGACTTTGATTGGGTTCCTGTGCTCCATTGAGTTAATGGGGTTCGATCAGAAAGTGCATTGCATCCGTGCTGCAAGGGCTTGGTAATGGCATATTTTAATGTGCTCATTACTGCCCTCGCAGCACAGAGACTGAAATGGGGAATACTATTCTACTGCACTACTTGTTTGATCAGAAAGTGTGTTCAGTCTCTGCTACAATGGCTTGGAGAAAACATTTTAATGCAGCAATTACTGTCCTCGCAGAACAGAGGGTGCAATTGGGAATAATATTGTCCCGCACCTGTTTATAATCCCAAAACCTGTTTTCGTTTCATAGAACTCTGACACCATATGTGTCAGTGATATATGTTTCCATGCTCCAATCCTGTTTTTTTTTCCCTTTGTTTGTGCTGCACTGTGAGTCACCACAGGAAACCATTATATGTGTGCTAACTCTGCTACAAATGGAGAGCAGACACTTGGATGGGATTTTGTAATAAATAAGGGACACAGAGGACTGATTAGACAATAGTACATTCTGGTGATGTAGATAGAGAACAGAACGATGTAATAAAGACTGAGCAGATGAGAAAGGCATTGATAGAAAAAGAATCAGCACCCCCAAGATGGCATAATTATTAAAAGTAATAGCAATTGCACACAGCTGCACTTCATGAACAAGGTATTGGACGACAAAGCATTCCAGATATGAAGTGTTTTAAATAAAATGCTACACCCTGTCCACAGAAGAGAAGAACTGTGAAGATAGAATAGTTCTGAAGTGACCATGAAGAAAGTCAGACCAGGGAAGAATGGACTAAAACATGTCAGGTAAGAAAGGGTCAAGACCAATCAATGCAAGTTGGGACTAGTAGTACATAGCAGATAACAAGAGGTTAAAATACACAGACAACATAAAACATAATAGAGACATTAGAGATGATCAAATATCTACACAGATGTTATGTTTACAAATCCTTAGGCATCACAGGAAAGGTTGTATCGATTTATTATGTACTGCTTTGCATTTTCTGTGAAATAGGGTTTTTATAACACATTTCTGGCATAATATACAAAAATATGAACAATTGAAACATTATTACAAATGATGAAATATTGATTTGTAAATGAGATTAAATTATGTAATCACTATTCTATGTTGAAATATGGAACTACAGTTAAGAGGAGATTAGTTTAGCAAAGGTAGACACTACTAACAGACGTTCTTGTCGAATCTCTCCCTTGTGGGCCATACTGCGCGAAACTGCCTTTGTCGATTCATGGAATCGACATTGCAGGACTCATCCGGCCTTTGCGTGGACTTCACACAGGACGGCACATCTCTGCGAGTGGTCGTGTGCCTTGCATGAAACTCCTCGCACAGTGTGGGTTGGGCAGAGATCTAAATAGGGGCCGAACATGCAGAATGAGGAAGAACACGGGGAAAAGTGGGCTTGTTAAGGGACGTCCGCGTGATGAAATGGCATGCCCACAACTGCGCATAACTAAGCGTATTCATGAATCGATGAATCAGGCCCATAATCTTCAGTAGGACTAGACAATTGTATACATAATTAGCAAAATGTTAATAATATTAATCTTAATCTGAACGGAGGATAGCACAGGGGCAACGCACTAGTCTTGGAAGCAAGACCGTGCAGAGCAACAGAGGTTTGAATCCTGAATTCACGCCTAAAAACCGAACTCAGGTACGGTATTAGGCGTGTTATGAAAAAAACAATTAAATTAAATAAATCTTCAGTAGTGCTAGACAATGGTATAAATAATTAGCAAAATGAAGATATTTTGCAAATTGAGATTAAATTACTTTTACGTTATGCCTTGACGTCCTGAAAGCATTTAACTGCCACACATTTTCTGACTGCATTACTTTCTTAAAGTTAAGGCACTTAAGATTAGACAGAAGACTCAACCTTCTGCATGCACTGTGCTGGGCTTCACCTATGATTGTTTACAGCTCCAAGTTGGCAACTAAAACATGTCCAGACATTTGGAACACGATTTTGAAGGGTCCATGACAACTTCCAGTTGGTGAGTCAAGTTGTGATGTATACAAATGAAACTGTTCCTTACAGAATGCTGTGCATTGTGCACATAATCAATTTTGTGTGCATAATGTACTGGGGAACGGTTTGTGGGAACATTGTGTATGCAGAACTGGCCCTGCTGACTATAAATTTACCTTTTTCCACTATCTTTTGAAAGGCTGCTCCACCTGTCTGATTTGCTAGTAAGATAGTTCAGGGAGACTAATGCATACATTCACACTCTCTTCCCAAATACCTTCCTTCTCAAGCCCTTCGCTCCGCTGCCTCCAACTCTCTGAGGGTCAGACGCCTCTCCAG
Organism: Ambystoma mexicanum; assembly: GCF_040938575.1. Classification (NCBI taxonomy): domain Eukaryota; kingdom Metazoa; phylum Chordata; class Amphibia; order Caudata; family Ambystomatidae; genus Ambystoma; species Ambystoma mexicanum. Next base: position 396,789,077 of record NC_090931.1, read on the forward strand.
GCCGAGAGTAGTGGGTAGATCACTTTCCTCTGCAGGTGCCTCCCTCTGGAACAGCCTCCCTGCTCCTCTCAAACTTGAGCTGCACCACCTGAAGTTCCGGAAGCAGCTCAAGACCTTCCTTTTCTCCTCTGCTTTCTCTCCCTCCCTCCCCTGCTAATCTACCTGTCTGCTGCACCGACTGGTTGCTTGGTTAGCCTCAGAATCTCACTGGGTCCCGGGCTCATCTTTGACCAGTCTCCCCCACACTGCCTCTGGGCATGTTGTGCACTAGGGGCTGTAACTGTAACCTCTACAATCCACTGCCTCCTTGTACTTACCCAGAGCCGCACTGCCCTAGCTGCACTTACTCAGAGCAATGCTGCCCTGATTGCTCTTTCCCCTTCCCTCCCCCTTGCACTTCCCCATTCCCTTCCCCTGCATTTTGCGATGCTGCTCTTGCACGATCTGAATGACACAAGCCCTAGTACAATTGTTTGTCTTGTCCTCCTCCGTACCCTCCCTTTACTTGTCACGCATAGCAACACATGTGTACAGGCACGTTATAAATTACTTATCACATCATATCATATCACTTTCTACACAAACCATATTGTGTATGCTCTTCCCTATTTCTGCCCAACACAGTGCATATCTATGAAATGATTTTGTCAAAGGGAGTTTATACACAGAGAGAATGGGAGTTGGAGTGCTATTCAAACATTGCTTACAGCTAATTATTGTACTTTGATTGGATGTTGCAGAATGAGGATGGGATGGTATACACATTGGGTACAAATAGGCACATGGGTTATTTAAAGAGAAGCGGGTGCAGCCGCCCCAATCCACAATGGTGCACTTTCTACTTCATAATTCCAAATGTGTCATAGACAACAGCATCCTAGTTCCTTTTGTTGCTAACACTTGATTCCTAAGGCAGTAAATACATCGATTTGGATTGTGAAAGGCTTCACAATTGCCTGCTGTGCTTATTAAAATTGGGAAGTGAGTCAAACAGCACCCTTACGTAGTCTAAATAATCATCCTGCACCATTCTTAGGGCTGTTCTCCCAACAAATACCTTACTTGATACCCTGTTACTTCTCTCCTTACTTCCCCCAGTACTCCTACATGGCTTCCCTTCCTCCCTACAACAGAAGACAATACTGGAGTACTATAACACTGTCCTCCATGTGACTCACCCTTTCCCAAAAATTGTGTGATATAGTACTCGACTCATCACTATTGCAACAAAGACACAATGAGGCGTGTATTCAAGTAAATGTGGGCTAAGTCTGCTTGAGATGCTCAGTGTCAGTGCTACAGTGCCTACACAGAACCATCTTCTACTTATATATGGTCTTGCAAAATGAGGGACGGTGTAGAAGAAGACAGGATGAAGATGGGAGAGCAACAGATGAAACTTCAACAACCAAGCTTCTAGAGTATGCAATGGTGGCGAGTAGCCATTGTTGACTGCTAACTGCTTTGTATAGACTGAGGTTATGCACTCGTGTGATGCCACAGCAGTAGAAAAACTATCTTCCGATTTGACTCCTGTCTCTTATTCTAATTACAACGGCCATGTACAACATTTTGAACTTTGGATGACCCACAGTCCTGAATAGGAATGCTTTCTGTTCAGGAATCAAATTGTCTCTGGCACACATGAAGCTCCTATGTTGAAAACTCCTAGTTGTATATAGTAAAATCATTCATGATTCTGTGTTGTTCATAATCATTCTTGCCTATTGGGAGTCATGAGGGGCGCATGCATTTCATGACATGCAACTCGGGCCTGAAGACCATCATCTCGTCCCCTTTTACCTCCACCCAAAGACACCAGTACCTGGTGGTATGCTGCCCTGCTTGACCGACTTCAGGTCTCTCTATCCACTCACCATCCAATAGAAGTACACATATTTGCTGCACTACCAATTTCTCTTACTTCGCTTAAGGCTGACCACATACAGAGACAGCAATGACAGGTGGGAGCTACTCCACCTATACGTTCAGTATAAACAAACATGATTATTTAATCAGCGAAAAAGGTGTGCCCTAGTTTGGAACACTTCCAGCGCTTCGCTCTGAGGTAGGTTGACTTGGTTGGGTAGCTGCAAGATCACGGGTTGTAGGAAGTGATGCTCTCACCTCCTTTTGTAAAGGATAATAGACAGGGTCCCGGATACCTCACGCTTGTTTTTAGGAGAAGGATGAGAGCTGCACCACGCTATGACCGAGTGAATAATCAGCCTAACCAAGCCAGTAACCCACCCCAGTCAGACACAGGGCAGACACCCTTACTCCGGCCTATACAGCAACCTATCAACCCAGGAACTATTTGGGCAACAATTAACTACAAAATAGCCTTGATAAGGACCCTAGAGGTCAAAACATGTGTTGGCTGACCACACTAGATCATATGTCTTTCTCTTAAATAAAAATCATTGGATTTCACTCAAATAATTGTGAGGATATTCATCCTTCTCCTAAAACCAAGTGTGAGGTTTCCGGGACCCTGTCTATTACGATTATTCAATCATGCTAGAAAATATATTTTCCAAACTGACACTTAGGGACTACAAAAAATTCGACTGATAAAGTGGGTATTGTAAACTATGCAAATAAATTGCAAGAAATATCTGAAACAAAGGAATATAATGTTTTAGATACAGATTATTTCCTTCACCTTTGTCTTCCTGCCTTCATAGATATAAGTAAAAATATGGTAAACTAATTTAATAAGAATGCCATTACTAGAGGAGAGCATGATATTGTCCTGATGAATGCTACCAAATAATCCCATAGTACTGAAAAATCTATTTTAAATATGAAACCTTGCTTGGGTCCGGCTGTTTTGCTGCACATCCATTACAGATTCCAGAAGACATTGGGCCTCATTACGAGTCCGGCGTTAACCAAGGCGGTAAAACCGCCTGGTTAACGCCAGACTCGTATTACCATTCCGCCTCCCTGATTCCTGGAATTACCGGGGCATTACAACGCCGGTTTTCCGGGAATCACGGAGGCGGAATGGTGTAAATCCCCATTCCCATTGAGTCCTATGGGACTCGATGGAAATGGGGATCATGGAAACACCGGCAGCATCTCGTAATGCTGCCGGTGTTTCCTCGTCCGCCTGCATGCGGGAGGTGTTAAACCCGCCAGGTCAGACCTGGCGGGAACATCACCTCCCGCCTGCAGCGGTCAGACTCAGGCGGTCCGGAAACAACGGTGGCGGCGGGTTTACCGCCACCGTTATTTCCGGACCGCCTGGGTCGTAATGAGGCCCATTAACTCGATTTGTGTCTTTAGGTGTTAGCCATCAAGTTTGCAACTATTAAAAATGTGTATTCATTTTGCAAGTGACTAGCCAGGAATTAAGTTACTGCCCACCTCATTTATCAACATACCAACAGACACACACCAAACCAGTTCTTACGGGCCACAAGTGAATTATCCCTCCCCGATGGTTATTGGTAAAATAGAAGTTTTGAGGCCTACTTACAGCATGGTTTCTTGTTGTCTTTTCAGTTTTTTTCACTTTACCAGATCACTTGTCATTGGTTTATTATTTCAGGAATGTTGTCAACTAGAGGTAGTCTCTCTGTGTATTTCTCCAAGGCTAAAAAGAGGAACAATTCACAAAATAGGTCTTACTTTGAACTATTTTATAGATGCAAGTCTCTGTAGTTAGAGATCGTTGGACGGGCTCTATAGCTAACAGCCACTTAAATAATCCATAAATCAACCAAGTAGTGAAATAAAGAAAAAAGAGAGAACAATATTAATCAATCATAGTGTATTTGTTCATACATAATAGTGTAAGTTAAACGGTTACTGTAAATAGATCAGAATTAATTGATTCATTTTTGAACACATAAAAAGTCACAACAATCATAGAGAAAGAACAGTCACATGTTTAGTTTAGTACATTTGAAACAAAAAATGTAGTGTTTAGTGATGGTTCCTTTGGCCAAAAACCAATACAAAATTATTGTGGTGAACCAATTTCTATAACAACAAACAATATGAAAACAAAATCCTGTCAAAAGGGAGCCATTCTTTTATGAAAGTGAATAATATAAAAACAAAAACCTTTAAAAAAGGAACACATTCTTTGTGAACATCAATTCATGCTAAACTCTAAAATGTTATCAAAATTCTAGATCACAGAGAGGTTGAGTATAAATCTTCTAAACCAATAAACAATAGATGAGTAGAGCTAATTGAACAATCAAATGAATTGAAAGAAAGCTTTATAGAAGTACAACATTATTTTCTGTGACTCAGGTTTGTTCAACCAAATCAACATGTATGTCCAGTGTTCCTAGTGAACATCTGGGAATTGGCAAGTCTAATTAGAACCTGTTAATATACTGTTTCAGGGTCTCGTTTCAATATTGGCCTTCATCAGGGTTCCATGTCGGGGACCCTCCCGGCGCTCAATCCCAATTCATGAGTGCCAGGATACTTCAGGAGCAACACATGGTGAATCTGGTGGTCCCGTTATCAATTTAATATATTGTGGATGGGTTGTGCCCTGGGAGAGGGTAGGGAACATATTGTTCTTCTGTCTTGGATGATTCCTTCTTCACCTAAGTGTGGGGGCTTCAAACCTCCCTAGCAGGTACCCAAGGGCAAAGGTCTTCTCTCTAGCCATCCCAAGGGCCTAATTGGGCTGGACAGCTGGTGGGACATGTCCTACTGCTCCTGTCTAGTGCCCAGGACCCTACTCACTGGAGGTAACAGAATCTTGCAAGTGCTCTCTATAAACCTTCCTGGTTGGGAAGGGCAGAAGAAAAGATTTACCTTGATCCTGGACTGGGTCTCCCAGCAACCATAGAACCAATGTAACGCCTGAGTTTCCTTGAATGTCTAAACCACCTTGATGCTGATTTGTACACCTTCAAAAATGTCCAAGCTGCTGCGATGAAACCACGGAAGTCCCCTCCGACCTGGACACTCAACCACTTCTGCATCTCTGAGCTTCTTTCGATGCTGATGCCGAAGCTCTGCCATCTCTGCATCTGAGACCCGCTGAGTCTTCAAGCATCCCCATCTGAACTCCATTTGCCTGGTCACCAGCTTCTTCAAACTCCAAGCTGTTGTCGCTGCAGAACCACAAGGCCTTGTTGAGCCAGTGAAGCCAGCTCACTTCCAAAAGCAGGTATCCATGTCTATGCATCTGAGACTGATAAATCTTTTAGCTGCACTGAACCTATATTGCTTGCTTTTTCCCAGCATCTTTGATCACCAAGCCATCATGGCTGCCAAACCGCACTGGATTACAACAACACTGCTCCTGACTTGACCCTGCCCTGGCACTGAGAGCACTAAACACCCGGTTTGACACAGAACAAAAATGAAAGTCAAGAACTGAAAGTGACACTGTCCACCTAGTCTGTCTTAAAAGACCCTACGTACTTTGAATCCCCATTCTCTAGCTTTTGAAAGTCATATTCAATAACTTTGACATTTTGCTGCTGACATACCTGAGCCACACTGACTACAAATCCAGAGTGCCACATTATTTTAAAGTGTGCTTTCTCAGTATTTTCTCTAAGAGTGGTGCAGCAGTAGTGTTTTTATTAGTTGTGTGCATTTTGGTTGGTTTAACTAAAGATCATGGGCCTCATTAGGATCCTGACGGTCCCGTAACGAATGGTGCCAGTAAGGGACCGGCACTGTTCATTTCGGACTGCCCTATTATGAGGACTGCTGCGGGATCCGCTAAGTAACGCCTGGTCAGACCGTGCGTCCTTAAAGGGTCCGGCAAGCAGTCAAGGATGCTAACAATGGGCCCGTCATTAACGGGCCCGTTGTTAGCATCCTCCCCATTCCTATTGAGCCCTATGGGGGCTCAAATGGGAATGGGGATGTACCGGGTTCCAGGTCGGCGTCCCACAAAAGGGATTACCGGGCCCTCCAAGGTCGGAATGGCCCGGTAAATCCCCTTTTGCGGGACCCAGACTTGGAACCCGGTATGGAGGCACTCCATACTCGTAATGAGGCCCCATATCTTTTATTGAAAATTGGTTTGACATTCTTTTATTTTGGCAGCATCATACTATTGTTTTTGGATTGCTTCTTTCCCAGCTCACACTCCTCCAGAAAAGTAAAGCCTACCCTCAGCCCATGTTATCAAAAGATATGAAGGAGGTATAGATGGTAAGTTCTGTCTGCTTCACAGTAGTACTGGGATAAGAGAGCGCTTTAACCACTATTAATCCCTGTACCTCTGCAGGACAGAATTTAATTTATCACAGTATGTGACTAATTTTATTTGGTGGCTGACACACACCTGCATGCACACTCGGACACGCATGCACATATACACACACTGTTTTGAATGTTTTTTAGGTTTCAGTTAGCAACTATTAATGCACCCCTCCAACTGCTATTTTAAGCAAGCATTGGTAAAACCAAAGGTTTGGGCTTTTATGTAGGGGTGGGATAGGCATTTGCAACACAGTGCCATATTGGTCCTTCCTGCCCCTAAGATGCTAACAGCTGAACAATGGTGTAAGTATCTCCACATATGATAGCAATTCCTGACAAATCCCTAATACCTATACCAAATATAAAACTGTTGGCTTTTACAATGCTTGTTTTTAACAGGACTTCAATGCAAGGACATACATGCTGCTTCTAAATCAAGTGTCTGAAGGCACACTTGGTTTGCATTTTTTACACCAGTGACACATTTACACCTGCAATTATCTAGTAACTCTCAGAGGACTACTTTGAAGTGTAGCACTGGCTCGCACTTACAGCTCATGGTGTAATGTTACTGCAAGCTATAGTTAGCTCGAAGACATCCCAAGAGGATGTTTTTTGGGTGGGAAGGGGAAGGTAATTGTTGGGAACGGTCATCGGGATTAGCATGGCCATGGGCAGTCAATGGGTGGGTAATTAACTAAATAACATCCACAAGCTGTGTGTCCCTCCTCACATTCCATCTTCCTCCTAGCTGTATTCCAATGCAAAAGTGTTGGCTCATGGTGCCACCTAATAGCCCAAACTAAAAAATGAAGAACAAATGTATGTGTTTCTAAGTAACATGCAACTTCTCTTCCTCAACAATTTCCCCCAGTCACCCATTTTGCTTAATTCTTGATGTCTCATTCTCTTCCTTAAAACATTTACAATCAACTATCTTAGAAAGTGCCTCATTACTTCTATGAACAGCATGTGCCATTGTTGAAAAGAGTTTAAATAATTCTCTCTATATGTTACTTTCCTTCCTGCAAATTAAAAATAAGCACATCACAGATAATATCCAACTTTTATAATTTGGCGAAAACACGCTATAAATTATAAACAAATGCAAGTATAAAATAATTCTTTATTCATTTTTTAAAATGTTATACTACACTGCATCATGGACAGTAGTTTGATATCATTTCAGGATTTCATGAAAGGAATATCAACTGTAATTTCCTATTAAATAGTTGACACCTATCACCCCTCAAGAGCTCATATTGTGTAAACAGGCTGAAGCTACGGACTTACTGTAACTTCATCAGGGAAATTAGACATCTTCTATATACCTCAACTGCTGTCCATGTTTCTCGTCAATAACCAAAATTATTGGATGTTGTTGCATTTTGAACTTCAAATTGGTGAACCAGCTGGAAGGCAAATGGAATTGAATAATTCTTATACCATGTAATGCTGGGGACCTGCCTGTTATGAATGCAAATGATGTTATCAGAGTACACAAATATTTTAACAAAAACCCTGATGAAGGAGACTACAAAGAAGAGAACTGGGCCACAATATGATCTTCATTTTGCATTCTGTTTTGCTGGTGTACCAATGTTATACATTCTTTGACGTCTAACTGGTCATATGGGTTGCCTCCTGAAACACTATTAGATTAGGGCATTTTGAACCACTCTACCCAATATGGGTCTGCTATTTTTTTTACTACTCGTGCTATATTCTAGCATACACACTGGTTATCAGTATTTTAGACCTGATCAGTATCCAGCGAACCAACTCTTTCCAAAGTAAGTGCTGTTATAATGTATTTTGTATTTTATTTTTGATTTATATAGCACCTCAAACTGAGACGCTGTACATATGCCAACTGACAGTATAACAGTTGAGAGCACAGGAAAATCAATTCATTAGAATAAATAGGAATGATAAACATTACAATACCAAAAAACAAGACAAAAGCTCTTTAAGAAGTAGAAGAATAGAGGATAGGGCACACTAGATCGACGAGAAAGAGGTGGAGCATTCCAGTTAAGCGGAGCAAGTAAGGAAAAGGAAATAAAGCACAACTAAGCACAGAGAGGATGGGGAACTGATGACAGAAACTGAGAATGTGATCAAAGAACATGAGTCGAGAGATAAAAAGAAATAAGGGAAGCAAGATAGATACGAGTGAGATCATAAAGAAATTTGAAAACAATACAGAGAAAATGTAATTTGAGCTGAGAATGAAAGTAGAATCACGAGGAGAGAGAGAATGGAGGGATCACAAATAGACTTTAAAAGAGCAAGTTGGGAAAGCAAAAGATCAAAAAGCAAAACAGAATAATAGACTAAATGTAAGAAAATAAAACAAAGTAAAAGACGAAATCAGAAGTTTAGTGGCACTAGAAGTAAGACAAGGCTCCCCTTTACGAATATTAAAGAGATGATAGTGACAAGAGCAAGAAGTAATAGAAATATATGAGAAGGAAAGATCTGTATCAAGATCAAGACCATGATTGCTGGCAGCAGAGGAAATCAGAAGGTGAGTAAAAGAGAACAGAACAAAGGTGGGGGGAAGGAAGGAAATGGTAGAAACTGGAAAGAAAAGAATCTCTGTTTTTGCAGCATTAAGAACAAGAAAGTGATCAGACATCCACGTCCTGATAGCACAAAGGCAGGATGAACGATTACTATGAATAGCAGGTATAAAAGAGAAGGACAAAAAGAGCTGGGTATCATCAGCATAAAAGTGACGAGATAACCCAAAAGAGGAAATAAAAGCAGCAAATGGGGAAGTGTAAAGAGAAAAATGAAAAGGACCAATAACAGAACCCTGTGGAACACCGTGAGAAAGAGGGACAGACTTGGAGCATGCACCAGCCCATGAGACATAATAGGTATGATTAGATAAATATGAATGAAACCAAGATAACACAGATCCAGAGAACCCAAAGGAAGAAAAGAGACTTTTACAGTAAAGCGTTATCCACTGTGTCAAAGGCAGCAGAGTGATCCAAATGAATAAGAATAGACAAGTGTTTAGAATAGCAAGCAGTAAGCAAAGAGTCACAGACAGAAAGAAGGGCAGTTTCAGTAGAATTACCCAGACTGGAAATGGGGAAGAATGGAGTTTTCAGACAAAAAAGGGGATACCCGAGTATAAGCAAGTTGTTCCAGAAGCTTGGAAAGATAAGTAAGAAGAGAAATCGAATGAAAGTTAGAGGGAGAAGACGTATCCAAAGAAGGTGTTTCAGAATATGAAGAATAGTAGCATGCAGGTTTTCTCAAGACAGTAGTCCAGTCTGGAGAGAACCAGGGCTCTGGAGACAGTGAGCCTCTGGGAGAAGGTGAGAAAAGGTAGATTACCTCGGAGGAAGTAGAGTTGGTAGTGGGACCTTTTGGACATGTACAAGATATAAGAAGAGAAGGAGAGAGTCGAAGATGACCCCAAGATTCTTTGCCTCACTCGAGGGTAAGGGTGCAGGACCAGGATGGTCGGCCAGAGTGAAAGTGGAAAAACGGGAGCAGGGGTCCCAATGAGGACGATCTCTGTCTTGCTGGCATTAAGGCAGAGATCATTAGCAGCACACCAGGACTGAATTGCAGACAGGCAGTCAGGGAAGAGGCCTAGGGGAGCTTGCAAGAGAGCTGTGTGCCATCTGCATAACACTGAAAGTTGGAGGTAAAGGCAGAAATAATGTGGGCCAAAGAAGCCATGTAGAAATTGAAAAACCAGAGGGATAGATTCCCTGAGAAACACCACAAGTATGGAGAGTGATAGCGGAGAGAAAGGAACCGAGTTCTACCTGGGAAGGACGGTCAGAGAGAAAGGATGCTAGCCATGCTAGGGCTTGATCTGTGATGCTCAGGGTCTCACAGAGATGGGAGATCAGGATGTAGTGGTTTACTGTATCAAAAGCGGAGGAGAGGTCAAGAAGAATTAGGAAAGAGGGAGAGTTAGAGTCAAGGTTTGAGAGCAGGTCTTCACAGGTGTTCAGAAGAGCAGTTTCCATGCCTCTGGATGATCTAAAGCCAGACTGATGGTCATGGAGACAACGAACAGATTCAGTATGGAGGGTAAAATGAGAGATAGACAACTTTTGCAGGAGTTTGCCCAGGAAAGCAGTGATTAGATCCAATGATAGTTAGCCAGAATATTAGGGTTGGCAGAGGGTTTTTGAGCAGAGGGTGCACAAGAGAATGCTTGAGAGAAGTTGGGAAAACGCGAGTGGTGAAGGAGAGGTTGCAGAGCTATGTCATGGCTGGAGCTAGCAAGTCAATGTTGTCCTTGGTGGTTTTGGAGGGACAGGGGCCCACCTGTTTGGAAGAAGCTTTCATAGACCGAACTTGTCTAGAGAACTCCTCAGGTGTGACAGGAGAGAAGGAGGAGATAAGAAGGGAAGTGGTGTGGCAGCCAAGGGGGGCCTGAGAGATGATGCTGCATGAGTGGGTGTGGGGGAGAGAGAAGACAGGATGTCCTGTGTTTTGGTGGTGAAGTGTGCAGCCAGAGTTGCACTTTTTGACAGGCTTCAGTCAGACCCTCATGACAGAGTCAAGGATGTCCAGGGTATTGGAGATGGAAAGGTGAAAGTTAGAGAGGGCTGTATCAGGGTGGGAGCCAGCGGGAAGAGTAGTAGGAGGAGAGTAGGTGGAGGCAAAGGCAGACACTGACACTTTTTTCATAGGTAGGATGACCTTGAAGTTCAGAGGCAGTGCAGAGTGTGCCAGTGATAAAGGATAGGAAATCTTCAAGTGAGAGGAGAGAAGAGAGTGATCAATTCATGAAAGTGGGGTGGTGAGAGGAATAGGGAGAGGAATGTCTGAGTAGATAAGAGCATCCAAGGTGTGGCCGGCAGTATGCATCAGACCAGAAGGTAGAATGGAGAGAGAGAGAACGAGTTGCATAGGTTGCGGAGTATTGGAAACTCTGTAATAGCAACTGTTATACGACCATGAAATGTACTAGTCGTGTGCAAGTGTAATAAGGCTTGTTAATCAGGCTACCAATCAGATTGGCATCTAGAAATAGGTAAAAACACATATTTAATTCTGTTATCTTCTGAGAATTTAATTTGCCAGAAGTGCTCCACATTTGTGGCTACTAACGTGAAAGTATTTAATCACATCATTACTTATGTGTTCTTACCTATTTATAGACGCCATCTCTGATTGGTAGAAAATTGTTCTATGAATCATTACTCTCTTGATCGCGTCATTTCAATTTCAAATTGATATTACATGTTAATGGGGAGGTATATGTTTGATTCCCTGTGAGTATTGAAGTAGATTCTAGCCACATAAACAGTGCAGAGTTGTTTGGGTCGCTCTCATTGTTTAATTCCAGGTTCAACCTCTTCAACCTTTTTTTGCTGGTGTCACTCTTTAAGTATTGTATTGTTCACACTACAGCACTACACACCAGAGAGACTTTGAAGCTGTAAATTCCTTCATCTTGCTTTTCTATGGGCTTCTCTGTCCGTGCTGTCCCCTCCACTTCCTGTGGAACAAGGCACACTGGCTATGACATATGGAAGAAAAGGTCACATGTCTCAGAATTAGGGATCAGACTTCTTGAAAAAAGCAGCTTTAATCCTAACTGCTTGGACCTTTAACCTTAGAAAGAGGGGGTCCCTCATTAATTTCTTGACTCACATTTGGGCCTTCAGGAATATCAGGAAGAATTCTTCTGGCCACTGTTTGGAAAAGACAGCTGTTCCAAAGCCACCTGCCAGAGTTGAAGATAGGTGTTCCAAGGAAGAAGATAGTTCTTCTCCTTTCTCATCCCCAGTGCATATTCGGGGTAACTTTTCTGAGGACCAAGGCCTTCCCACTCTACTAGCCACACTCCTGAGGCTGGGAGAATGGAGACTGAAATCCACTCACATTGTCCTGGAGCACACTGTAGTGGGCCTCACAACATCCAGAGAAGCCAGAACAGCTAGGTGTCTTGCTTTCATCACTCAAAGCACCTCTAATTGAACCCAAACCATGTTCAATACTTTCAAATCACCAGTGCCTTGTGGTGATGCCTTTGGCACTTGCCTTCAAACTTTTAAATGCCACTTGCATCCTTCAAACCGGTTCCACGCCACATCATCCCGGCAGAGCCTGTCACCAGGGCACCATGCAGACAATGCCTGTCTGCTGCATATTTTAACCAAGCAACGAACCACCAGGCATCGCATCACTCAATGACCTGAACCAACGGTACTCATAGTTTCGAACCACACTCGATAATTGACCTGCATCACTCAACGCCACCGTTGAACAGCAGGGAACACCACTTCCAACATGACCCAGTGCTGACTCAACACCTAGGATGAAGGTGACTTGCTTCCTTTAAACCCATTTTGACCCACAAGCATTACACCTCAAAGCCCAATTCTGCCCTGTTGAAACACCTTCGAACTGGATTCAGGTACTATTTGAAAGTCCTAGTTCCCTTGGTTCATTTTTGGGACCTTAGTGATTGGTTAAAACCCTTATTGCACCTTTCTCCAGAAAAACATATCCTTTAAGTGACATTGTTGCAATTTCTGCCCTTTTCCTCCCTGATAAAGTATCCACAGTGCATACACAGCCCTGGGGCTAGACTATTTAACATTTGCACCAGAGCTAAACACGTTTCCAATAGGGCAAAAATACTTTTTGTATCATGTTTGCTGCATAACACAAAATTAAATCTGTTTAGTAAATGGGCCTCATTACGACCCTGGTGATAAGGCAACAATGGTGCTGGTAGTGCTACCGGCGCTATTGCTGCCTCACCGCCTCATTACGAGTTCTGCTCGCGGGTGCCGGACTGCATGTGTGGTCTGACCAGGCGTGCATAGCAGCACCAGCGAGCAGACCAGGATGGTATCAGCGGTACCGTTATTAACGGTACTGCTGCTACCATCCTCCGCATAACCATTGAGCCCTATGGGGGCTCAAATGGGAATGGGGATGTACCGTGTCCGGGTCCCAAAAAATGGGAATTACAGGGCACGCAAAGGTCGGGTGTCCAGTCATAATGTCAAATGAAATTAGTCGAATTACAAAAAAGTCGAATCCAAAAAGTTGAAAACAAAAATGTTGAATTTTTTATTTTTTTATTTATATATTTTTTTTGGGTTCCGGTGGTAAAAAAAAGGGGTAAAACAAAAAAAAAATGTAAAAAAGGGAGTTTGGGGGGGAACCCCCCCATTTTGAAAAAAAAGCAACCAAAAAAAAAAATTTGACATTTTGGTTTTCGACTTTTTGGATTCGACTTTTTGACTTTCGAAATTATTGAATTCGACATTATGACTATGAACCATTTTTTAGATTATACAAATTGGTGCTAAACCCATTTGCTCCATTCCTATTATCTGAGCAGCAAAATGGGTGCTAAATTAATTTGCTCCATTTGTTTTAACAAGAGGAAAGTTTTGATAATCTGGCCCCTTTTGTGCATTTTCTGTATTCTTTTACACGGTTGGGTTTTATGGGGTTTAGTTGTATTATTGATTTGTTTAATTAAAGGATATATCTTTTTTCTTAATTTTACCTTGATTGGACGTTCTTTTACTTTGGAACTATTCCTGTCTGGGTTGCTAATGGATCATATTCACAACCCTTCTGAAAGTATAGCTTTGCCATGGCCCACATTACCACAACAGGCAAAGGGGGGGGGTACCTCTTGGCTGTGTCTGTTTCACCTTTACGACTGGGATCCCTCTTGGTTTAGACAAGTGTAAGGGCTTAGTAGCTCTTTCTTATTCTCCTGCAGGGCAGTATTCATTTCGTCACAGACACCTTGATAAATAATGAACAGGGTCGCATTTCCAGCTTTATTATTTTGAACTTTAGAAGACATGTTTTCGACAAAGCATTCATTTGTATGGATTTGATATAGGTTGCGGACGTTAGATCAGATTTGCATGTAATTCTCTACGTTTTCGCATTCTTTCCTTTTTCCTAGAAAATCAGCCCTCTGCTGTCATTTCCAGGGCTTATGTGAGGGTACGATTCGCCCTTTTCATATTTTTCTTGTCATTCACAGAGGACTTTGCCAACTAATCCTTTTTAAATATGTATTCCAATTTTCAGTTTTTGGGAATTTACACTAATTCCTTGTGTATAGGGTTTAAACAAAATGCAGTGCATATTTTGGCTAGCGGTTTTGTGTGTGTTCGCATTACATTCATTCTAATTAAATTCTGTTTCGGACACTACATTAAGTTCACTAACCTTGAGAGAATTTTAAGTTGCACTCATACTCCCTAGAACTCCCAACTGGCACTATTTAATATTGATCATGAGTGCTTACTTTGACCCTTTTCTTTGGGTCCAATGTTTCCCCTAGCTAGTCTTTTTCTTTCATCTTAACCTGAGTTTCTGTAACAGTATTCTATTGTAATATCCGAGTTCATTCTGTATGTCTTGCAGGGATCTCTGTTATACCAAATCACCCTTTCAACTGAGAGGTCCAAAATGTAGCATCAATGTAGAAAGCTCTAACATAACCACTGGAGTGTGGTTACCATGTTCCAACTAAGGAGACCGTTTATCATACCTTTGGTTGAATCTGCAATTTCGCTGCCCCAGCTTGATAGTCAAAATGGCAGTGCTTAAAGTGTTAATATTTCTGAAAGATACCGGATACGCATTTGCTCGTGTATGATTAAAGTGAACCTAGAGCATGACCCTCTTCTGAGAAAACAGTGCCCAACCTTCTGTAAAAAGCATCAGGTTTACCACATGCTGGCATATGTGATATACTCCCATATTGTGATTCTGCAAAAGTGGTTCTACATTTCTCTGCCATTTGTGTGCTGAATGAAAGGAGTCTACCATGTGTGACGCTGTACAAAAGAATACATTGTTGCCTCAAATTAGTGCGATAACTTAACTATCGTGGAATTGTGATCTCGGTAAATGAAATTCCTCAATTCTCTTCAGGTCCTTTTTAAGAACGATGATGCTCCTCCCTCGCTCACTGCCAGCCCCTCTACTCCTAATGCAGGATTCCTTTTTATTAATTGTCAACACTCTTTCAGGAATCCAAAATCTGACAAGTTGGATTTGAATTTTGTAAAGAAACCAAGCACTGGGAATGATGAACGACTGGTCTAAGGTAATGAATACAGGTGACATACTCAAATATGGCCTTCAATTCTGAATGCCAGTGGCAACATATCAGTAAATAGATTTGTTTGTTTTGCGGCTCCAATTTTCTGGATTGGTGAGGCCACATATTGTGCAGGGTTCACTTTTCAGCACTGTATGATTACTGCTATTGTAGCCTATGGACACTATCTGCCTCATTATGAGTTGGCGGGAATTCGCTGTAGAATCTGCTGCTTTACTGACAAACTTGTTTTTCTGTTACCGCTACTTGGTCCGTTTCCTGGACATTGCTTCTTTCATTTTAAGGTGGCAACGTCTCTCTGAATTTTGGTTTGACAGCCCATACATAATTCGGTAGTCACAGCATCGTTGTTGTGGCATGTTTTCTGACTTTTTTCTTACTAAAGTTGTTCTTGTTCATTAAGTTTCTAGATTTTGCTTTTTGCACCTGGATTTGTGTCTTCTAGTGGTTACAACGGTCCAACGCTATTATTGATGCTGTGTTTCGGACGAAGGTTTGTATGATAGTGATATCTCCAAAATTATTGATTTAATGTTCTGCTCCGTCTTCTTGGTGCATAACACCTTCTGTCTTCAACTGCTTGGGTTGTGCAGGGGATACTAATAGGATAGTGGCGGACCGCTTAGGGAATTTATACCCAGATCAAGGAGGTGTTCAAATGTTTTCTGTTCAATTTAAAGGGCTAGTAATGTTACCTGTTCCCTGAACCTGACTCAGGTAAATATGCTAAAGATAGTGTGAAACGAAATGAATGATAAAGTGTAATGAAGATTTCAAATATGAAATACGATGCAAATAGTTTTCTTTTTTTACTTCAAATAACACTGAGAGCTTTCACTCGGGTCATATTATGACTGGAACACACATCCAGGAAGTCTGAAGGAGAAAGGTATTGAAATAAAGGCGCTGGGCCTCATTACCAGTTTGGCATTAGCACATTCCCCAAACTCGTTTAACATTACTGCCACCTGTGTTGTGATTAAATTTGCCAAATTACGAGTTGGACATGGCACTTTAATTTCCCGGTGTGGAGACAATTTGACCTCATGGGGGTTTTCAGGATTTACAATGGTAATACATCCTCAATGTATCTGGAGGAATAACCTCCAGATAAATTATGCTATGCTAAGAGTATTTTTTTATTGCACATATCAACTCTGAAGTCATCTAAATCAAATTACTGAGCCATGTCCATTTACAGGCAAATTGTGATGCTGCCCAAACGCCATACCATGATCCTAGGGGTGAAAAGGACACAGGGAGAAGGTATAAGGGAAGAGTAAGTGGGGTATGGTCAGAATACAAAACATAGGGATATGAGTAAAAGTAAACAAGCGAAACACAAAACAAGGGGGGAATGATCGTGATCGTTAGGATACATGTATAATCATTAATGTTTTGCTAAGAGAATCATTTGATCTGTTAGTGGAAAACCAAAGACAAATGGAGTCTGCCACACATTTACAGTGGAGATGCACCAGACTGCTATGTTGCTTTTTTCATTAACAAGTTTCTTGCTTCCAGGAGAGACAGCACTTGGCAAATGGCACAGAGTTTGCCAAACATCAAGATCATTTGTAACTATATATTAAACACATGGCCAGGAGTGTTGAACATATGAACAAAGTAAAAGTGTCTGTAAACATGTAAAGGGGTGCCTTAACGTATTGGAACAATGGACTGAATGCTATAAAAAACCTGCACCAATTGCAAACCAGTAAAACATCTATTCATGTGTCATTTTAGAGAATGAAATATTGATATGTGATCAAAATGAAGCCTCACAGAGTATTTTATTGGCAGTGACTAAAATGCAAAAATATACTTTTTTTGAAAATGTTGACCACAAAATAATTAAGCCATTTAAATGTTTTTCGATGGCAATGGCTTGCATTTTGTCATTACAATAGAAGTCAATTATCCCTTCACGCCTACACATTATATAATGTTTCAATGTGGCAGTGGCAATGTTATATCCTTTGAGGGTATTCATGTTAACAGATCAGACAATCCTGAACTTTCCATAACCCAGGGTGTACATTTAGGCCTAGCTGTCATCTGACATACTTGTTCTATAGGGGAAGGCTCATTTATCACATCAGATAAATAAATTTAAACCCAAGAACAAAGACACTCATTGAACAGGCCTCTGGGGGAAGGTGGTCAGTCCCACCCATATGAGCCTGGTCTCAACATAAACACTTGGAAATGCACTGAAATACCAACAAGTGAAATCGATGGTATATGCACATGTTAGAATTTTATAGGGACCACATAGAGAAAGCACTGTTCCCCCTACTCTCAGAATTCAATAGAAAATCATTGCACCTTTACACCCTGCATTCAATTGAGTTTACCAGATGGTTGGCACATTGGAAAGAGAACAAAGAGGCCTTTAATAGAAGACTCAAATCAGTTATTGACTGATAGACCTGCTGGCATCATAGGTTTCATTATCCCCAGAATTGAAACTAAAACTGGAACTCAGCATGCAAGATAAATGGACTATTTAAATGAATATTATTACTTGCATTTAAAAGAAATACATGTTAAACACATGCCCACAACTATTCTAGTAAGAAGCAAGGCGAAGAGTGCAATGTTGTTGTGAGATAATTCTCTATCCAATCACTATCAATTTGCCTTTTCTATGTTAATTCCAAATTAATAAACACATTATTATTCATAACTTTATGAATTAATAAGCCATACATTCATGCTGCATATCCTACTATTTTATTTATTTATGTATTTTTACAGTGCAGAACAATGCTATTTTGATCTAAAAAGAACATAAAATAGATAAGATATAATATTTGACCAGAATTAGTGAGCTACCTACAATAGGATGAGCTTGAGTGACATTCTGATCAGGTTGTGGTGGGTGGAGCAAATGGAACAGTTACTGGGGGTGAAACATGGATGGAATTTCTTAGATTAAAGACAATGAACCTCAAGGATTTCCAAGTGCAGGTAGGTGGTACAGCCAGCTATGTTAGTGATGTGACCATGATTGAAGAAGTGTTAAGTGGCGGCAGCGAGAGTGAGGGACAGAGCAGGTTAGAGTTGAGGGGAAAATGTTACTTTGAAGGCATGCTAAAGGTATGTTAGAGGATATCTCAGAGGCGGGGAGTTAGGGTTTCTATTTGGCTTTGAACAAATCATGTTGACTGTTTGTCTGATGTCTAGGGGAAGATAATTCCATGCAAGTGGAGCAAGAAGAGAGAACAAGATGAAGTGAGAGGAAGCACGGAGAGGGCAAGATGCCACAAGAGTAGTCAAGAAGGCAGAGGGGAGATTATGAAAAGGCTTGTAGAGTTGGATAGAGAAGGACAGAAAAAGTGGTACCTTACCATGGATAGATTTGTGAACCAGGAGAAGACATTTAAATCTTGCCATTTTTTGCATCATCAGCCATACAGCCTGGTGACGGTAAAAGAAAGTAGGTGTGAAGTGACAGAGTTCAAAGAGAGTCCTAGTAGCAAGGTTATTGATCCTGTTGAGAGGACATACATCATAGTTGGGGAGACCAAAGAGGATGCTGGACCAGCAGTTCAGTTTAGAGAAGACAAGAGTGGTTAAGAGATGCTTAGCCAGTCATGTGTATGGGCTGGGTAATGACAGAAATAAATGTTTTATCGATGTGGCATGTTGCTATGGAACAATATAAGAGAAAACATGATTTAGAATTAATGAATGCTCCAAACAAAACCAGTAGAACAACTTGACCAATTAAAAACTGTAGCATAATCCAGACATAATTGTGGGAATATTGCACATTTTAAAAAGTAGCAACACACAGGAAATCAGACTCTGATTCTGGATTTAAAAGATGCAGTGAAGGAAAACACCCTCTTTCAAAGTGGATGGATCAATCAGAGAGAGCAAGTTAAGAGCTGGGTTAACATAAGGGCTGCTGAAAAGAGGATTCCTGTCCATGGCAGAGAAGGGAAACCTGGGTAGTTCTTATCTAAAGGAAACAAATCAGAAGGGGTCTATCTGACTGTGAGATGTCCAATATGCGAGGGTCCATGTTGATCCAAAAGACTGAAACAGATTATTCCAAAGTGAGTATGAGAATTCCCCAAATGAAATGATATATGCTCTTTAGAACCATTTTTGTGCTACGTTCCAGAAAGGGGGCGGTCTGGAAAGGGTGCTACTAAAACACATTCATTTTGTAATGGGAAATTAACAGCACATTCTCACTGCATTTAGAATTGAAGTTAGATATAATTTCAATCCAACCCAAAAATATATGTCTAAGCTGTGTGTGCAGTGTAATACGGATAGCACTTATCTGCAGCCTGCACACACCTGTTTGTGAATAACAAACTTGTTCAATTGTACGCAATGATTTTTCAAAGAAATAGTTAACATTGGGCTATGATTCAAAGGTGCCTGCACCATGAACCATAGCCCAATGAAGTATTGTTTGATGATGTGTGTTTTGTAAAAGCCATAGCTACTTACGCAGGATTGGGGAATGAAAGGGACACTAGTAGTGTAATTTCTACTCCTATAGAAAATTATGCTAATGTAAATCCCATGCACCCCTCACTCTGGACTTAGCATAGTTAAGAAAAACAATCTTGCACAAGTGGGACACAATCTACACAGGTTAAGGGGAGGGACACTCATACGTGTATCAGAAAATCACAAAGCCATTTTCCTATGTTGGGTGGGTGAACAAAAATTCAGTGCATTCTGAATCAGTAACACTTCTTCTCTAACCCAAAACCTTTAGCATTCCATTGCAACTACTTGTAAACCTAATTTTAAATTTCACACACACTCTAGCAACCCACAGCAACATCCTTACATGGGAAACATAATGCATGCAATTGTAACGCTCACCTTGTATCCACAGGGACGCCTCTGGACTGGTCCGGGACACCTCTGGGAGATGGGTTTTAGCGACTTCTCCTTGTCTCCCGCGGCTCACCTCCCAGTCTTCCCTTGCGATTTCCCCTTGGGACTCCGCTCACCTTGATTTTCGTAATGCTGCACTCTCCGTCCTGCCATGCTAGGCAGGGGCACGTCGTTGTAGGCTTGATCCACCGAGTTACTTCACTGGCGTTCGCCTGGAGTCCAGACCAGCTGCGACTCCTCCTTTCAGGTAAGTCTTTACTTTTTCTTTTGAATAAAGTCTATGTTGATAAACGTCTCAGTAACCTTCTTCTTTTGTCTTGCAGAGACTGATGGAGAATGCTGAGGCCCACTACTGAGTTTGAGAAAGTAAGGATGCGCTAGATGCGGTGCTGAAAGCTTCCTTGCAAGTGAGCTGACCTGTGCTTTGTTTCTTCTCAGGTCGTGGAGAATTCCTGGAAGCGACAGTGGATTGGAGGACTGTACCCAAAAGTTGAAGTTCAGAGTGGCGGAGGCCTTCCAGGTGAGATGGTAAGTAGCTTCTAATTCTTGCCTCTTAGTCCTGAATATGTAGCCGAGGACCGATGGAGAAATCCTCGAAGACTCCTACTGGATGCAGAGCTGGAGCTGAGCAGGTAAGAAAAGCAATGTTCTTTCAGGTTGTACGCCCGAGCGGGCAAGGATACAGAGCAGGACTCGGTGAACGTCACGCTGCAAAAGCAGAATAACGCGAAGTGCGTGCCTCGGGTTGAACATGGTTTAAATACCCAGCAGGTATCCCAGGTGCCTTAGGGGCGGACGCCGCCCTGAAGCTAGCCTGCTTGTTGCAGTTCCTCGACAGTCCTCGTGGGGGCAGCCATGTTCCCACATTGTCCATTGGAAACCATACCTGCCAAGTGTGCCTGGTGCCAACGGCGCCAAGATTGTGTCCAAGGCACTTGCAACAGGCTAGTGTGGACCTTTCTGGCCTTGGAACAGTACTGAGATGGAGGCCATGGTGCCCAAGACCCACAGCCAGCACTTGTTGGCAATGTTGTAAAATGTATTGGTTTTTAAATAATTAGCAAGGTAATTTTGTGTGTAAATTAGACATGTTTTGAAGTAAAGACAATGCCCATTAAGCAGCATTATGGTCATAGAATGAACTACTGCTTATAGGTGACCTTCTATTATTTAAGATGAAAATTGATAACAATATTATTAATAATCATGTTGTGTATTGGAATGCATCAAATGTATGTAGCAAGATTAGCACAGAGAGGTCAAGACGAATTACGTGAATATGCCCATGTAACAGTTATCTGATGTTTGCGATGATTTCCCCTCCATAAAGTAAGGGGACCACCTTCAATTTCTTTTATTTAAGTAAACTCAAGTTTGAATTAAACAGCTTTTTTCTTGCCCATAATTGTGGGGTGAGATTGTATAACAGAGGGTATTAAATTACAGATGGGCACTTAGTGAGAAGATACAGATATATTAAAATGATCTCTACCATCCAGAGAAGAGTGGGAAATAAAGCTGCCCATGCTAATAAGCAAATGTTGGTGGGAGGGATTTACCAGTGCAATGTGGTTGGGGTAATAGTGTTATTCATGTCACAGATGTATGATTGCCTTGAAATGTGCTCAAGAGGGCTGATAATCAGATAATAATATTCATTTCCCTCCTGATGAATGCTGAAGAGTATCTGGTAATGCCAAGCCAGCTGACAGAGGTAACCTAATGTGAAGTGGTCTTAGCTCCCTTCTTCCATTTCTGTTGACCTTGCTGCACCTGCCAGCACCATGAATTTGCTGTATTCAGGTTGCATGCTGGGAGGACTTAAACGGACAGTTAACATGGGGGTGGAGAACATCTCAACAACCCCAGGATAAATCAGGTTGGCTACAGATAGCGATTTGAGAATGAGTGCGTGCCAAAATGACAGGAGTAGAGATGAGTAGTGTCTAAACTGGCCACTTAATGCCTCACTACTACCTGACCAGCAGTGATCCCAATCATAAAGGTAAAAATAGGAACACTGTGAAAGGCCTACCTCCTTTGGCTTGTTTGGTAGGGTAGGCAGAGGGCTGGCTATATCTTCAGAAGAGGTGTGAGCTGATAACAGTAGAAAGCCAAACAGCAATAGTACAAAGACTCCAAAAACAAAGAATGTCCAATCATGGTTCTATAACATGTAGGCTTTTAATTAAAAAATATAAATGCAGAAAACGAACTGAAACACTTGCAAACACCCATCCCTATAAGGAAAACACAGACCATGCAGACTGTTGTATAATGGCTATGGTGTTCAGGAATTTAACTGGAACAACGGATAGGTTTATGAATTTTTTTAAAGGCATAGGCAGAAAACAGGGATTTAAAAGTCAGAATGGTCCCAATAGTGGACCAGGGGGCAAGAGCCTCTTCACAGACCTGCCATCTTGTCTTTGGGGGCTTCACAGCACCAAAGCCAGGCTTCTAGAATCTTACTGAGGTAGTGATTCGGCATCAGCTTGGTGATCTGTTTGACTGGGGCCAATATGCAGTGTGGTCCAAGCGGCAGTGGCATGTGACACAAAGAAGCTTTGATAGACAAGCAATGTCCAGGTAGGTGTGGATTACAAGCTCATCTATGTAGGAATCAGAGCCCAGAGCTGCTCCTAAACGTCTGTGTTGCTGGAAGGCCCAATCCAGGGTCTCTGCTGTCCATGTCAGTCCTTTTGTTGTGCACTCACACTCCAGAGAGCTTGGCGGGCACCTACATGGGATTTGTCACCTTGAGTGAACAGGGTTCAAGGGCAGCCAGCAGTGAGGCCTTGGTCCAACAGCAGTCACCCCACTGTTCCCTGGGTGTGTTAGGGGACAGAGCTCTGGTGTGCCTTGGCTGTATTCTGTCTGCACTTCTATGACAAAGGCCTTTGGAATAGACTGCACTCCCGGTAGATGTCTACAAGTGTATCCTTCTTGTGCTCTTGATGGTCCAAAGTTGAGAAAATTAGGGGGTGCCCTTCCCCTTTCAAATGCACAATACCACAGGATTTGGTCCAAAGCAAGCCTGCTTTAGGGTGCCCAATCACGTTGGTGGAACATGTGCCCTTTGCCTTATGACATCACACCAAAAGTCCCTTGCTTGCAAGAAATGTGGGGGACAGGAAAAAGGAAGAGAGCCCTGACAAAGGAAGAGAGCCCTAACAAAAACCAAGATTTTGGGACCCTACTGCAAAGTTATTTTCCCTCTCTGACTACTCAACCCCTGCCCTCTTCCCATGTCTGCTAGCTTGAAAAGGACACCAGTGATTAGCATGCAGCTGTGAAGCAGGCTGTCTTATGCTAGTTCTGCCTCTGAAGCACCGTTCTCAGAAGACAGGGGAAAGTTTCTGGACCCTGGCTGGAAGGTGTTACCCTTCCTGCTACACAATCAAACAGGCACCATCCTGCTATCGTGCCACATGGCAGCAGTGGAGTCAGCCTATATGCCAACATGCATCAGTCCTGTAATAGGCAGGACCTGGTCACAGAGCTGACATTGGTGTGATACCAAATTAATGTGGCTTTATAATTGTGTGATTCTAGAAGTCACCATGAGAAACCAGGCATGGCTTATATTTGTAGATTTACGTGCCCCCAGACCATCAAGATTCCACAATCATTTGATTTTAGATCAGAGGAGTAGACAGTTAAAAACCCACCTATGCCTGCAGGGGTGTTGCTAGGTCTGGAAAAGATTGAAGCTACCATAATGTCGGGACTGTCGGAACTCGGGGCTAGCTAGCCTTTTGGTTGTAGCACCTGAGCATCCATCCGGGGCTGCTACCAAACGATAATGGGCTATAGCCACCCTTAGCGCCCCCTAGCAATGCCTCTGCGGCACAGCCTTTGCTGCATGCACAGGAACACGCCCACTGAGCGTAGCCCTGTTGGGCGTTTCCATTCACATGGGACACCACTGTAACCCTTGATTTTTGTTCAGTAATGGAAGACCCTTATCCATTAATTTCAGTCAATAAGGATTGTGTTTGGTAGAAATGCAGTATATGGGTGTCCACCTCATTAAATACTAAGGATATGACACATGGCATGGTGCGGTGGTCTGCGCAACGATGAAAAGGCGTGAAGTGGAGATTGAAGTAGGAAAGAGTAGATTTTATTTTTTTTGTCTTTTGGTTCACACAATATGCAGTCATATTTTGTTGCACACAATTTTGCACAAATGCATTTTGTGTATTCCATCACAATATGTTCCCTCTCAATTTTGCCTGCTTAAGTTTTTCCTCAGAATTAACATGTAGACGGCATGAAGGAATATGATATTGCCAGATATGTGGCAGCATCATGGACAGAGAGAGCGGGCTCTGCCGCTTAAATGTGACTCTTATGGTACAATGGTTTCTGAGTAGAGGCGTTGAGTGGCAGGATTACTGGCTGGAGGATTAAACCTTGCATACTTTTTATCAGAGGCGTTGCTAGAGGGGGGCTAAGGGGGCTATAGCCCCTGACCTTTTGGTTGTAGCCCCGGATAGAATCTCAGGATCTACAACCAAAAGGCTAGCTAGCCCCGAGTCCCGAAAGTTCCGACATCAACGTAGCCCCGGGTCTTTTCCAGACCTAGCAACACCCCTGCTTTTTATTGAAACATATATTGTATGTCACACTCATGCATAGTGTGATGGACGTGCCTGCACGCTTACATGCGATAAATTGCTCTCACTAGACTTCAGTTTTGATTGGCCAAGAAATTAGCCTTCTGTGATCCATACAGTGTTCTAGTTTTGTATGTCTTTATAACTTTCCCAGCGTGAAGGGCCTGTGGGTGTTGCTAAACGTAACGTGATCACGGCTTCTCTGACGCGTATTCCCAGTACGCTAACTGAACACTGGAGAAGCATTGCCTCGTCGCTCAATATGAGTTCCCAGGGGCAAGATATGTCCTTTCCAAATGGAACGAATCCTCATTGCTGAGCGCCATCTTGCTCTGGTAGGTCAGAAGTAATCAATAGAGCAGCGCGCGCCATCCCTGCTCCGATTCGTGCACTATTAGTATGAGGTGTACAGCACCTTCTTACTTAAGAGATTACAGTGCACACCTTAGGCATCAGCAATTAAATTAGAGCCTTTGCGAAGAATGCAGTTGTTCTGCACTCCACTAGCACAGGCGCCCCCAATCGCACGCGCCTCGCATGTTAACCACACGGAAAGGCTGCAATGAGGATGTTAACACGAGGGGGCTTCAATATTTGAATAATTAATTGTTTTCCTGCCTTCCGTCATTGGATTTATACAAATAATATATGTTTTGTGTGTATAGCTTGCAACCACGGACCTGCCACTGCGAATAACAGGAGCCGGATCATGTGACGAGCATCAGGTGTTACAAGTTAAGATTGTTGTGCTACTTTGAATGTACTGAGTTGCTTTCTCATGTTAATTCCCTCCAGGGATGCTATATTGCACAGGCACATTTTGCAAGTGCAGGTGTGAATTGTGCTGTGCGGCACGCTCTGCTTGTCACGTGCGTGTTATTTCAATATGTAGCCGGTGTGCATACACATTCAGCCTGATTTACTAAAGCATTTCACAATGGGCCAATCCTACTGAAAAACGTTTTGTAAATCAGGCCTGCACATTTACAAACGTATTTAAGTTGATATCAACTTCACCCATGAAAAACAAACTGTACAGCATAAGGGGAACATGTCAGCCCTCACAATTTTGTACTAGCATAATAACACAATGATATAAAAAAAAAAAAAAAACAGTTTATAACTGAACAATCTTCGGCCACACCACATAGTTCTGCTTATGTAATGGAGCCAGTGGTCTCACTATTACACAACTCATTTTTGCACAATTAATTGACCACAGAAGGATGAAAGACTTAGTTGGGCCGCTGGGATTGAAACCCGTCCATTGCAGGTGGCACACACAACTCTGCAGTGAGCACTCAACTTAACCAGCTATCTCACCAGATAGCACACATGGTGCAGCCTTTTCACAAGGTTGAATGCATATGATGTGATATTAATGTTGTGAGCCTTAAATATAGCCCGGCGAGGGCTGCACAGTGCACAGTATGAAAGAGTGCTGCCCGCCCTTTCCAGGTGTGGGGTTGGGCTTTCATAATTTGAGGGAAAGCCTGAGAGTGTCGGCTAAGTTACATGCAGTCCCAGTCTGCATTGGCCTTTGCGGGTGCTCTCCAGTACTCCCTGAAGGAGACCAACCTTGCCACACTCCTGATGAGGATGAGGGAACCCTGACTCAAGTTTTAGAGGGTACAAAGCTGTGCCACATCCGGGAGGGCATAATGCAAGAATTCATTGCCCTCTTTATTGTCCACATAGGCCATGAGATGACTCTTCGGGCCCCATTTGCTACCTCCCAAAATGTCCTCTACCTCCTGGGTTGCATACATTCTCTACTTCCTTTGGGTGGGCCCGTGGCCCATCGCATGTTGCATAACCGGACATGGAGCGGAAGTCCCTTCTTTGCCTGGGGCCCACCTCATTACAATCAGATATTACCCCATTTTATATTAACCACCGGGTGTAAGCAGCACATCTAATTTCGGTAATATAGCTTGGTCCATGAAGGCCCTTTTGAAATAACACAGAAATACCCACTAGACCACAAACGGCACTGAGCGCCCTTTCTCCCTAAGGAGGGAGATTTATTTGAATGTGGGTCTCAGTGCCCATTTACTGCCCCTGTCTGCCAGTCAGTATTTTACTGCAATATGGTTCACTAGGTGCATGCTTATCTCCTGTACAATACATGTGGGGAACATCAATAACATTCACCACTGTGTGCAGGTGAGTAGAAGCACTACGTTCATTGACTGGGTAGGTTATCAGCCACTTCATTTACCATTGGCTGGTGGGGATGCTGAGTGGCAAATGTACCTGGCCCAGACACCAGCGTGCACCCTGCCAGTCACAGTCTCTAATCAACGAACTCAAGCTTGTGTCCAACTCAGTGAACCCTACAAAGCATACTGTGGCACTTGCCGTCGTATGTTTCAATGTTGGACGTCAAGGTCACTTGATGGTAATAGCACTCTGCTCTATGACAAGAAAGCAATGCAAAAAGGAAGTTGCCACAGCGATTAGACTCGTGGGGTGAAAGTACCATATAAAAACCAGTCAATATGACTCTATTTTTGTTTTGTTGATCTTTGTCTCGTGTTTTTCTTGATTGGTTGTTGTCCTTAGTGCTGACACCCCATCTATTGAGAGTAGCGCCTACCATTGATTTGTTAAATTGATTTTCCCTGAGATGTGTTTAAATATATGGGACTGAGTGTGTTTAAGCAGCATTACTTGCCACTGTGAATCTTTCTGGAGTGTGCACTGCATGTATAATAAGCAGAACGGATAGTCAATGGGGCATCTGTAGAACAGTAAGAACCAAGAGGACTACTTGGGTCAATGTGACTCTTATATTGCAACCGTGGCAAAGATGTTTGCAAGTACAAATGGTATATTCTGCATCTTTATTTCATTGCAAAAAATACTAATGAAAACCACATAGTATGTGGCTGTGCCAACTGAGGACTGTGTGTAAAAAGCTCAAACGCAATGGCTAAGCAATAGCCACTTTTCCTTTGCATAAACGTGCGTTAAGCGGTAACTATTACCTTGTTGGCATGATGTGCATTTGCCATAGAGAATATCTGTCCAGTACCACTTGCACAGCATTTTCCAAATCTGCCCCACCTCCCTTTTAAATCTTTAACTATTTGAAGACCCTGATTCATACCCTAGTCCTCTGCAAATTGGACTACTTCAACTGCCCCCAACTGCCCCCTCGCTGGTCCTCTCCACTACTACTTCCGACCTCTAGAACAGGATCTCACCTCTGACACCTGTATTCTCATTGACCCACATCCACTAGCCATTCCCACACCAGGCCAGGGGCTCATTGTGTAAAGCAGGCCAATCTAGAGGTTCCCCACTCCTGCAGAAATATCTATCAAGCCCTGAGTGGGGGTGTATCCACACTTACATATCACACAGTTCGAATGGCGCATCTCTAGGTGGTAAGGGCCTGCAGTTGGAGAGCCTAGGCCTTCTGCCTCCATTGGAGTTTAGGTGTAAGCAGAGGTAGGAAGGAGTTCCCAGGTGAGCCATTCGATGTGTACATAAGTCTGACTTTGGTTGCTATTGTGCTATGGAGGGCAAGCATTGTATTGTCGTTCACGCTATCCAGTCGCAAATGGGTACCCACTGAATATGAAGAGAAGAGGAGAGTGTGCACCACCTTGTGAACAAAATATATCAAAATATAGTTTCACAACGTTTTTTGGTAGCAGCAGTTAAACCGGCCAGGCACAAAGGTAGTGAGTGGCAAGACATCCTGAGATAACTGCAACATGTATTTTCAGTAATGGCTGCCCCCCTAGTAGTAAATACTACATACAATCACGAAAACATATACATGAAGAATTCATCAACTTTTTAAAGAAATCATTCATTTTAATGTGGTGTACATCCTAAGTATTCATCAGGCAGACAAAAGTGGCCAATGCATTTCAGAACACAATGTGGTCCTTCGTAACGTCAATCTCTGTAGATTAAGAGACTACAAATAAACAGCTACATATCACCAGTAGGATAGACATGTAATTAAAAGATAAGGATGGAAATATGCACACACCTGGCCTGAAGATGTGCCAAGAGTACCACATAAAAACATATGAATTGAAGCATCAATGATCTAGAAATGTAAAAAAAGATAAACGCTTAGTGAGCTCATCCACAGATTAGAGGACAGCAAAATCTGTCATGGGGGAATCACAGAATACCCCGAAATGTGAAAAGTCGAAAAAAGAGAAAACAAGAAAGAAAAATGTACCTGTCCCAACTAGCTAAGGAAGTAGGCCGTGGGATGTGGAGATCTCCATAGTCAAATTGATAGAGAAAGGAGACCCTACAAATAAAATCGATGACAAAAAATGTTCTAAAATAGACTGAATGTAGGAAAAACTTTGCGCACAGCTACAGGCCAAACCGCTGGATGGATTTTTACAAAATTTGCGTCAGGAGGAGTAGCTTGGTCCCGAAAGCGTGCCTTTGAAAATTTGGTGACTTTCCGTGTAGCACTTCCCTGTTCGCTCCACGGACAAGACACCTATTGGCTATGGGGCTGGCGTCATGACCGCGGACACGCGACGTCTCTGCCGATTGGCTGCAGCGAGACGTGTTCAGCGTCAGATTGTTTGGATGCGCCTGACATCTTGGATCCGCCGATCGCGGAGCGGGTACCAGCAGCAACAAGCTATTTCGAAACCTATTTTGCTGTGTCAAAGTGCTTGGCGAGTTTTAGACAGTAAGAGATGGGTGAAAAACTGCCTATGTTCTGGCAGAAGGTGTTCCTGATGTACTTTCTATGGACGCCTTGTTCGGGATGTTTGTACGTACAGAGAATGAGGGGTCTAATAAGGGTAGTATTTCAGTCCGTGCTGTGTACAGGGAACTTGAAACTGTTCCAAGGACACGCGTGCTGTTAGCGAACATTGAAATTGAGTACATGCCGTATTTACATTACTTTTTCCTATG
Organism: Ambystoma mexicanum; assembly: GCF_040938575.1. Classification (NCBI taxonomy): domain Eukaryota; kingdom Metazoa; phylum Chordata; class Amphibia; order Caudata; family Ambystomatidae; genus Ambystoma; species Ambystoma mexicanum. The sequence goes on from NC_090931.1 coordinate 396,818,780, forward strand.
CCTACGCCATTCATTCGAACGCCGCCATGGGTCTGACATGCTGCGGTGGGTGTGGTTCGGGCCTAGAGTGTTGGATGCATGGCCAAAGGCCATGCACCCAAGAACACAGTTATAAGCACTGGAGGTCTAAGCCACTGCACAGCCATAACTTCCATTGTCTATGCACATACAACTAGGAGTCCAGCCTCTGGCCAGAAGCACTGAAGCATACCATACCTATAGATACACCCTTAACTCAGTCACATCACTGAGGTGGTTGTGGGGAGGACCTGCAGTCTTCGGTGGTGTCCAGTCATTTGGTCGACTGAAAACTGGTCGAATGACATTTGGTCGACGCAATTTGATCGAAAACCAAATGGTCCAATTTTTTTTTATTTATATATTTATTTTTCGGGTTTTCGTTTTTTTAAAAAAGGGGTTTTTAGAGAAAAAAAAAACCCAAAAAAATAAAAAAAAGGGGTGAAAATAATAAAAAAAAAAAATTCGACCATTTGGTTTTCGACCAAATGTCTGGTAACCGTCTTCGGTGTATGGCTAAAGGCCATGCACCCAACAACAAAGTTATAAGCTATAACTTTATAAGCCAACATGGATTTTATATAGTGCAGTGGTTGTGGGCAGGACGTACCCTTTTGGGTGCATGGCTGAAGGCTGTAGGCCACACACTGAAGAGTGTAGACCCTAACCACAAGCACTGCAGGACATCACTTTCATACATCACAGGCATACATTCGATTATGTATCTGGTAGGTGTGACCAGGGCCTAGAGTCCTGAGTACGAATTGAGTACATGGTCCACTTACAATGTTTCATTGTATGGGTGTGTTAATGACGTATAAGTGACCATGGGTGTTATATGCTCTGCTGGTTGTGGCCAGGTACTAGAGTCTTGGGTGCGTGGCCGTAGGCCGTAGGCCGTAGGCCATACTTCCAAGACTCTAGACCCTGGCCACAACCACTGCTGCATGTCGCTGCAATGGATACACCTGTAGTATTGCTTATGGATCAGGTGGTTGTGGAGAGTGTGTAGAGAGTTGGGTGCATGGCCGAAGGCCATGCACACAACAACACATTTGTAAGCACTAAACATATAAGCTACTGCACACCCATAAATAGCAATATCTATGGACACACAAATAAGACTCTATACTAAGGCCTCATCCACTGTAGCATACCACAACTATAGATACACCCATAGTATCGCCCATCACGCAGGTGGCTGTGGGGAGGGCATGCACCCAACAGCACATTTGTACGTAGTTACACGCCCCAATGGGCCAAGCACCCAACAGCACATACTGTACTTACAAGCTACAATGGGTGTGATATGGTGTGGTAGTACATTACTCAGGTGGCTGTGGGGAGGGGCTGCAGTCATGGGTGCATGACCGAAGGCCATGCACCCAAAAGCACATTTGTACATAGTGTAATTACACACCCCAATGGGTGTCTTATGGTGTGTTAGTTGTGGCCAGGATGTACAGTTTTTGTTGCATGGCTGAAGGAGGTGCACCGGAGAACAAAGTTGTAAGCACTGCAGTTGTACGCCACTATGGAATTTATATACTGCATACCCATACATTGAAAAATCTATGGCCTCACACCCAAGTTTGTAGCCTGTGGTCACAACTACTGCAGCATATCACAGGTATAGGTAAACCCGTACTATGAAACATTATTCAGGTGGTTGTGGGGAGGGCATACCGAAGGCCATGCTCCCAAACCCAACTTTATACGTAGTGAAGTTAGAAGCCACAATGGGTGCGATATGCTGTGGTGGTTCTTCCCAGGACCCAGAATCTTGGGTGCATGGCCACAGGCCATGCACCCAAGACTGAAGTCATAAGCAGTGAGGTTATAAGTGAACATGGGTGTGGTGTGGTGCGGTAATTATGTGCACGTCATAGCGTCTTGGGTGCATGGCTGTGGACTATGCACCCAAGAGTACATTTATAAGTAGTCAAATTACAAGCACCATGGTTTTGATATGCAGCGATTGTTGTGGGTAGGACCTATCGTCTTGGTTGCTTGGCAGTAGGATGTAGGTGGTAGGTTATACAACGAAGATACCATCTGCATTATAATGTAGAAGCATAAATATTATGTAGTTACTATGTGTTTGTATCAGTAAGGTGGAGCGATTGTCTGAATTGCACCTTGTACATAATCTGCCATGGTGTGCATTCTGTACAAGTTGCTGAAATGGAATGGATTCACAATTAGGTATGGATACGTACACAAATCGCTCATTTGTGATTTGTTCCTGTATCACATTGCTACAGAGAGTGCATGTATGTTTCCACATGTATGAAATTTGGAAGAGTTCATTTATAGGCATGCTTTTGTTTTCCAGTACTTGTCGTAAGTACATTAGAAATTATTGTGGATCTTTTTGTGTGTTTATAGTGAATCTCACATTTCCAGCACAGTAGTCCAATTCGTGTCTTATTCCGTGAACACTGTACATGTTGTCAGGGTTGTTTGGTGCGTTTCTATGCAGGACTAACATTTGCAAACATAATTGGTCTGTACTGTGTAAGTAAATATTGTTAACAATTGGTGGCAATTGAAATAGAATATTCATTGCTACATTTGCATAGCAACTTATACCAGTTTCATTTGAAAATTTGAATGGACCAGCTAGTTCTGTATCTGAGTGCACTTTTCGGCCTTTCTGTTCCTTGTTTGAAGAAGTACCTGGTTTACTTTCCCTAATAGGTTCTTCTTTGCTTGAGGTAACTGATGAAGCTTTAGCTTCTTTTATTTTCTTTGAAGGATTTGCTGTCAGATTCTGTTGCATTTCTGTTTGATTTAGTTTTCTTTTACCACGTTTTACTTTTTCTGGAACAGGATATTGTTTCAGATGTGGGGTGTACATTGAACGCAGTCTATTGTATTCTAAAATGCAAGGAATATCAGCGTTCACTTTACTTGCATCGAAGTTCATTAGAAATAGACCGTTGAGTGTACGTAAGGGTGATAGCGCTACGTAGCTCATGCCTTCTTTAAAGACTGTGTTTCCTATATCTATCAATGCTTTGTCTAGGGTAAGACCTTGGGATTTATGAATAGTGACTGCATATGCAAGAGTTAGAGAAAATTGTTTTCTACGTACATACATGTCTTTGAAGAGAAGGAATCGAGCAGTTGAGCGCCCTATCCTTTTCACTTCTGAAAGTTTGTCAAAGAGAATATTGACAAACTGAATGTTGTTGTCATGTAGGTATGATTGAAAGCCAACAACTGTACCCAGTGCTCCATTTACTAGCCCTTGCTCCACATCAAGGTTACGTTTAAGCATTACTCTACAATTTAAGTATAATTTAAATATTTTTTCCAACCCAGATGTGTTGGAGATTGATTTTTCTAAGCTATGTAGTTTTGTTGTAGCTTGCTCACACATGGGTAGTGTCATACCATGTACGTCTGTTTTGTCTGTGGCACTAATTTCTATAATTGGTTGCATTTCTTTATTTAACATTGTTTCATTGAATTTGAAACAGCTTGCAAGAGTTGGCATTAAGGCCATACAATTGACATTTTTGTGCGCTAATTGTTCCATAACATCAGTAGCACATGCATTATCGCCATAAAGTGCATGAATGTGCACATGGCTTGTGCTTCTTGCGATAGTACACCAACTCTAATACTTTTTAAGATGTTGGCATAAGTGGGATCTGCAGATTGCCGCATGTTCTCTGTTAATTCTCTGTATTGGAAATGTTGCCAAAGGTTGACATTTCCTATGCTGCCCACAGTTTTACGGCAACCTTTGTGTCCTAAGGTTTTAAAAATAGGTTCACCTTTCACTGGTGTCAATTGTAGAAGATCTCCGAAAACGATAATGTGTTTTCCTGCAAAGAGTTCTTCATAGTTTGTTTTAAGTACTTCTTGCAATCTATGGTGAATCAAGGCCAACATTTGGTTGGAGACCATACTCACTTCATCTATTAGTAGCATTTATATTGGTTTTAATACTCTGCGTAGTTCCATTGCAGCTTCTGCAGAAAGTTTGTAATAGTCTAATTTGTTTTGGTGCTCTACTGGAAGGAGTAGTAATAGGTGTAAAGTGACAACGCCTATGTTGTAGGCAGCTAAACCTGTGGGGGCAGTTACAACAGCTGACAGTTTGTTGTTTGTCAATTGTTGAAGGAACTTGCTGATGATTTTGATTAAGAATGTTTTTCCTGACCAGGCTTCACCACTGATGTACAGCAGTATAGGTTTGAAATTTTGGCAGGTACATTCTTTATTTTCGTGTTGCACACCATGTACAATTTGTTTTGTTACGTCTTCAAAAATGGTGCGCTGATCTTTGTTAAGTTTTGCTTGTTGTACAGTTAGGTCTTTTATATCTTCTTGATAGTGAAACATGTTGTTTTCCACTTCTGTCATAGCTAATTCTGCCTCATTTGCTATTAGTGGCTGTCCTAGTGGTTCTTGGCTTCCTGTTACAGAAGGTTGACTACTGTCGGAAGAGTCCTTATCTAGTTGGGCTTGAAGTTCATATTCGTGTTGCTGCTCATTGTGTAATATTGTTTTGTACTGCGTAAAGTTCGCATCAGTGATAGCGCTTTCATTTTGAAAGCATCTTCATAGCCATCATAGTTATCTAGTATCTCTTCCTCTTTTCTCCAAGGTTTAAAAAATTGTAGCAGAGACTTGTAATATAGTTCTTTTTTGTTGAGGCGTTTTTAATGACAATTTACCATGATTAATTAAGCTTCGTTTGGTAATTTTCACTAAGCTGCCTTCACAATCGGTTACTCCATATCTACCTTTGCTTTCATCGGGTTTTACACTATTTTTGCATGCAAGGTTTTGAGCTATGTGGTATAGACACATGCTTTCCAAAGTGCTACTCCTGTTCGGATAGTATGTGTCCAGTAAATGGTTTTTTAAAATGTCTTGGCTGTTGGGATCATTTCTGGCAATTGTTTCTATGTCCTCATATGATTCCAGAACCCTTTTTCTATCTTTAGCAGGACCAAGACTTAGCCATACTATGTTGTCTGATTTTCCATACAAAGCAGTACCGGCAAAACAATCTGCTGCTTCATAGGCGCCACATTCTCTATGAGAGAGCATTTTTATGCCTAGGCTATACAATTTCTGCGATAGTGTTTTGTCTGATGCTAGGTCATCCCAGAGGTCTTGAAGCTCTGTTTTTTCTGCTTTTGTTAAGTAGGCTGTAATATATCGTGCAACAGCAGTAGACTTGTCTGCAATGTACTGCACATCTATGTTTGCATTCAATAAGAGGGCAATGATTGCATTGTAATCATTGATATATTTTGATTCTTCTGTTCTTTTTATGTAATACGTGTTCTTAGGTGATTCACCTTTAACACTATGTCGAACTGGAGACATGAAGTTATTCACTTGGCCTGTTTCTGTAACTCGTCTAGGCAAACCAAAGCGGCATTTGGTGTAGTATTTACCTTTGTTTTTGTATTTGCGACAATATTTGCCACATTTGTGTCTTTGAAATTGTAAAATCTGCCCATGCAGGTCACTATGTGTCCGCTGTGACGGGATTTCACAAGTGACATATTTTTGGATGAACTGCAAAACAATGGCATCACTGTTGTGACCAAATTTAGGTACAACTTTGATCCATAAAAGCATGTGAATATGTGGTGCTCCTCTCGCTTGATATTCTTTTCTCCAAAAGAAGTGTTGCACTTCTCTGAGCGCAGGAACTGTTTTATTGCAAATAAAGTGTAGCATAGCAATGAATGATGATAGAAATATCTTGACACATTAACTGGATCTAGAGAGCAAAGTTCTCCAGGTCTTAACATATCTATGTTGGTTTTGTTGTTGTTTGCTATGCGTAGAAACTCATGTAAATCTTCCCATGCATATTCTGCACAACTTAGTGTAACAAACCAAGTCGGTGGTCCAAGGTTTCTGATCATACAACGTACATCTCCGTGCTTTCGGAACCAGTACTCTTTTGTACCACGCATGTTTGCAAACAAATTTGTTACACTTGATTGTAAAACCTCATCTTTTTCCTGTACTTTTTGTATTAATTGCATAGCTGACATATTTTGAAAGTCAGTTCAGATTTCAAAATGTGTGCAACTCCGTAACATAGCGTTGCTAGTTCACTTTCAAAGAGTAGGTGGAATATGTACTCCACATTTTGTCTAAATCTGGGATCGTGCGAATACATTCGTAATGAGCGGTATTCTGATGCCGTAATATGAGTGGGTCTATCATCGTATCTTCCCCCTTTGCCAGATGGAAATAGCAGTGGAAAAGCACGTGCTTCTATATTTTAGTGTTAGCAGTGCAAAGTGGTGGGTGCGGGCAGTTACGGTTGCTTAGCCTTCCATAACTGGTGAATTTTCGGGGTTTTTCGGTTTTACTTTCGACCATAATGTCACATTTATAAAGTTTATTTTAGTGAATTTCACAGGTTTTTAGTAGTGCAACTTATCCATAACGTCCCCTTAGCAAAGTTTTTTTTAGTGAATTTTACAGGTTTTTAGTAGGGCAACTTAACCATAACGTCCCTTTAACAATGTTTTTTTTAGTGCATTTCATAGTTTTTTAGTAGGGCAACTTACTCATAACATCCCGTTAACTTTTTTTTTTACTGAATGTACACTTTCATCATGTGAATTTGGGAGATATGTACTATAATTCTCTTACTTTATATACATGTAACATAAAACATACCGAACCCCCTCACTAATGAAATTTGAAAGGCACGGACTGAGCGCCTGTCTGTGGATGGGCGCGGACGAAATCAACACTACCCAAACAATCATGGAGTGTCTGAAATTGTACTATTGTGCCATATGAGAAATGCACAAGTTTAAAAAAGAACACAGAAACACAATGTAAGTACTAATAACTAACCAATTGAACCTACACGTCTCACACATTACCCATGCATTTAATTACCCTGTAGAATGAAATGGATTATACCATAACAAAATAAGATATGCCTCCAACGTAATTACCTCACAGAAACTGTGCCGCCAGAAGCGAAAGTAGATGCACACAGCACAACAAAGACAATTTACAAGAAAATAGTAAGTGAATTTTTTCCTATATGTGTGTGTACTTTTTTGTATGAGGCGCAGAAAAAAATAATGTATTTCTGTTGTTTTGATACAGAAATGTGCAGTTCTTTGGAGTGGTTGGAGGAGAATTTTCTGCAGGGGGAAATGTCCGAAGATAGCGATAAGAATGGTACACACTGCTCTGCATAAGCGAAATAATGGTCAGTATTGTATGGGCATTTAACATATGTATCTTTTTTTTTAATAGACGAGGAAAAAAAAGATGAAAGGCCAACGAACGACACAGAGGAAGACAGGCTAAAAAGGATAGAACTGAAAATGGACATATTAAATTATAATTTTAAAAGTTTAAGGGAATTTGTGGAGGAGTTTGAGAGAGGAAAAGTACGTTATCGCTGTCCCACCTGTACCTGCCCCCCTTCTCCATTCCTTAGTGAACAATCCCCAAACCTTCAAGAGGAAAATAACGTTTTTGATGAAACATCCATTGCTTCTTCCCCGCACAAATCTTCCCCTCACAACCAGCCCGTATTGAACCCTAATTCCCCTATATTCGTGTCAGTATCTGCTTCCCCCTGTGTTTCTGCTGATTGAAGTGTGTGTTCGTATTTTGAAAGTTTTTGTATATTAGCTGTTCATGAAGAGTTTGAGGGATGTTTGCAAACAAATTTGTTACACTTGATTGTAAAACCTCATCTTTTTCCTGTACTTTTTGTATTAATTGCATAGCTGACATATTTTGAAAGTCAGTTCAGATTTCAAAATGTGTGCAACTCCGTAACATAGCGTTGCTAGTTCACTTTCAAAGAGTAGGTGGAATATGTACTCCACATTTTGTCTAAATCTGGGATCGTGCGAATACATTCGTAATGAGCGGTATTCTGATGCCGTAATCTGAGTGGGTCTATCATCGTATCTTCCCCCTTTGCCAGATGGAAATAGCAGTGGAAAAGCACGTGCTTCTATATTTTTTCGCCATATATTCATTTGTGAACCTTTGGTTTGTCGCATATTGTAAGTTTTTATTGCATCATCTATGCTTTCATTGGAATGCAATGGATGAATTGTGTACTAGTCCAAAAGAGTGCATCCTGCAGCAGGATCCAGAAGTTCGAATTGTCCAGTTTCTGATGGCTCTTGAATTATTTAAGTTGCTTCCCTTAAGTTTTCTTCAATATTTTTTTCCTTGTAGTACTCGTTATTGTCTTTCAGATATTACAAGGCTTGTCTAACTTTTTGTAAGTCCGCCAGTTGTTGCCAAATAGTTTTATCCTTTGTTGGTACACCATTTACCAAGGCAATTAAAGAATGCTCTATTGATTGTTGCACTCCTAGTGTGTGTACATTTTCGGTTAGATCTAATGGCAAATAAACTACTTTGCCACGAATGCCTTTCACCAATTCAGAGGGAGGTAATTTTGCAGTTTTTGGGTGAAGGCGTATAATTGCTTGAAATGGGTGAACTGTTTGAATTATGATGTTTTCATAAAAATTGAGTTGTTGCAGGGTTTTTGGTAGTGGGAACAATTCCAAATTATTTGTGATAGCACGTGAAGGAGTTTGGTTGTTGTCTAGTTTTGTTGTGCAGTAACTGCAACATATTAGGGGTTCTCTTATTTCATATTTGTTTTCTGCTAAAAGGTAGAGAGCTAATTGAAACCGTTTTGAATCTTTATTGTTTTATATTTTGTATGCTATATCTACATTTTTTGTGTTCCTTTTGTAAAACGTTCTGCGGCATGCACACACACATGGTTTGGTACTTCAGCCGATGCACTTTTAAATGTTAGTATTTCTTTTTTGTTTATGTGTAATAGAAGGTTGCTATGTGCAGCATTGTTGGTAGTCTGTTCTAAAACTATTGCATTTTGTAAGTGGCTTTCACTTCCAAAATATTTTTTCTGGATACGGTCAATTTCTTCTTGTAGGTATTTGGGTGTACCATGCAGAAGAGTGTTATTTAAATTGGCTAATTCTGAAGCTGGACTTTTAGCATAGTACAGTTTATAGACCAGATTTCTTACATTTGAATGATGTATTGATATCCTTTTGATATCATGGTAGGTGCTTTTGCAAATAGGTCCGGAAATGCAGGTTAATGAATGCCCTTGTAGTCCTGTGTATTTGCGCACTGGACAGATATCCATATTTTGCAGCACTTTCATTTTCATTTTGTCTTTACCTTTTACATACTGATTGAGGAACTGACGTAAAGATTTGAAAGATTTGTTAGGAATGGCACACATTGATGTGCAAGGCCATTTGTATACTGGTCAGTCTGGTTCAGTGAAATCGAGAGGTAATTCTGAGTTTTCAGGGGATACTTTTCTAAGCACTGTTTCTTGTTCCATGATGGTATTATTGATTTTTTCATACCCTCGTCCACTGCTATGGATGGCAATTGTGTTTCTTTGATTTTGTTTGTATGCTTCTTCATTAAAATATGGGTCTGTGGTTGTCGTGTGACTCCATTCACCTCCACAAATATGTAAGAAGATATTTTTGTTCACATTCCGTTTATTGCTAAGTTTCTTTTGTAGTTTGGTACTTAGTTTTGTTAGTGATTTCATCCTATTTAACACTAATATGAACAGCTTCCTTTTGAGAAGGATTGCACTGTCCACGAGAGCTTGTAGGAATAATTTTCTACGGTAGGTTTTAAGTGTTGAGGATGATTTCGGTCCAGTTCTTATTAGATTCTGAAGGACTCTGTGGCAAAACATTTTTGCTAAAATACTTTTTTTTACTATGGGTTCTTGTTACTATATCAGGATTAATAGGAGAATTGTTAGCAGTACTGGTAGCCGATGTTTTGTGAAGAGTTTTGTGTTTCATGCTACATTTTGATGGAGGAGGTAAAGTTTCGGTAGTTGAAGCTTCCTTTGTTTCCCAAAACTACTGTATTAGCTGTTTTGTTCCAACGTTCTCTGTAAACTCTGCTACAGATGGATGCTTAGGTTGGACACTTTTATTTCTATTTGCTTTACTTCTGCGTTCCTTTCTAAGGACTTGCTTTTTGGTAGGCATTCTTTGGGGTCTGTTGAAAAAAGAAGGCATGGTTTGGTCTGTTGTACAATGTATGTGTGCTGTGTGCATGCGTGCATGTGTTTGATGGGGAAACTCTTTGTGGTTGTGTGTCAATGTGCCTTGGCCTCTTACAATGATTTGGGAAGGCTATTTCTCTGTTTGTATACTACTACAATGTGCTTCAGATGAGAGTACAAAGTGGCTTAGTGGTGAGGAGAAGCACTAACAGTAAACGTAATGGCATAAAATTAAAACAGCTATTTGTTTTCTAGTACTAACATTCTAAGGATTTTGTATGTTATTTGCTTTCCAACCTCACAGGGATTTGTGAGCCATTCTGCCTGTTATTCTTAATTTAATTGGGGATTTGTGGGTAGAATGGTTCATAAATCAATGTGTGCTTTGGTGCACAAATTTAATAAATAACCCACCCCATCTGAGTAATAATTAGAATATAAAGGTAGTACTGTACGGAATGACCAGGTTTCTTCGGATATGTCGTTTTCAGTGTAGATGCTGTTGATTTTCAGGAGAGTAGTTTTCACTGCGATTGTAAAAAAAAATAAAAAAATATTAACTTTGTGTGCTTAAAGCACTGATGTTACTTTATACGTTATTTGTGCATCTTTTATTGGAGTATTCTCTTTTCATATTTCAACACAGCACATGTGCACATTTCACTTCACTATGTGCTACCTCTGTATGTTATTTGCAGTATCTTAGTTGCACGTGCATCAGAAATGAGTAACATTGTTAGGTTATGAAAATGCCTTGTTTTTTTAAAGCTGTATTATCTATAGCAGAGAGGTTTGTAAGCGATAGGTCATTATAGTAGATGGGAAAAATGAATCTACTCTCATATTATAAGTACGATTCTGAAAAATCGGGAGACCCTCAGCGGGAGATGTCACCACAGCAATCAGGAGCGTTTATTTTTCTCATCTGATCGCATTGCAAGTAGCATTAATGTAGGCGGTACATGTTACAAAATTCAGACATTTTCTAATGGACAATAGAGTTTTGCGCTCAATAGGGATAGTTGACGTATGTACAGGTTATGCGGGAGACAGTAAAAAGTAGTGCGGTTTGTCAATGAAAAATCTGATATCTTGCACATAAAGTGGGAGCGTTGGCATGTATTGCCTATGCAGATTTATTGGCATTAATTTGTTTAAATGAAATCATAAGGGTTGCACATGTTCTCTGCTTAAAATATGCATGTGCGCATGCATGGAGATGTACGTAGAAATCCGCGACACTTGCACAGTAGTTTTTGAAGTAGGAGCTTTGCAATGATATGCGACTTCCCTTCAGAGTCATCGATAGTGCATTTGAAGTGCGAAATGTTGATGACGGAGTTAGATTTAGCGATGTTGATTGTGATTGGTGGATGGCTGTGTGACTGCTTAGTTCTGTCCAATGAGGGAATGGATTTGCGACTGATGTGGAAAGGGTAGAAGGACTGTGTAAGAGTTACGTGCTGCACGTAGACAACGCTTGTCCGCAGGTAGGGCGTGTCACATACGGGTTTCTACAGCAAATCCACCATGGAAAGGGGACTGTAGGCATCAGCCAATCAGATGTTCACATTGCTCTTTTGTATCAAAAGACGGTGCGTATACTGAAGATGGCAGAGGGTTAGAGTTTTGGTGCTTGGAGATATTTTTGTCCATGGTTTACAGCACTATGCCGAGAGTAGGCATGTGGCACACCATTTCGATGTGAGAGGAGTGGAGGTGGTGTGGGGCGCTGAGAGTGATCGCAATGTTGAGGCAATTGTGGAAGTTTGCCGACACATGCATACGATGACCACTCCGCATGTAGCACGTCTGCACTACGGTGCTTGCCATTTGGGCTACATGACTTCTCATACTTTGTTGAAAGATTTGGAACAGTTGGTTCAAGCTGTCATGAACATCTTTCCAACTACGAAAGTCATTTTTTCTAGTTTACTCCCTTGAGGAAAATGGGACAACAGTTCTGTTTTCTGCCCTGATCAAAATATTGGGAGGTGTATCATCAATCGCGGCATGCGTGCATTCATGTTACGAGCTGGTATGTTTTTCTGCAGCCACAATAACATTGTTCCCAGTAATGTAGATTATTTTGAAGCACATGGTGTTGCGTTATCTTCTTTGGGAAATGCCATGTTCTTTTGGAATGTAAGGCTTGCTTTAGAGAAGGTTCTATAATGGTTGTAGGAGTAAAGCAATAAAAAATAAATAAAAAAAACACAAAATAACTGGTGTCTGTAAGGCAACGGGCCAAGAAAAAAAAAAGGCTCTTTTCAGAGCCCACCTTAAAGGGCAAAAGGGGAATAATACTTAAATGTACAGTTGTCACGCTCTGATCCTGTACGTGTCCGCGGACATGGTGGTGGTTTGCAGGCGGCGCATGTTAACATGGGAAATTCTGGGGTGGAGACACATGCAAATGAGAATGAGCGGAGCTAGGGATTGGTCAGTAAAGTTCAGTGGGTGTGTTCTGAATGGAGAGATTTAATGACACCGTCTTCCCCGTGACAGGAGACCTGACAGCCATGGCTCTGTGTGCGTGCAAACAGATTATCTGGATTTTGGGAGACTCCTGGATACATTGGTTGAAGGTGCTTGCAGAAAGTTGCGGTTTATCTGCAGATCTTGGATTTCCTCATGTGGAAGTGCACTGGCATGGCGTGCGTGGAATGAGGTGGCCCGACTTGGTACCTCTCTGTGCTACTTTACAGAAAGAGCGACATCCTGATATAATTATCATTCATTGTGGAGGAAACAGTTTAGGCCATGTCTCTGGAATTTCTTTGCAATTTTCAATGAAGGAAGGACTTGCGAAGGTCATGGACATGTTTCCAAATTGCCAAGTACTTTTTTCCCGTATTGCACAAAAACAAATATGGCTGCGTTCCTCTGCATTTGGTCCACAAATGGAAAAAGCGAGGCGCAATGTAAATAAGGTTGTTTGTGCCTTTCTAAGAGATATTGGCATGTCCTCATTCCATAATGAAAACATTTTGATTCACAGCACTTTCATTTTTTGCAGAGATGGAGTCCATCTCACATATGCTGGCAATCAGATTTTTCTTCACATTGTACAATCCACATTGCAACCTTTTTTGGATTGGAGAAAGATATAGGGTGAGCTTTACTTGGGTAGGAGGCACTTCTTCTGGTGCTCCGTGACCGTAGCCTCAAAAGCACTTCGAAAACTCTCCCCCCTGCAGAGTACTGCATCGCAATACACACACAATATTGTCACCTTTGAAAGGTAAGGGTCAACAGCATTGCAAATGGCTTGTGAGGCAGCTAGAGGGATGCGCTCCCCCACAGGAGTGTCTCTTGTGGTGAGAGGATCGGACACAGAGGATGCTGTGGAGGAACTCAACCTGCTAAGTTCTTCACATGGCACCACCTTGCGAATGTCCGCACTGTGGAACGAAGTTAGATGTCACTTCATGGTTGTCGTACCAAAGCTATACGCACCAGGTCTCCCTCGACTCAGCACCAACTGGCACTGGTTACACCTCACCAGGTTCGCGCGTGCTTTTGGTACGTTCCCATAAACTGAAAACAACTGCCACACCCACGACTTCTGGCGAGTGCTTGTGGTGCGGAGTTGCTCCACCTCATTCTCTTCTTCCTCTTCCTCCTCAATCTCTACATCCTCACCTGTATATCCCTTTGCAGGCCCTTGGGGAGGTGGTGGCGGTGGAGGGTTTGTGGGTGGTGCTGAGGCTAATGAAGCAACAGTAACCATGGATGCCGTAACAATTACTTTCCTATTGGTCACTACAGCAGTAAAGGCAACACAACTCAATGTGCTATAGCCAGAGGCACAATGAAGATGCACTCGGGGATGTGGCCATTTATAGGGGTGGAGGGGTGCAGCTCACGACCATCTTCATCACTCAAAAGCGTTCCAAAAAGTTTGAACAATACGTGCACAGGTGCAGCTATTGTATGGCAAATGTGAAATGATGATTTTATACTGTAAAATAATTTTCCTTTCTGTATATAACTTCTTTTGTAATGTTGCAGAAGCACACAAACTGCGCAAATTAATCCACATGCTCAGTGTGGGTGCGGTCACATGATGACGTCCTGAACACATCCGCGAGGGAAATGAGTGCCCGCTTGACAGCAAATACAGAGTTACAGACGTGCGCATTAGCGCAAATGTCCTACGGACAGTGTTCGGGTCCTGCAACTAATTAAAAGTGCAACACAAGTGAGACAGACAGTTAGGGACAGGCGCAATGTTCGCTGGACTTATGAGTGTACTGCGCATGTGCAAGCATTATCTCATGACTGTACAGACAGCTCCAGTGTCCTTAAGACACCTCCATTTTCTTTGACTATGAACATGCCGGCCACCGCCCCTGTTCTACGGACGTTTCCATCTTGGATGCGGACGATAGAGTCAGGTATAGTGTCCTTAAGACACTCCCATTTTGCTCATTTACCGATATCCCGGACACCTGGTGTGTTCTAAGAACAGGTTTTATCTCGTTTATGAGCGGTACAGAGAGCTATAATGTCCTTAGGACTCCCCATTCTGTTTATTTACGCACAACTTGCACAGATGGTGCGTTCGAAGATCAGTTCCATCTTGGTTGCCATGGCTACCGGTAGTTGTATTGCCCTTAGAACATCCATACTCTATAGCTTGTGGATAGCTGGAACAGGCGCGCTGTTCGCAGACATTTTATGTCTTTTAAAAAAAAAATCCCTCAAACTCTTCATGAACAGCTAATATACAAAAACTTTCAAAATACGAACACACACTTCAATCAGCAGAAACACAGGGGGAAGCAGATACTGACACGAATATAGGGGAATTAGGGTTCAATACAGGCTGGTTGTGAGGGGAAGATTTGTGCGGGGAAGAAGCAATGGATGTTTCATCAAAAATGTTATTTTCCTCTTGAAGGTTTGGGGATTGTTCACTAAGGAATGGAGAAGGGGGGCAGGTACAGGTGGGACAGCGATAACGTACTTTTCCTCTCTCAAACTCCTCCACAAATTCCCTTAAACTTTTAAAATTATAATTTAATATGTCCATTTTCAGTTCTATCCTTTTTAGCCTGTCTTCCTCTGTGTCGTTCGTTGGCCTTTCATCTTTTTTTTCCTCGCCTATTAAAAAAAAAGATACATATGTTAAATGCCCATACAATACTGACCATTATTTCGCTTATGCAGAGCAATGTGTACCATTCTTATCGTATCTTCGGACATTTCCCCCTGCAGAAAATTCTCCTCCAACCACTCCAAAGAACTGCACATTTCTGTATCAAAACAACAGAAATACATTATTTTTTTCTGCGCCTCATACAAAAAAGTACACACACATATAGGAAAAAATTCACTTACTATTTTCTTGTAAATTGTCTTTGTTGTGCTGTGTGCATCTACTTTCGCTTCTGGCGGCACAGTTTCTGTGAGGTAATTACGTTGGAGGCATATCTTATTTAGTTATGGTATAATCCATTTCATTCTACATGGTAATTAAATGCATGGGTAATGTGTGAGACGTGTAGGTTCAATTGGTTAGTTATTAGTACTTACAATGTGTTTCTGTGTTCTTTTTTAAACTTGTGCATTTCTCATATGGCACAATAGTACAATTTCAGACACTCCCTGATTGTTTGGGTAGTGTTGATCTCGTCCGCGCCCATCCACAGACAGGCGCTCAATCCGTGCCTTTCAAATTTCATTAGTGAGGGGGTTCGGTATGTTTTATGTTACATGTATATAAAGTAAGAGAATTATAGTACATATCTCCCAAATTCACATGATGAAAGTGTACATTCAGTAAAAAAAAAAGTTAACGGGATGTTATGAGTAAGTTGCCCTACTAAAAAACTATGAAATGCACTAAAAAAAAACATTGTTAAAGGACGTTAAGTTGCCCTACTAAAAACCTGTAAAATTCACTAAAAAAACTTTGCTAAGGGGACGTTATGGATAAATTGCACTACTAAAAACCTGTGAAATTCACTAAAATAAACTTTATAAATGTGACATTATGGTTGAAAGTAAAACCGAAAAACCCCGAAAATTCACCAGTTATGGAAGGCTAAGCAACCGTAACTGCCCGCACCCACCACTTTGCACTGCTAACACTAAAATATAGAAGCACGTGCTTTTCCACTGCTATTTCCATCTGGCAAAGGGGGAAGATACGATGATAGACCCACTCAGATTACGGCATCAGAATACCGCTCATTACGAATTTTTACGGTTTTACTTTCAACCATAATGTCACATTTATAAAGTTTTTTAGTGAATTTCACAGGATTTTAGTGGTGCAAATTAACCATAACGTCCCATTAACAAAGTTTTTTTAGTGTATATATATATATATATATATATATATATATATATATATATATATATATAATATATATATATATATATATTCAACATATTTTATTAGACTGAAAGGAACAAATTAAAAACTTCATAATGAGCAAAAATTACTTGTAAGTAAAATGAACTGGACATGGGACAGAAAATCTGAAATTAATACTAGTACAAGCAGTAGTACAAACATGCTGAAAATACACTTACCACAATGCCTGAAATTCAGTTTGTGACTTTAAAATTCATGTGCACGAAGAAATAACATAATGGCTATTCAAGAACGCTTAGGGCCTCATCACAACTTGGGTGGTAATGCCAGCGGTATTACCGCCGTTGGTATTAGCCCTACCGCTGAACTCCCCGGCGCTAATAGCGCCGGATCACGAGTTTGGCAGTAATGTTAATCCCCATTTCCCATTGAGCCCATACGGGAATGCCCCATTCCCCATTGTGCTCAATGGGAAATTTCACGCTAATACCGCCGGCAGATTTCCCGCCGTCGGTATGAACGCAAATTTTCAGTGGATTTCCCCCCAGCTAAGAGCTGGGGCGAAATCCGCCAAAGTCCTGTTTTGGCGGACCCTTAAATCCGGCGGTAATAGCATTTGCTTTATTTCCATAAGGCACTGAGGACCTTGCTACATACTTACCTGCACGCCGCCACACAACACTGCGAGCCTGTGACGCTCTTGTTGTGTGAGGACTCGCTTCCTGGAGGAGGCAGGTTCTTTCCTGGCCACATGTGCAACCACGTGACTTCGCTCGTCTATTTGAACGCACTGCAGCCGCCCGAGTGGACCATTTGCTTTATTTCCATAAGGCACTGAGGACCTTGCTACATACTTACCTGCACGCAGCCACACAACACTGCGAGCCCGTGACGCTCTTGTTGTGTGAGGACTCGCTTCCTGGAGGAGGCAGGTTCTTTCCTGGCCACGTGTGCAACCACGTGACTTCGCTCGTCTATTTGAATGGACTGCAGCCACCCTTGCAGCGTTAAGCCCGGCGGGGACAAGGCCGTTAGCTGTGCTGTTGTGCGGCTGTCTGGCGCGGGAGGCGTTCGGATCTGTAACAGAGTATTATCCAGGTGAAAAGTTGCCTATACAAGTTTTAACACTTAAAAAAACGTAGACATTATATCATCTACCATTTGACTATTAAGTAACAACGTTTCACACTGTGGCACCAGTACTTCTAGACTTTTAATTAGTTTATTGATGTGTTGGATAGCAATCTTATTTTAATAATATTTACCCCACCTGAGCTATTGTTATAATTATATGTGATCAATCAGAAAATATTATAGAGTGGAAATTAGCGTGTTGCATAGTAAGTTTCTATCTTTCTTAGGTGTTGTGTAACAATATATGCGCTTTTATACCTTAAAATAAACATGCCTGATATTCCAAATTTTCCATTAACGCCAGTAAATAAGCCTGCTAAAGTGATTGGTAAAGTTAAGCGAATGGCGACTCGTAAAAGTATTACTCTTACTCCAGTACCTAAAACTCCACTATCTAATCATGATATTCGAAGTTTTTGTGCTCAACCAGTAAGTCAAGATCAAACGAATGTTTCACTCGAGAAAAATACAGAAAAAATTCCAGACAGTAACTCTTCAACTTTACAATTACCCTGATCAGTGCTAAACGAAGAACAGATCATGTCTGATAATACTATTCTGCAGACAATCAAATCACCACCTCTACATCAAAAACAGAGTGGGCAATTACCTTGCGTGATTGAAGAAGAAGATACTGTTGAAGTGTTCTCTACCGATCCGACACATACAGTACCCACGAACCAGAATTCATCGATAGTTTCAGATATACCTGATTATCGAGCTCCTTGCTCGATGGACTCCAGTATTTCGCCAGTTGTCTGTTTTATCCAACCTACCCCAAGACGGCGTCTTTCATCTCCGGAATGTCCTAAAACACACTCTAACAATGGACTTTTGGAAATCACTGTCACTGCAGTAAATACCACCATCAAAAGTCTACATAAAATGTTTGAAACCTTGGAACAAAAGTTAAATCATCAATCTGAACAAATTGACAAAATTGCAAGGTGGATGGTACTACACCCATATATGCACTTGCCACAGTCTGAGCCGACTAAAAATATGGCTGTGCTTCATCCGCCACCTATCATAATTGAGGAAGAGACCCAAGTAACAGCAGTTCCCATTGTGACTGGAATTATACGACCAGTTGAAAGTGTAGACCTTGCAAAGCCCAATCTTAATTCATCATGGGTTAGCGTCGACAAGTTATCATCAAGCCCACATTGTGAAGCTCCAATAATCTATGTTGTCTCCAAGAAACAAGATGACCAGAGACCCGCAACTAGATTGCTTACTGCAAAACCACGCCAAATGTCCATGAGGATGAGACGTTTGATGAAGGCAAAAGCACGCCTTATAATGACTGACTCTACACAAAAAAATATACCCACTGGCATATTAGCAAATTCTATTGCAAAACAAATAGAGAAAACAAGTCAAACTGAGACTTTGCAAAGTGGACATAACACAAGTATGCCTTCTGTCACTGGTCCGGCTCAACAGCAATACTTTGCGGCACAAGGCCCTGAGGTGCGGAATAATATTCAGGCATTAAGCACGCGGACCCAAGGACCGTTTGTACAACCATCGTCGCACTCACCTTTGAATGCATTGGTAGCGCTTGCGGAAAGAGTGGAAAATACGCAAGTGAATACTATTCCTAACACTATTAATTTGCAGCCTCAGACCACATTTGCTGTACCAACATTTCCAAATCAATCCCAGAAAGTGACTCCTGAGCAAAATTACATCTCGGAACGAGTTGAAGAAATTAAAGCAGCTGTGGATGAATACCTACATCAGCGACTAAAACATACCAACTCAAATATCCCGAGCCATGTGGAGAATTGGGTAACGCAGTCGCAAACACTGGAACAAAATCATGCGACAAATGAGAATTCATAGTCACAAAGTTTCAAAAGACGTAAATCATTCTGCAGAAAGAAACTGGGCTCTGGCATCACAACAGAATTACACCCGAATAGGTCAACGCCCTACCATAATCGATGAGATGCAAAGTAAAAAGGCAGTACATTTTGAGACTCCTGAACAGCCAATGAAAAAATCATATGAAGGATACCCAAAAAAAGAAACAAAAAAAAAAACGTTTCCATAATTTCCATACTTTGATTCTGAAATGTCGGAATGCTCCGCATGCGCAATATGATCTTTCAAGAACGAGCATTCTTAATATCTTCAGTGAACTACAGGAATTAGAAGATATTTCATCTTCGGATATAGAACAGGCGGAGTTTTTGTGTGACACCAATCTTTCTATTATCCGTCTATGGATAAGATCTGGCTTGGTCTTGAATACGTTATGGCGAGCCAAAATGGCTTTATTTGAAATGGGATTTTTATTGGCCCAAGACCCAGAAAGAACTTTTACAGGGCAACACAAACAGAAAACAGCCCAAAAGGAAGACATACAAGTCAATCAACGTCAAGAGATGTGTAAATGTGACTTCTGTAACCTGTCAATAAACACATAACCATCACTGAATTTGCAGACACAAAACGTTTCATTGGTCTCATGGAATTGAAGAGGTTTTCGTCACTTGTTGAATAATGAACACAATTGCTTAAATACTTTCGAAATTGTGGCACTGCAGGAAACGTGGATTACGCAAAGTCCTCTATGGGATGATCACACCATAGTGCATCTGCCAGCAATAGCCTCTACAAAAGGCCGACCTATGTCAGGCCTACTGGTTGCGGTTAAAATTACATCTGACCTCAGACTTCAGGCTTGGGCCGCGCCAAATAATTTTATGCAATTGGTTAAAATTTCGAGAGGTGCAGTGGACATTGCTCTAATTAATTTATATCGTAATCCTGTGGCAGTTCATGATAACATTTTCTATGCTGATTTGTCTAGTTTATTGGAGCTAATCTTAAAAACCCCAAACATCTCAACAACTGTACTTGCTGGTGACTTTAATTTACATGGTATGGCAATCACCAAAAATCTCTTAACCCAAGATGCCATTAGAGCACAAAACTTCACGAAAGAGTGTAATCTGCACATTGCGAATGGTTCTCTGCGTGGAGACATACCTCTTCAACCCACTTGGCATAGGGGTGATCCACAAGCATTATTGATTACTTATTCCTCTCTGAGGATTTATTCATGAAAGTTTCAGAATTTAAAATTATTCAACAAATGGCGAGTGATCACAACATGTTAGTGTTAAGTTGGCCATGGACAGATATTCAAAAACATGCACAACTATGGATGGCACCAAATTTACAAATTAACAATGCTAGAACCCGGTTCAAATGGACGGAAAACAAACTACGAACAATGGAACGAGAATTACGGGTGCAAATGGCATCCTCAAGTTTTCAATCTTATTCAGCAATGTTAGACTTATTTAAAGAAATCCAGCATATACATCTTGTGTGTGCAAAAAAGAAAAATACACATGTTCATGATCACGAATTACAACAGACAAAAACAACCTATAGAAGAATGTTGAGATCGACGTGTCTACTTCCTGCAGATCAACAACAACAAGCCAGAAGAAAATTGAAATGTAAATACAAAAACTGGACTCGAGGCCACAAAGCAGTTATGTTTCAAAAGGATAGTGAAAATTTTATGTCACTATCCCGTACAAAAAACACATCCCAAATATGGTCCCTTCTTAATTAAACAACTGTTTTCAAACAAGTTGACACCCAATTAAATGGTGTTCCGGAACAAGAATGGATAAATCATTTTTCAGCATTATACCACGATGAGGAATTCGTTCACTTTCAATATTCTGTACAAAGAGAGACTCTGTGGAATCTTGAATTCTCAGTTGAGACCATCGAAGAGTTCATAAAGAAGTCGTCCTCCTCCCGTGCCGCGGGCCCGGATGGCCTAGCAAATCAAATGATGAAAGAAAATTCGAATTTGTGGGCCAAAATATTGCATAAGAGTTTTCAACAAATTCTTTACACAAAGGCAATACCTTCATCGTGGCGTTCATCTCTAATAGTTCCAATATTTAAAAAAGGCGATCGAGGGGCCCCTTCCAACTATCGCCCCATCGCCCTTTTGGACACCCCTAGTAAAATATTTTGCAGACTTGTATTGAGAAGCTTCAATCGGTGGACGCTTGAGGCCCAACAAAGAGACCTGAATCAAAGAGGCTTTGTCCCTGGTATGGGAACTTCAATAAATTTAATTACATTAAATGCCTTAAAAAAGCAAGCACATTACACCAAAACGCCAATGTATTTTGCTTTTATTGATTTACAGGCGGCATTTGACTCGGTCTCTAGAGTCAAGCTTATTAATAAGCTTATTGAAGCAGCATGTCCATCTACCCTGACCGATATCATTTACCTACTACATTCAGGGACTTCAATACGTATTAGACTCTCAATAATGGGTTTACTATCTACGTCCATCAATACGTCGAAAGGTCTAAAACAATGCTGCTTATTGGCCTCTGCCTTATTAACTTTTTTCATACAAAACATCAAGAAGATGTTCAAGGAGGTGTCATCTGACTCTACTAAATTAAATAACGTGGTTATTCAAGCTCTCTCGTATGCGGATGATCTTGTTCTTATATCCAAGACTCCCAGTGGTCTCCAAAAGCTTTTGACAGCTCTGACTCAGTATTTTGATCTCAATGCGCTGATTGTAAACTTAAAGAAGTCTCAGGTTGTGCAATACGTACCAAAAATCTGAGCTGGAAAATCAAAGGCGTCGACCTTGCTATTGTGCAAAATTATACATACTTAGGTCTAGCATTTGATGATGCCCCGACTGCCGACACCCAAAAACTGATAGTTGTAAATAAATTGATTCCGGCCATATCCCAGACCAAAATGGTACTGTTTAAATTTGGTAAATTTTCAATTTTACCTGCTATTTTATACTGGCGACAAAAAATAACGCCACCCCTGCTTTATGGTCTGGAAACTAGAGTTTTCATTGAAAATGTTTTCTTTGAAAAACTTGAATCAAAATTCTGGGGGCAATCATTGAGACTTCCTGTATGCACTCCCGGACCGTGGTTGAGATATGAGTTGGGTCTCACATCCCTACATGCAAGATATCACTGGCAATTATGTGCATTGTTTAGAAAATGTTTAATTTATGATAGAATAAATACTTTACTGTCAACAATGTCAAATTATATGTTTCAATCAAAGCATCGCTTTATCAAAGATTGGACAAATAATGTTATTCTAATACTTGCCAGAGCTGAAACTACTCTTGACTCCCTGATCAACAATCCGGATTATGTAAAAAAAAAAATCTTTTTACAAGATTGTATTAATACTCGTTCTATTTGCTGTACTTATAAACATTTTAATGCGCAAGCATTCCTGGATAAAAAAATGGGGGTTACTGAGACCTATTTGCTCAAAGCTCCGAATCCAAAAAAACATACAGCTATATTGCGTCTACGTTTTAATCTTTGGTATACTCGAGATATACAAGCCCAAAGAAAACAGATTAGTCAGGCTCAAAATTTATGTCGATTTTGTTTTGACCCAACAAGTCAAGAGACACTTGAACATCTCATAATTAAATGTCCTGCCTTATGTGATTTGAGAAATAGATACTATACAAACTATCTGATTCATATGTCATATGTGCTACCAGAGCACAGATGGTTAAAAATACTCACAACTGAAAATATGGGTTTATACATTGCCACAGCTAATTTTCTTAATGCCCTGAATCTAGAAAATAAACCTAGTCTCCCTGAGATCTAGGAAATGGATAGCTTATAAACATCTGACGAACTGAACTGTGGCGCACTAACTTGCAGATTTGCACATTTGTATACTCATACTTTTACATATATAACTGTCGTGTTTAAAATGTTTAAAAGTTCAAATGCTTAAATGTCGTAATTAGCATAACTGTGCTTTGGACGTTCTATACACTTTGTGATGAATTAAGAATTTTATGTAACCTTAAGCAATCTTATGAAACATTTATAAAAGTTTTTGTCAAAATTGAAAAGTTGAGAAATCAGCTAAATCAATTAATAAAAAAAAAATAAAAAAAAATAAGGGTTACCGCCAAAATTGTGATGAGGCCCATAGTCTAAGGAAAATCCCACGAACCAGGTTGTGTGTATATAGATGTGATGACATCATTGCGTGAGTGATCTCATAACCGCAGAAACTGCCAATATAGAGAACAAGGCAGATATGCAAGGGAAAACGAACATCAAAAAAGAAACCAAATCCAAAGCACATGCAGGCAGGTAAGTGGTAAAGATGTAACAATAAGAAAAAAATAGTAAAAAAAAATAAAAAGATGAAAAAGTAGAAACAACGGAAGGAATAGAAAAAAATAGAAAAAAGAAAAAACAATGAAAATTCGAAAAACTGAATTAATATTAAAAAATGAAATAAAAATGGAAACCTAAAATATAAATTCAGTAAGATACATATGAAAAGATACATACGAAGTGAAAGATAGAAACATGGGTGCAGCATATAGGAATAGACATGGCTTGTAGAAGAACAAAGGGTTATTAAGAAATTAGAGGATGCATCTGAAAAGCATTGGATAGAACAGCAATATAGAATATAATAATACTGAACATACAAGGCGACTGTCTAGGATACAATACTATTCTTCTCATAGTTGATAAACTGACACATTGCAAGATTAACAGACATGCACAAAGATATGTATGAAATGCAATTAATAAGTGAAACGCCTCTGCACACAAAGAGGAAGCATATCATATCACACTGAGTATATTCAAGCCCGATAAACAGGAGGAATACACATCCTGGTTATGTTTCACAAATTAAAGCATATGTTGCCCATAGTACTATTATAAGTCACAGTATCTACTTCATCACATACAAGTTGAAGGGAAATATAATATTATGAAATTCATAGCTTAGAGATCATCATGAGTAGAGTGAATTTATCACAAAAAGCATTGTAACTTCATATCATCATTCATGCCTCCCAGAATTAAAGCGTTCTATCTATGAATATAAAAGGCTTTCCTTTGTTCCAATCTACTGTGTGCCACATGTGGGAAATTTTACAATCACATCTAGGATTTTAAAACACATTTGGGTGATAAAATGACTATGGCCCTTAAAATATTTGGCACCGATGAATTTAGACTGTTCGTTTTGATGCACAAATGGTGTTCAATCAAACGGATACA
Source organism: Ambystoma mexicanum (assembly GCF_040938575.1). NCBI lineage: Eukaryota > Metazoa > Chordata > Amphibia > Caudata > Ambystomatidae > Ambystoma > Ambystoma mexicanum. Next base: position 396,843,423 of record NC_090931.1, read on the forward strand.
TGCTTTCCTTCAAGTCCAGTCCAAATTGTAAATGTCATGGGGGAAGCGTATAGCATAGATTACAGCTTCTGAATTGCCTCTAGGAAAGTCTTTCAATACAATCCATTCCCACATCATGGGGTGGAACACTACATTAACCTTAATGATATTATTACAATTCCCACAGTGTAAACATGGACATGACACGTGTGCTCACTGTTTTCTTCTTGCTCACATTATCAATACAATCCAAAAGGTCACGCAAATTATGACTCTTCTTGTACACAAATTCTGGTGGTGTTGGAAATAGATTACTGGTTCTTTTTTCTACAGTAGATCCCAATGTTTTTGTATGCTTTTACTAGTCTTAGTACTTTGAGTAGAGTGTTTTGAAAAATAAACCATAAATGAAGACGTAACATTCTTGTCATGTATAAGGGTCTAAAGCTTTAGGTAAAGCCTCTGCAAGATCTTTGTTAGAGTAAACACTGTCTGTACATTTCACAAATAATTTAACTTAACTTTAGCTTGCGTCAAATCTAGATAGGATTATGAATGTTATAGCATGTGCTACACTTAGATAAGATTACAAATGTTGGCACGTGCCACACTTAGATGGAATTCTTAACTTTAGCCTTCGTCACATCTAGAGAGGATTATGAATGTTAGCATGTGCACACTTAGATGGAATTCTTAACTTTAACGTGCGTCACATCTAGATAGGATTATGAATGGTAGCGTGCTCCACACTTAGATGGAATTCTTAACTTTAGCCTGCGTCACATCTAGATAGGATTATGAATGCTAGCATATGTCACACTTAGATGGCATTCTTAATTTTAGCCTGCGTCACATCTAGATAGGGTTATGAATGTTAGCATGTGCCACACTTAGATAGGATTACGAAAGCTCAGCATGTGCCACACTTAGATGTAATTTGAATGCTACCATGTTCCACACTTAGATGGAATTCTTAGCCTTAGCCTCCGTCACATCTCGATTGGATTATGAATGTTAGCATGTCCTACACTTAGATGGAATTGTGAACACTGGCTTGCGCCGCACCTAGAATTGTGAAGGCTAGCAGGCGCCACACTTAGAATTGTGAATATTGGCCTGCGTCGCGTCTGGATGGGATTGTGAAGGTTGGCAGGTGCCACACTTGGATGGAGTTATGGAGGTTGGCAGATGCCGCACTTGGATGTAATTGTGAATGTTGGTATGCTGCCACACTTACATGGAATTATGAAGATTATCAAGTGCAACACTTAAGTGGAATTGGGAATGTTGGCATGTCCCACACTTGGATGGAGTTGTGGACATTGGCCTGCGTCGCTTTTTGATGGGATTGTGAAGGTTGGCAAGTGCCACACTTAAACAGAATTGTGAATGTTAGCATGTTAAATGTCAAATAACCCACTTAACAAAAAAAAGCTCAATATTTCTGCATACTTATCTCACTCAAAAACTCACACAACCCTCTCTCGCACAACAACTGCATGCACTTCACAACACCGGAACAACACATAAGCTGCACCAACAGCACACGAGGACTGACATCGATCCGATACTCGCACCAAAGCTCAGCACCCAGTGTATACCGAGTTGAAGCTGCCAACAGAACACCACTACTCTCACTATCCTACTCCCTCTTCACCCTACTAACCCACCCTACCTTCTCGTATGCAGATCCACCAGAGCGCCTGGGGACCAACTCTGTTGGTGATGGTGCGCGGTACAAATACCTTTAACATTTAACATTTAACTAATTTAAGTCATTTTGACTTTGACTGCAATCACTCACAATTCTTTTTATGTGTAGTAATTGGCTTTAGGGTAGACTCCTAATTGTGCTGGGTGGATGAAAGCTCAAATGATGAAGTAAAGAATTTCTAACTGTTAGTTTCTGGATTAAGGTAGTTATGAATGTGTTTGTCTCAGGTGTAATCTGAACATCCGAAAATGGACACTTGGGTCCCCCATTTTCACTGTGAACTGGTTCTGATCATCTGTGGAATTAATGTACTTCAGGAAGTCAATTGACCCTTCTTTGTGGCCATGCCAGATTGAAAATATATCAATGTATCTACCCCAGTATTTCAAATTCTTCTTCCTAACAGGCAGGTGGATGATATATTCTGATTCAAATGTATACCTAAAACAATAGGCATACATCGGGGCCATGCTGGCCCCCATGGAAATGCCAGATGTTTGGAGGGAGTATGTGTTTTGGAACCGAAAATAAGACTTCTACTAAATGAATTCCAATAATAATAGTTTGAATTCTTCAGCTATCCCTCTATGGCCCTCTTGGAGCAAGAGCCATTCCACAGCATTCAATCTTAAGTCATGTGGTATGGAATTTTTATGGCTTCTTAAATCCTAACATCCTCAAGTTTGACTGTTTCCAATATCTGCAAAAAGTTAGTGGTATCTTTAATATATGTATTGGTTTACTGTATAAGGGGTTGCAAAATGTAATCTATATGTGTGCCCTGTGGTTGCAAAATGCTTTGTGTAGCTGCTACTATAGGTCTCCCTAGATGTTTGTTAACCTTAGGTAGCAGATAACATATGGTTCATTTAGGAAATTGAACTGTAAAAAAGTTGTTAGTCTTCTTATTGATCCAAGCTGAATCTTTATGTGGTCAAGTAATACGACAAGGGCAGATTGAATATCCTGGTTTGCATTGCTATCTAGTTCTACATATGTATCAATCATACTTAATTGTTGAAAGCATTCACCATGGCAGTCAGTGTTGTTAAGTATATTGAAGCACCACCCTTGTCAGCCAGACCAATAGCGAACATTTCATCTGCATTAAGTGACTTGATGAGAAACATCTCGTGCCTGATCTTTTGATTTCTGAAATGGCAATTTACTGAGGTCTCTTTAACATTGACGAACCAGCTGGCAGGGCTGTTGCTGCATTCGTCACTCAGCCTGAGGCTGGAACTAAAATTATGGGAAAAGGGGCATGTTGCAAGGTTTGCTGGGCTTCTATGAAGCATATCACTACCATGTGTCTACTTTACCCTGGCAGTGGCCTGTATGTGAGGGCGTCCACATTGATATGAGAGAGAAGAGTAGCCCAGGTAACAGGAAGGAGCCCTTTCCACCCTTTAGTCCTCGCATCAAAGGTAATGAAATGATTGGCAACAGGGTTCAGATGACTTCCAGGTGACCTCCACTTCACTTGAATAAACTCGAGTTTTCCATGTCTGCTGATGTTCAAATAGCATTTATGTACATCCCACTCCATAATTTTACAGTTAGAAAACGAACATGTGTATATGACCACAAGACCTCGATTCACAAGGTATGGATTAAAAAAAAAAGAAAAAGAAAAAAAGAAAGTCAGAATTATGCTAATTGGTACATTGCATATTCTATCCTAAAGGTAACACTTGTGTTTCCTGTGTGTGAAAAAGAATCTCTTGGAACTCAATTTTAGACAGAGTGTGACAAATCTAGACAGATTCGTCCCAAAATGTGTTTTTGAGATGATTTACCACACAGAATAGGCTGGAGGATAATATATTGTTTTTGCTGTAACTGAACATCTTTTTTTCCCCACAAAAGTCGAAGCCAAAAACTTAGCACGATTTTTTGGGTGCAACTAAAATTGTGCACATTTTTCATGCAAAAAAGTGTAGTAAAGTTACTGCCGATGAGGACTGATGCTATTCTCGTCTGTGAGTCAGGGGCGGACAGGAAGTGCCCTAATAATGATCATCATTCAATACTATTATTTTAATTGTTGTGACTTTTCTCAAATAAAAGCTGTCATGACAATACAGTTGGCAATTCATTGAGTAAATGCCACGGTAGTTTATTTTCTCCAAATTTGCACTGTTTCTATTCTACTGAAAACATCCACCTTTGGACTTCCCAAGGATGAACTGGGAACCTGGAAATAATTTTCAAAGTGGGCCCATATTACGCATTTTGAGCAACCTCAACTCCTTTCCCATAAGAATATTTGGAAATAAAATAGGTAACCGCACATCAGAGGACCATGTCGCAGAGGCCCAACAGGAAATCTCCAGAGGCCAAACTCTGGGACGATCTAGGAGGAAACTTTGCCAATTCAGGGCACCTGTAATGCACCTCATCCTTAACCTCTTTTAGCTATCCTCATAACTCCGAGCTGTGGCTGAACAATTTCTTCCTTATCAAGTATACATTGTCAATCAGTCACGCCCTATCACAAGAATTGCAGGCAGAGAGGGAAATCAGAGGTACAGACTAACTCTGGCAATTGTTGAAAAACCTCAAAATGGACTCCAGTGACAATCATAAAAGGGGATGTAACTCCATATAAATATAAGAGCCTCTACTGTTTAATCTGAACTGAGGCACACACACCATGGAAAAATCTTTGAACTAAGCACTGGATGCAGCAGTCAAAGAGACAGAAAGGGATGCTGTTAATTGTAATGGGTTATTTATACCCAAAAATTATTTCTAACAAAGGTCTTCAACAAACTATTCCAGCTAAAAAGCTGAACGGTCTTGGCAAGCCTTTCCGGGGCAGAAGTATCCTTAAATGGAACAAACTGCCTGTGACCCTGAAGTTGGAAACAAACTATACACACTTCTGAAAGAAACTAAAGACGTTGCAATTCAAATAAACTCCTGACCAGACAACAAACCCTAGTATACCGCGGAACTGACTTCCATATGTCGTTACCCCACTGTCTGTCTTTACATGTCCTGTCTTTTTGGAATGCGCTCTGATGCCCGCGGGCTTTAGCGCTACACAAACACAAAAATAAATATAACAAACTTACTACCCAGAGATTTTTAAGCGCAGACCCATGGATCAAACCTGTGTTGATCTGCCTTATCTTGTTTTCCAGACGAGCACGTTGCCCCTGAGCTATCCTCCAAGACAGAAAATTGTGTAGTTGTTACTGAATGGCACACAATTAGGTAGACATTCTGCTGTCAAGATAGCATGAGGAGTTAATGATCTACATCATAGACGCCTTTGTCTACTTGGAGAAAGTGCACAATTTAATCTTATAATAAATTTACGGTGAATTATGGGGCTTTGCGAATACAGTTTGGTTATACTCAGCAGCTCAGGTTTCACCCATTGTGTTATGTTCTGCTTTGGATGTTTTGTAGCGAGTGGTACGCACCACACGTGGCTTCCTCGCACTATCAAGCTAACCTAAAAAATGCCAGATGATTCTGCCTCTTGCACTAAACTGAAAAATGCCAGATGGATTTGTCTCTTGCACTAAACTGAAAAATGCCAGATGGATTTGGATTTGTCTCTTGCACTAAACTGAAAAATGCCAGATGGATTTGGATTTGTCTCTTGCACTAAACTGAAAAATGCCAGATGATTCTGCCTCTTGCACTAAACTGAAAAATGCCAGATGGATTTGTCTCTTGCACTAAACTGAACAATGCCAGATGGATTTGTCTCTAGAACTAAACTGAAAAATGCCAGATGGATTTGCCTCTTGCACTAAACCGAAAAATCCAGATGATTCTGCCTCTTGCACTAAACTGAAAAAATCCAGATGATTATGCCTCTTGCAGTACACTAAACATTTTAGAATTTTAGATGATTCTGCCTCTTCCATTTCATTGAAGCATGTGGATAAGGAAGGCTGATACAGAGTGAAGGTTCTATGTGGGGATGCTCCCTGAACATCTAGCATGAAATCAAATCAAACAAACTCAAGTTAGTTTATTTCGACAAAGGTGTCATAAACCTGTACAAAAGAGCAGCCTTTCATTATAAAAACAGCAAACAATTATTTTCAAAATACTGCAGAATATATTGCCAACCGACTTGCCATATCTCTGTTAGATCGTCATCAGTAGAAGCGCACTAACGCCAAAGTTACAGCAGAAATTGCGCCATTTAGTTTTTGAAGTGATGCACCACACCATTGTTGATAATTACTTTGGCATTAGGCGGAGCAGCTCTCTCAAATCTAAACAGTAGACATTAGTATTTAAAAATACAAGCATTTAATTCAGCAAGTATAAATAAAATCAAAATGTCAGTGGTAATTAAAAACACCATAAAACCATCAATTCAAAACCCTTGCAGTTTATTTCTTTTAAGACCGGATTGCACATTTGTCACTGAAATAAATGTTGCTCTCTTTTCTCAAAGCACCATTCATATAATTGATGAGCATCAATTTTTTAGAATAGTCGTTTAGCTTTTTACAAAAAAAGAATGCAGTTTGGATGGACGTCATTATGCTTTTACTTATGACAAGAGGTTTCAGCCAAAACGGACGTCAATGTTGCATACAGAGGGCAAAACAAAATAAAGTGCTGTATAATTTCGGTACAACGTCCTTTCATGGCCTGCAATTCCATCCCCTGACATTTTAACGTGTATATTACAACAAATATGCTCATCACATTTTTTTGGGGGGAGAGGGGTGGGAAAGGGCAGATAAGGATTTGGCGGGGAGGGAATTTTGTAACAATAAGTGGGGGTGGGGGGATAAGCAGGGGTAACCCCCCTAAAAATAAAAAACGATGAGCGTTTTCATTAGAATGTACAGGTTAAAATGACTGGGCATGAAATTGCAGGCGATGAAATTACATGGAACCATCATTTCATCAGGGATTGTAGTAATGACATTTGCCTGTGAATGCTCTGAATGGTGTAATCCACAGTTGCAATTTCATCAAAAGTAAAGGATTCTTTTTGTCCGATTTGTCCAAACAGAGCTCATAGTGCCTCATCAGGAATTGGGCCTTAGTCCTTAAATGTGACGGTAACGCTATTACCGCCATATTTTAGGGTTGGCCCAATCCCGAGTATAAGCACATTCACCTCCAGCTCTGAGCTGGAGGTGAATGCATCTGTGCAGAGGGCATTTTCACTGCTATTAGCGCACCCAGCCCCATTGGATTCAGTGGACTCAATGGGGAATGGGGAATACCAGCAATGCCGCTACTCGTGATCTGGTACAAATTGCGCTAGACCGAGTAGCAATAACACTAATTGCGTTGGCGGTATCCCGGCGCAATTACTGGGTACCGCCGACCTCGTGATGAGGCCCATAATTCTTTAATAGGTTGGTATTTGGATGCAAAAGAACTTCTTGCTATCAAACTGCTAATCTTCAGGTTTACCCAACTCTCTCAAGCTTTGACAAGAGGGGCTTTGGGCTGAATACCCATATTTTGTGGGTAAGACCAAAAATCAGAGAGCTGTAGTTTCACCAACATACATTTCACAAAATGTAAACATGATAAGAGACTTCCTGCAAGATCCAATGAGGTTAATTAGGGAAAGACGAGTCATTAAGTGAGTTACTTGTCCACATTTTCACCCAGTAAAATAGAGGTTTTAATTTTCATTTGTCTGAGATTCCTCTCTAACCTAGTCCCATTAGGGTTGGTGTTGTTGGTGCACTAAGTGGCAGAGAACGTAACTGCTTAACAATTTTGCTCTCCCTTATTAGAAGTGGTGCAACATCGCTGTGTGCCTACAGCTTTGCTCAGTAAGTGGTTGCCGCCACTGTCTGCAATTTATAAACTTCTAGTGGACTAGATATTATTCTATCTCAATATTGATTTGAACATTTAAGCACTGGTTCACCTTTATGGCACACTGTTGTGTTACCGCTCGTAATCGGATGTTTCCCTGTCTGGGATGAGTCAAACCTAATACCACAGTAGTTGAAAAAGTCCACTATATCTAACATTTTTCCTCCAAGACTGAAAGACATGCCTTGGTGCTTTCTATGTCCTGGAGGATGGTGTCTAGTTTTCTGGGTTCTCTAAAGGTGTTCCTTGCTGAGGGACTGTGTGAAGGAAGAATTACACTGTACATGCACATACATGCATTGATGACTTCAGGAATGCCCCATGTGGAGAAGATGTTGTCTAGTAAAGAAATGATGGTCCTGCTGCCGTTGATGGTACCATGTGTACTAGAGGAAATTGCGAATATTCATCCATGATGACTAGCCAATATTTGCTCTCCCCAAAGGGCCCGAAGAAGTCGATTACAAGGTGGGTTCAAGGGAGCTCCAGCATGGCAGACATATTTAGGGGTTCTGGGTGATTGGGTCTGTATGTGCTCTGACACAGGTGACAAACACTGATTGTGCGTTCCACTATCTGCTCTAGTCGTGGGAACCACATGGTGTCTCTCACATGTGTTTTCATGTCCACCACCCCTTGGTGCCCTTCATGGTCTAAATCTTTGACTTCTTGCCACAAGTCTGTGGGAATTACTTTTCAGTGTCCTTGCATGATGAGCCCTTCTGGAGATATTGACAGCTCCTCTCTTATATTCCTGAAGGCCTGTAGTTCTGCAGTGTCACAGTCTCCATCTTGCCTGCTTGTGAAGTCTGTGTCTCTCCACCTTCCGGACCTGATCAAGTCAAGCACCTGCTTTAGTACGACATCCTGTCTTGTGTGATCCAGAATCATTGTTGGCGTGATGGCCATTAGGGGTCCGTGATGAGAGAGGAAGTTGATTTACTTCTCTGCCATTGAGTCACTGGTGGATGTGTCTAGTAGTGGGTGTCAAGACATGAAGTCCGCTGGGTTGTTGCCTTCCCGGTTTGTGAACAATCGTGAAGTCGAAGTCCTGCAGTCGCAGGCCCATCTCTCTATCCGTGGTGGAATATTACATTGAGAGCTGCCATAGATGGTCACCAGGTCTTGGTGATCTGTCATGATTGTAAATGGCTTGCCGAGGAGGAACATTTGGCTCACAAGCCCATACGATGTCCAGTCCTTCTTTTTCTGGTTGTGAATATCTTGTCTCTACTTCTGACTGGATCTTGCTGGCTTAGGCAATCTCTGTTCTTGGAGATTCTCGCCCTGGTCGATGTTGCGCCAGAATCACCCCCAGGCCAAATGGACTAGCATCAACAGTTAATTCTGTGCACATATTCAGATTGGAATACGCCATGCATTCAGCCGAGGCGATGTCACTATTTGTACTGTGACCTTCCAAATGCCCTGCCTTGTTTGGTGAGTTCTCTCAGAGCGGCACTGGTGGTCACGAGATTTTGAAGATACTGACTGTAATAGCCATCCATCCCTAGGAAGGACCTGACTTCGATGACATCCTTGGGGGCAGAAATCTCAAAGATGGCAGCAACTTTGCTGGGGTCAGGGCTCATACTTCATGTAAGAAGATATGTCCATAGAACTTGAAATGAGATTTGTGAAAGGCACACTTGTCACGTTTCAGTGTCAGGCCGCCTCCACTAGTGCGGTGCAGACCTGTTGAAGCACTTGATCATGCTGTGCAGTGGTGGCTCCAAACACCACGATATCATCACTGTAGTTAAAATTGTTATTCACATGGCAAATTACTCTCTGCACGCTCTCCTGGAATATTTCAGCTGCAGAGCAGATGCTGAAGCTGAGTATGTTGTATCCGAAGAGCCCAATCAGTGTGGCAAAGGTGGTGATGTATCAGGATTGTTTAAGTATCTTGATCTGGTGATACCTTTTGATCAGATCAAGCTTTGAGAACACTTTACCCCCATTTAGCAGGCTGATCATGTCATCTACGTGCCTTCCAGGGTGTCTTTCACCCCCAATGACCTTGTTCGCTTGTCACATGTCCACACATACGCGTATCTTGCCTGGGCATTCTCTCTTGGGTACGGTCACTATGGGGGACACCCACAGACTCAGTAAGCATTGTATCTCTTTTTCCACAAGCGGTTGAAGATGAATCTGTATTCTTCTCTGGTGCTGAGCCACAGGCAGAATGGATTAATTCATGTGAAGTGTCACAGGGTCTCCTTTAAGACATCCGATGCCTTCAAATAAAGTTGGGAAGGTTTGTGTAACTGACAGTCCGTGTGGCATGGTATAGGTAACAGCCACAGTCTCCATCTTGGGGGCAGTGGATTGTCTCAGTAGGTTGCTCCAAGGTAATTCCCCCTGCAGTATGTGAAATTCAGCTTGTGAACATTTTTCCTTGTAGCATATTGTTGTGAAGAACTTCCTGTGATTCCACCTCAGCCCTCTCGCTGCCCACTGAAAGACTATCAGGTCAAAAGGTCTTAATTGCAGGGGAGATGTCATCCTGCGATATTCTGATACACACATGATATTTTCGGTGGCACCCATGTCAATGAGAATGTTGGCTTGGTGATCTCCTACTGTAGGATGATGTCATCTTCAGATGACGTTGTCACTCCGTTCATCATGTAAGCATAATCATGTTCGGTGGTCCAGTAGAAGGTGAGGGTGACAGAGACCTGATGTGCCTCACGAGGTCCCTCCTTGCACCAGCATCTCTCCTTGGACCTTGGACCAGTGCCACACATGCTGACCTCCTGTTTGTAGGGTGTGGAGTTGAACTCCTGCGACTGTCCAGGTGGAAAATTGCAGACGACTGCCAAATGATTCTCTCTGCTGCACTTGGCACAGGCTTGCCCAAAGGAAGGACATTTCACGTCTTCCTGATGAGGGAATGGGAGGCCACATTCATAAGTTCTCCCTGATGAAGCTGGCCCTCCTGATGCATTGCTGGTTGCAGGCCTTCCACAAGTTGCTTATGAGACCTGATATGTTTTTTCCTTTCCTGGGGTCTTGGTGGTTTCAATTTGCGAGGTTTGTGTGTCTGGTCGGGACTCCATCCTAGCCGTTTGTAGTATGGTGGCTAGAGGATGTGGCTCTTGGAGTAGCTTCTTTCTTAATGATGACGAGAGGCATCCACCTATGATCCTCACTGTAATGACCGCCTCATCTGTGAATTTGTAGAATTCATAGTGTGCCACCACTTTACAAAGGCTGGTTGCGAAGGCATCGATGGATTCACCCACTATCTGGCATGCCATGTTGAACGTGTGTCTTTTATGATCAATCTTGAGCTGCGGGTCAAAGTATATGCCCAGCACTTCTTTGAGGCCTGCGTATCACTTGACCTCATCTGGTTTGAAGGTTGTTATGAGATCCTCTACCTCATCTCTCACTAGATTCACAAGCAGCCACCTAGCAAACTTGTCAGGCGCAGTTACATCGTGGTCATGTAAATAGTTTTCAAACCTCCTGATCCATCTCTCCCATCGTGACCCCAGAGCTTGCTGGTCACCCATATCAAACAGCTGAGGCCAGCGAAAGGCTGCTGCACTGCATGCATCTTCACCAGCTGGCTCATTTTCTGACATCTCGGTGATTGGGTGACTTTTGGCTGCATCTCATGTCCTTGTTTGCAGTTTGTGCCAGGGTGGGAGCCTTTAATTTTTTTAACAGAGAAGAGATCCCATCCTTGTCGCCATTGTCTAGTTTTCTGGGTTCTCTATAGGTGTTTCTTGCTGAGAGACTGTGTGCTGGGAGAATGACACTTTACATGCACATACATGCAGACCCAGGTATGCAATAACAACAGGAGCCTCTGATTAGCTCAATCTTTCTTTATTCCCTACGGCAGCAAACTAATTTGCCACGGGGGGTTCCCTGCTGCGCATGCGTGTGCCTTGCACATTCTGATTTGTCCATGTGCTTCGTGATGGAGTTCCATGGCTCCATTAACTGTGCCTTCTCCAGGACACGACAGATGGCATACAAGAATCTTAGTTTTAACTGTATTGAGCCTTGGCCCTTTACTCTCCAAGTGTATGAAGGTATGATAGTTGTGTCTGAAGGCTGCTAGGCATTTTTGTGAGGAAAATGGGGTCTTCAACGTAAAAAAGTGTTGCAAATGTATGCTCTCCCATTTGTGAAGCATCTGCTGGTACTTTGGAGATTTTGGTTATTAGATCATTGATAAATAAGGAATAGAGCAGGGGGTCCAGTATGCACCCTTGACGAACGCCAATATTGATATCAAATGTTAACCGCTGTGTGTGTGGTGGGGAATATGTAACATGTTTTCTAAACTGGGCTTCAGTCTCATACTGCCTGGACTGCATGTGACATCCCAGTCCTCCCAAAACCCAGTCCATTTATGTTGAATGCTCTAGATGTTAACTGCATTTTGTGTACATCTGTTTTAGTTTATTTCAAAGTGCAAAAATGTGATTTTGCATGCGAGATGTAAACGTTAAACACTGATTTAATCCTGCACTTTTGGAGGTCATATTGCAGCCAAATTTCCAAGGTCAGAGTGTGATGAATAGTCGAGCACTGTGCATGGTCCTCATTCCCAAGAACTCCTCCTGTTAGCTTTCTCCTGTCACCCTGTCGGCCCGCCCATTGCCTAAAATTGAAAGTGATGAAATGTCAGTTAAATCTATAGTCAGGTAGTTTCCCATGTCCATGTAGCAATCATGTTTATGATTTCTGTTGGATAGTTTTGTATAGTGCTGCTTTAAATTGCCTTTAGGCTCTTTAACATGGTACAATGCTCGGTGCAGATAGACTCTCCATACTGTGGGCACATTTAGTAATGCTGTCCATGGTGTTCCACTTAAGAATAGATTACTATAACAGATAGCACTAAATTAGTATTTCCAATGTGTTTTATGCTGCAGGTATTTTTTCTTACCTACTATACAATTTGAATGGCGGTGTAGAGCCACTGGAACATGGGACACTATGTTGTACTTCCCCCAGGCCAAAAGTTGCCAGACCTCCCCACTGGTCTCTTAATACTGCCACCTTGGCTAATGAATACTGAGGATGTATAGCACATTAAAATGATTGATTTCTTTAAAACTTTGAGGAATTATTCATGTATATGTTTGTATGACTGTATGTAGTATTTACTATTAGTACCCAGCGAGAGTCAAGCAGAATGCAACACGCATTCTGATTGGCTCTCGCTGGGTCATTACCCGGCCGGGAATTCCTCGATTCTCGCCCGGGATTCCAGCCACCTTGTCCACGGCGAGGGGGCGTGGAAGCTCCTCAGCCAATGAGGAGGCTCGAAGCGGGGCCATCCCCGCTCCGAGCCTCCCCACGGCTGAGAAGCTGCCTTCGCCCCGCCGAGGACTCAGGTAAGGTTTATTTTTTTTCCACTTTCCTCCCTCCTCCCTGCCCCCCCACCCCATTTACCTTCTGCCTCCTTTGTCTACGGCAGGCAGCTTGGCAGCCTCCAGCCGTGGGGAGGCTCAAAGCGGGGCCATCCCCGCTCCGCGCCTCCACACGGCTGGAGGCTATCATCGCTTGGGCCTATAACCATGGGCCCCGGGGCATTACCTGACTCGGTAATGCCCCCGCCACTCTGGGCATATTGCTTAATTAGTACTCCACAAGGGGAAATCAGATTGTAACAATCAATCTGAGTGCCCCATGCCAGGTCCTTAACAGCTGGACTATGACTGACCTGCAACAAGTCAGAGCCCAGGTCCCACACAGTTCCATCCCTTCCTTCCTCAGGCAACCATGGAAAGCGAGAAGGGACTTCATGTCCCGTTTCATGGCAGCCATTTTTATTTTTCAGTTGTGAAATACCCGAGCGTCTTGCAACTGAATAAAGATGCTATTCGTAACCCGGTCCCAAGAGCCAGAGTATTAATAACAATAAGCCCCTTGCTGGAGGGCATTGCCACTTCAGGTAAGGCCCCGGAGCATGCATTAGTGAACTCTTGTCCAGGGGCATTACCTGAAGCTGTAATCCTTCCCAGCTCGGGGCTTATTGCTTAAGTAGGGAGCAGCCATTACTGAAAATACATGTTCACTGAAGCTCACATTTCCTTATATCAGAGGTTAATCAAACTGCAGAATTCATGGCCCCTGAAGCAAGTTCACCGGTACTACTGGGAGGTCATTTATAAACAATTTATATATATTGCATTCAAGAGTTGCATTGCCTGTTCATCTGTGTTATATCTCTAGAGTGCAGTTGAAGTACTTTTTTCAAGAGTTAAATGTCGAAAAATAGAGATTTTGACAAAGAATCCAATTTGAGGAGCCACTACAATTTTTTTATCAAGACAATTCCAAGGTGTTTGCTTCTCTTTGGATAATGTGGCTAGATATTGCCAAAACCTGGGGATGCGTGAGAGTTATTCAGTGACAGACCACTGAGTTGTTCTGGATTCATTTCGTAGGTCAAATGATCCTTAAAAGTTCATAAATTGAATACAATATTGGGAGCTCAGAAGATTGGCACAGGTAAAACAGGACCATGTAGACATTGACAATAAAAGGGGTTCAGGGTAATCCCCAATGGAAGACACAGGCCCAGCTGAAAGACCAGAAATAGGAAATTACCTAGTGTGACATTTTAATGTATGTTTGACAGATAAAACTGGGACCAGCCACAGGCAGTTGGCGAAGTATGTCTCTCTTGAAGTATTAGGTTATTTGCAGTGTCTAGCACTGCCATCAGTTCAAGACTGACCAGGAAGGCTCCTGGCTCTTGATGTCATTGTTTACACATAAAGAGAGGAACCGAGTAGTTGACACCCACCACAACCTTGGCAGCCAGCAACTTTAATGTCCCTTTGACAACTAAGTAAGTTATATGCACATTGACACATATCCTACACATTAGACAATTCAGCCAGCTCATGCTAGCAAATCCCATGGAAGGATCTTGTTTTCTTATTGAATCGCACCCATGCACACCATTGTTCCATGTCAAATATTTGTGGGTGGAATCATACAATTAAACAGAAACAGCTAGGCATCCTAACAGAAAGTCTACAGATGAGGCCAAACTCAAAGGCAAAGGTAAAAGTGATTTCATCACTTAGGGGCATTAAGAAGGCTTTTTTTTTTTTTTTAAAGTAGCCCTCGCTAATAAAGTATTTACTACACAAAAACAGTAATCTTTCTATAAGGTCCTTGTTGACCACCCACAGGCATTTACCCTTGACTGTGAATATGGACATTTCTTTGCCAAGATTTTGGTGCAGCCCGCTCTTCATCAGGAATTGTCAATGGAGAAATACCACACATGTTGATGCAAGTTCTCTAACTTTTCTGAGATCTTACCAATGCAGGGAAACACCACTTCTTCCAACTCAATTTAAGATCCTGTCACCATTTCTTTCCAGACGAAAGACAATCATCCCCCTGAACTTATATGTTCTGCATCACCCATAAAGCTGTCTGGGGACTGGGACCATGCTATCTACAACTTGCTCTCAGCAGATACTCTCCCTCCAGATCCCTCCGATCTTCCGGCTCCAACTCTTTGCTTGTCAAGCACTTCTCCAAGCAGCGAGCGGGTGGCCGATCTCTTTGCTCAGCTGGCTCCCTCCTCTGAAACAGACTCCTCCATCCTCTCTGTCTTGAGCTGGATCTCCTAAAATTCCACAAGCTCCTTAAGTCTTTCCTCTTCTCCTCCTCCTTTCCCCTCTGCCACCCGTGCTAATCCCCACAGTCGCTAAGATTGGTTGCCTGGGCCCTTATGTGTCCTTCTGGTTCCTGGCCTTCTGTCCGATCACCTCCAGCCTGCACCCTTCCCCTGCACTTGCCTTTGGGCACCCACTGGCCTGTGTTGTCTAACAGGACCACACTTGTTGTACTTGCAGGTGACAACTCTCATACCAAGTTGTCACTGCCTAGCACTCACCAGTTGCCCTGCAACTGGCTCTCTGGCAGTTCCCCCTTCTGCAGATCCTCTAGCACTTACCCACTTCCCCTATCCCTTCTCTCTCTTTGCACTTGCACATTCCGAATGTTCACAAGGCTAGTAGGACCCCCTCTGGCTTTTGCTCATCATGTTTTTTTATTCCACTGTCTTGTGTTGTTCCCTTGTTCCATCCCCTTTTTCCCCATGGGTGCTTTGAAACATAATGTTTTGATGTATAAGCGCCTTACAAATGCACAATAAATATTACATTATGTTATATTAAAGGTATTTGTATAGCGCACCGTCACCGATGGACTTGGTCCCCAGGCGCTCAGGTGGATCTGTAAACGAGAAGGCAGGTTGGGTTAGTAAGGTTGAGAAGGATTAGGATAGTGAGAGAAGTGGTGTCACAGTTGGTGGCTTCAGCTCGGTATACACCGTGCGCTGATCTTTGGTGCGAGTATCGGATCGAAGTCATGCCTCGTGTGCTGTTGGTGCGGCTTATGTGTTTGTTGTTGCGGTGAGGTGAAGTGCATGCGTCTTGCTGTGTGAGAGGTGGTTGTGTAGGTTTCTGTATGAGTTAGGTATGCAGAATTTGAGCTTTTTTGGTTAGTGGGTTTTATGTCTCAAAGCTGACCTTCACAGTTTGGATAAGTGCCTAGAGTTAAGAATCCTGTGTGGTGGGGCAGTGGCCCAAGTCTCATAATACATTACGTTTCAACATAGAATCAACAGAGATGGAGGCTATACCTACAGTTGAGAGTCCTCTAAAGTGTGCCAAAGGTCCTGGTCCCAGAGTAAGTGGGTTGCCGCATGTGATAGGCATAGATGGAGGTTACACCTGGATTCTGCTACACCAGGTTGATATTCTTTTTTTTTTTTGTTTATTAACCCAATTTGGGTTTTTTACAAAATCGAAGTGCCATGGCAAACTGTATTTCGTCTTATCGAGGCTACTCAGGACACCACTCAAAGGTCCGCAGGTCCGGTTTAACGTTCAGGTTCGGGCGTCAGCTTTGACGAAATGGAAGAAGCAGGGCCAAGAGCACTTGCTTTCGCAAGGGCTACTTCGAGAACTTTGGCTGCCGCTCTAGACCATCTCGTAGAATCGCCCGCAATCAGTCGAAACCATATTGTTTCTTCATCAAGTGTCGTAGGGCAGGTGACGAGTGGTGCCAGGTGAGCCCGCATTTCTGCCGCGAGTCCTGCGCAGGAGGTGAGGAGATGTCGGACTGACTCTATTTGGTCAGCTAGGCCACAAACCCGGCAGTTTGATGTTTCTGCAAGGGCTCTGGTGCCCAGGATTTCTCTAGTGTGAAGTAGGTTTAAGCGGGCCCGCATAAGTAATTTTCTCAGCTTTTTCTCAGGGAATTTTTCACAGTATCTCAGCGGGACCTTTGGCCGGTTGTGAGTAGGTGGCAGATCTTTTAGAGATTTATACTGGAGTATTTTTTCATTGGTATGTATCCAGTTTTGTTGTGAAAGTTTTAACTTAACTCGTCCAGGGTTTGAGATGAGGAGGTCTTCGCTGCAGAGGACTTCATCTAGTTTTTCCACAATTTTTTTTGCCCAATTCATTAGAGGTAGGTTCCTTTGTTCAATTCAGCTTCTACTATTCGAAAGATCGGGAGGGTGTCAGAAGTCCGTATTTTTCTGTAGAGTAGAATTGCACTTTGGAGTACTACCGAGGCTAGTGATTGGAGGCCAAGGTCGCGACGAATGGCTGGCATGGGGGCTGAAGCTGGAAGACCCAAAACCGATTTCCAAAGATAGCCTTCAAGTCTCGAACAGAATTCCTCAGGTAGGTTTAGATTGGCTGCCATGCCGTATGTTATTGCAGGGACTACCTTGGTTTTGTAGAATTGTAGTACAGGTGTCCATGAGAACTTGCCAAATTTTCTGTCTACTGCTCGAGATTGGGCTGTTAGGTTTCTCATTTTTGCCCATAGTGAGGCTTGAAGTGAGTTTTCATTCAGAGAGTTGTCTAATTGCACGCCCAGATATTTAAATTCATCGACCACTTCGATTTTTGTTTCCTCAAGGAACCAGCTGGGACTTATCTTGGCTTTTTTTGCGTTTTTTGAGAAGGACAAGATTTTCGTTTTGTTTTTGTTGATTTAGAAGTTGTTTTCTTCCATGTATTTGGACAGATTTGTTAGTTGTCTTTGGAGGCCAATCGCAGTCTGGTCCATCAAGATCAGGTCATCTGCGTACCAGAGTCTTGAGACTTTCGATGTGCCCACTTGAGGGGGAAAAGATCTTAGTGTTTTTTCCGAGTCTTGGAAGTCCCCGATCAAGGCAATAAACAGGGCTGGGGCCAGGGGGCAGCCCTGTTTTACACCGTGTTCTGTGAAGATCTGATCCGAAAGTACTCCTTGCTGGTTTAGGCGGACTCTGAGCAAAGTGGTTGCGTGAAGTGCCATTATCGGTGCAAGAATCGGAGCCGGACATTTCCAGGTAGATAGCTTTTTCCACAGTTTTTCCCGATCTACTAAGTCAAAGGCCTGGGAAAGGTCCACCATTGCCATGTGGACCTTCGGTGCTCCTCTCTTTGCTTTTGCTTTGATTATGTTCAAGATTAGCAGATTGATCTCCGTCCCAGCTCCCTTCTGGAAGCCTGTTTGGAAGATGTCGGCCGCCGGGGAGGAGCTTGCCCAGTCCTTAAAGTGGCGTAGTAGCAGCGACGCATAAATCTTCCCTTTGATATCAAGTAAGACTATGGGTCTGTAGTTGGGCGGGGTACTTCTGTCGCCTTTTTTGTAGATGGGCACCAGTACTGCCTCTGTCCAGGTTTTGGGAATTTGTTTGATTTTTTGGGCTCGATTGAATATTTCATCAATAGCTCGTGCCCACGCCAGTGGATGTTTCTTCAGGTCGGTATTCGTCAGGCCGTCTGGCCCCGGGGCCCTCGAAGATTTGAGATTCATGATCACTTCCCTAATGTCGTCGGTAGATGATAAGGGGATCCATGGAGAATCAGGGAGAGCTGCTTGCGACAGAGTTGAGGTCGAGGGACTGCGGTATAGCTCCGTGAAATGCTGAATCCACTTTTGCTCAGGGACGCAGCTAGAGAGTGAATTTGCCCTTTGTCCATTTATTGATTTTAATAGCGACCAAAAGTCACGAGTGTTTCTTGTAGCCCAAGTGTGTAGCATTGCTTCGGCATTGTTCTGGTACATTTGCAGTCGCTGCTGTTTTAGCCATGATTTGTAGAGCCTATATTCTGATATATATGCGGTCCAGGTTTCTGGGGAGTCTGTTTTTAGAGCCATTTTTTTTAGTTTGTTTACTCTCTGCCTTTTTGTCGCCACTTCTTGAGTGCGTGTGCGTGGGCTGACTGGGATTTTCCCTGCAAAGTTCACTTTGTGGGGTGCCAGGAGGGAGACGTACTCCGGTCTTTTGTCGCATTTCTCATCCCTTACTTGAGCAAATTTCATGGAAATATTGGACGCACAAGATCTTACATTGTCGGATGTTAGGTGAAGTCTGTTTTGTCGCAGGTTTGACTCAATGGCTGCTGGGTAAAGAGATCTTGTTACAGCTGTCCCGTTCCACGACATTTTGAGAAGATTGTGATCACTTTCCTTTGTTTTTATAACTGTGAAGTCGCTGAAATAAGGTATCAGCCCTTCTGTGATAAAAATATAATCCAGAGTGGCGGCCGAACTCAATCTTTCCCACGTTGGAATTCGGGACCCTTGGTCTCGAAGAGATGACACGTTATGGAACTTTCTCATTTTCATTAGGAGGCACCATGCCCGTCCTCTTTCATCCATCGTTGATTTGGGACTTTGTTCGTCTTTCATTTTTCCTTCGCATTTGCCGTTCAGGTCGCCACAGATTATGATATTTGGAACTTTTCGCTCCACCGTCAGGTCATCAATTTGGTTGGCAACCATGGTACAGAACCCAGTAGTACTAGTTTTAGCCGGGTTCCAGGGCAAATTTATTATGCCTAGTTCTGAGTTTATCCAAACGTCTCTGGTTTGATCTTGGTGGAACCATGAAGTCAGCGTAGTTAGCATTCCGTAGGCCTCTGCTATTTTTCTCTTGGGAGTGATCCCGGAGCCTAGATGGATTGCTGTTAGTGCGCCTCCAGAGGGGTGGCCTAGGATAGACTTGGATGCTGCAGAGACTTCTATTACATAGCCGTCCATGGAGGGCTTATGAACCAACCATGTTTCTTGTAAGCATATCAGCTCAAAAGTGCTCAGGTTTACATCACTTGGCGTAGTTAGGTGCCGGTACCCTCTCGTATTCCAGGATGCCATGTGTAGGGTGCTCTTTGTTCGAAGATTTGAGGGACCGGTATTGAGCTTCTTTGTGGAATTCGGTCCCTGTGTTTGTTGCTATTTCTTTTGGTTTCGAGAGAAGGTGTCCGTGATCCATCTCCATGGTTTGGGTGCAGATGGCGCACTCAGTTCTTTTCTGGATCTAATCTCTCTTGTATTTTCAGTCCTAGACTCTCTTTGATCTCTTTTCTCCTGATTTTCTTGGGTTTTTAATGTAACATGGTTTTTGCCTGGACTGGTAATGGGTGGAGTAGTTTGGTTATATCGCCATCGCCGTTCGGTGCCATATGTCAGGTTTTCACTTCTAGGGGTCTTCTGTGCGTATCTTTCTCTCCGGCGTTCCATGCCCTGGTTTGAGCATTCCCTTTTGTCTCTCGTTCTGTCAGGGTTGTCCTTTGGTGGCTTCTGGAGGAGATGTAGTTTGAGGGCCAGTTTGTGAAGGTCTTTTTGGACTTCCGTTGTGAGCTCCATCGCTACTTTACTTCTTACGTGGAGGTAAGCTTTCGCTCTATGTTCGCGATGGTAAGATCCGACCAATATTAAGTCGTCCGATCTTAGGTGGCGGAGCTTGTCTATTTTTCCCAGTCTATTTAAGACTGTTCTGCGATTTAGAACCAGGTAGCTGTCCTTGGCCGAAATTTGTTCCAGCTTGAAGAGTAGTGCCCCTTCGAGTTTTCTGTCTTTATTTGCGACAGCCTCCTGGAAACGTCTCGGCTCCTTCCTAGAATGAAGTCGCAGTCTATCGGCGTGATGTGATCTGTTGTATTTTTGGTCTTGATCTTTTCGTGACTCGTGTTTACAATTTTAATTTGTATTCTTTAGATTTCTTAAAGCTTCTAGTGCAGTAGACGGGGAGTTTGAGCGTAATCGCTGGTCAGTGTAGTCGCTAGACACCTTGTCATGCTTTTTTTTCCCCCCTTCCTGGGTAGGGTCAAGATCTTGTGGGTGGATTTCTTGGGACTGTTTTGGTAGGTCACCTCGCTTCGTCGAAGATGGTGAATCTAGTTCCCTAGCATTTGAATACTGTGATATGTTTTGCAGGTCTGAGGATGAGTTTGAGTCCACACTTATTTTAGGTGTGTCTGCCATATCCGTCTGCTCCAAGTTTATAGACGTTGAATTTTTAGCAGCTTCCCCTTGGTTTAGTGACATCTCCGTTCCCCTGATAGAGCTCCGTGTAGGCGAAGTTTCTGGCGGTGATTCCTCCGCACATAGGAGCATGGACACTTTAGTGCAGTTTTTTCTCTTTTCTTTCTCCTTCCCCCTGGGTAAAGACTTTGGCGGCGACAGTAGCACTGCTGTGACCGAATGCAGTTTGGTTTTTGGGGGCATTTTTGCGAAGATAGGGGCTACTTCTATGTTCTTCTCAGTCTGGGTGGTCTGTGTGGCTTTCGTCAAGAGTTCTCTGCTTTTGTATGAAAGACCACCTCTATTTTGCAGTTCTGTGGTCAGATTGTCAATTTTTTCCTCTAATTTTGCATATATGTAGTTTGAATTTCTTTCAGTGGCTGTTAGGTAGCCTTCAACAAAAATCAGCTTGTCCTTTAGTTCGCTGATCATTAACATATTGTCTTTCAAGGCCTCATGTATCGATTCATACAGCTTTCCAAAGGGATTTAAGGCGATTGAGAATGCCGACATCACCGACAGAAGGTCTTTTTTCTTTTTCGAGGGAGAGTCACTTTCCGACGTGATTGATGCATTAGTAGGGCATCTGTTTTTAAGTGGGGTATTTGATTCGTTGGAACCCTGGAGTACCGTGAATCTTTCCGAGAGCCTTCTTTCTGAAGTTAATGTATTGGGTTGTATTGCCTGCGGCAGATTTTCTAACATTTGATTCGGGTTTCCTTGAATATGTGGCCGGGTCCACACGAAGTTATCTGTCTGCTGGTTGAAGCGGAATTTTTGGGTCGGCTTAGGTAAGCTTAGGATGGTCGAAAGGTTTGGAAGAGTTGCATTTGATGTCTTTGACGGACTTGAGGTGTCTTCGACTAACTTATTGGCAAGATCTGCTTCCTTTTCAGGCGAGTCCTGTTGGCTTATTTCTTGATGTAAGACTTTTGATGGTGTTGGTCTCATTGAATCTTAGCCCCGCGATGGTGCGGTGCCGAGTTTTTCGCGTGGTGGTGCCGTCTGTATTCGCCCTTGGAGAGTTGAGTCGGTTTTTCTGGCTTTGCTCGATGGTGAGTTGTCTTGGATAGCCTCCAAGATTTCTGCGTCTGACAGCTCAGGTTCTTGGCCTAATTCTCTTTTATGTTGCTTCAGAAAATATTCCTTGAGCGTTTTCAGGTTCATCAAACTCAAACTGCCTTTGTGCTCCCCTTGGGACTTTGCGGTGAATTTTTTCTGTTTCTTTGACTTAGTTTTCCCCATTGTTTGGTTCTGATTTGAGCTCCCATTATTGAACAGAGTCTTTGGGACCTGAAGTGATTTCTTAGGGGCTTGTCCCCGCTGCTCAGTGTCACTCAGCTGTGCTTCGATCACAACTGGAGGCGTGCCTACAGCCGGGTTTGGTGTACGAGTTCTCGTAACTGAGTCCCGATCCTGGACTGGAGGTTCACTCGCCACGTTTGACCTTGAGGTCTCGGTGACCAGCCGCTTTTGGTTCGGTATCCACCTCTGACACCTCCGACACCTCCGACACCTCCGGCTGTGTGTTAGGCGCAAAGACCTCGTCCTCCGATTCCGTGCCCCACGAGTCAATCGGACTAATTTTCCGGGTGGTAGGTTTCGGCCTGTAATGATGCGACCCCCTTGAGAGGCCTGTGTGATGTACTTGGATTCGAACTGTGGTAGCTATGGGACGGGTGTCCGCTTGCCCAGTCTCGGCTGCTGCTGGTACGCTGGCCAACGGGTCCTTTAGATTTCTCTCGGTTTTCTGGTCTGGGCTGTTTGGCTGGCGCGGTGAAGCGTATGAGCCCGCCGAAGGGTCGAGATGATCGGGGTGATTGTTCTTGTCAAGGCTTTTGTGCGGCTGATTTGGAGTCGTCGAGCCCGGCCGATCAGATCCCAGCCGCGACCGTCCTCCGACGGCCTCCAGCAAGGAATCACTCGTCGAGACGGTGATCGGACCGGGCATAGAGGAGCTTCTTGCAACCGGCTAGATGGGCTAGATGGGCTGTTTGTACTAGCCACCGACGGTGAGGAGTTTTTGGATGAAACGGCGTCTTCCGGTGCCCCTGCCCGCCCAGTTTTCTTCATCCGACGGGATCCACATGTGAGTTCCGGCGAGGGAGCGGGAGAGGGGAGCACACCCGAGGAAATTTTATGCAGGGCTCTTTCCCTACTGGCGGGGATAGCTGTTGTTGAAAGCCCTTTCTCGCATTTCCGGGCCCTATCAGGCACTTTTGTGAGGTCTTGATAGTCTGGATGTAGGTCTTGGCCTGTTTTGCTACTGCGTAGACGTCGGCTGATGTCGTCCTCCGTGGGTGATAGTGGAGCCATCTATGATGGGTGAGTGGCAGCGGGGTTGAGGGAGGCGGACCGGGTAGTATCTTACCTCCAATCCAACCCAACTCCCGACACCAGACACAAGACACACTGCTCCGCACACCGCGCCTGCGCGGTGCTTTTGTAGCACGTAGAACGTAGAATCACTGGTAAGCGAAGGTGGACTGGAAAGAAAATCAGAGTCTAACCAGCAGAGTCCTGTCCTCACTCCTCACAAGACACACTGCTCCGCACACAGGCTGATATTCACAGTTCTAAGTGTTAGACTTGCTAACATTCACAATTCTATTCAAGTGCGGCTCTTGCTAACCTTCACAGTCTTATCTAGATGCAGCGTAGGCTAATGTTCACAATTCTATCCAAGTGTGGCACATGCTAACATTCACAATTCTATCTAGATGCGACACAGTCTAATGTTCACAATTCCATCTAAGTGCGGCTCTTGCTAACCTTCACAGTCTTATCTAGATGTGACTTAGGCTAATGGTCACAATTCTATAAAAGTGTGGCACATGCTAATATTCACAGTTCTAAGTGTTGGACTTGCTAACCTTCACAGTCTTATCTAGATGAGACGTAGGTGATTGTTCACAATTCTATCCATGTGTGGCTTGTAAAGTAAGTAAATAAATATATGTAACTTCAGCACAGTGGCGTGTGTTCTCACTCTCCCCCTCCTTACCTCTTTATGAGCTGTTTAATGACTATTCACAGTCGTGATTAGTGATTGTTTTGAAGTGGTGGAGCCCAAAGCCACTGAGGGGAAGGGTGATCTGGTGGGGGTTCTTCTCCCAAGAAAGTATCTATATATTTTTTTTAAATAACTTTTATCTTTTGGTTCAAATTCGAAAAATAAAGCATATGATTTAAATGTGCCTGACTCCAAATCCCTCTGATATCCCCCATAGGCACTCTTATATTTCCCCCAGTTGCGCCGTGTGTCACTCTTAGTGCCTCACAAAACGCCCAATTGGCCCAGTTCTGTCCCATATCACCCATCATCCCAGAACTGCCCATTTCCTCCTGAAGTGGCCACGTGTAACCCTTTTTGTCCCAAAATTTGCTCCCATAACTGTCCATTGTCAGCCCCATTGCCACAGTTTGAGAAAAGTTATTTTGAAACTGCCCCATTGCCTCAGTTTTGTCCCATCTCACTCTCAGTGACCCCAATTTGGTCCCACTCGCTTCTGTGAACATCCCAAACTTCTAAACCCTCCAAGAGTCTACCCCCTCACACACACGTACCTACACACGCAAGCACACATTTTACTTTCAACCATACCTTTTTTGCGTACTCTGAAGGCGTGGCTGCTCTGGCGCCAGTTCCATGTGGTGCTCTTGTGGAATCAGTTTCTCCAGGAGTGCTGCCTCCTCCAAAGTCACCGTAGGAGGACTAGAGGGGACTGAGATTCAGAGTTAAGACGTGCTGCTAACTGATTATGACACCACTCTAGGAATCCTAAGGGCTGGAGCCCTGGATGGTGGGCCTGCAGGACCTCGTGTGTGGCTGGATGTGATGTGCGCCCTGTCACGTGGAGCCTCTTGGAATGCATCACTGTACCCCGGGCACACCATCCTGATGCCTGCAGAGCCCACACCGCAGCCTGCCTGAAAGCTATTGATCTCTGAGGCAATCTGGCGGGAGCACACTGCTTTCCTCGGTCCCAGGCCCTTCATGATGAGTGGGGGGAACACTGCCCATCACTGATTGTACACAGTGATTTTTTTTTCCCGTTGAGCGCTCTTTCAAAACTGCACCTGGTTGTAGCAAGAAAGTCACACTAATGTAACGGGCAGAGAAAAGTACTGTTCCTTGGAAGGGGGCTGATTCAGCTGTGTTAGAAAATAAAAAGGGTTTACATTACATTGTATGCATTGCACGGGTAAGGTGTTGCACGAGTAGGGTGTTGCACGAGTAGGGTGTTGCAGGGGTAGGGTGTTGGAAAGATGAGGGCATCTCAGATGCTCACCTTTTCACCCTGCCATAATGGCCCAATCTAAAAGATGGGTTACTGTATTGGAAAGACGTGCCTGAGCTTCCCCTCTGTTCAGTAAAAAGCAAGTGAGAAATATTACAGAGCCCTATTTCAAATGTCTCCACCTCTGAAATGTAGTTAAAAAATGCAATGTTTTCATTTGGAAAGCTGACACTTAATACATCTGCTGGCGTTCCACTGGAATAGCAGCAAAGATGTTTCCCAACTCCACTCTGAATTCTGGAGTTGGGAAACATCGTTGCTGCTATTCCAGTGGAACGCCAGCAGATGCACTGGAGTGCAATGTGTGCCTGGTGGAATGTGTGCCTGGTGGAATGTATGCCTGGTGGAATGTGACTGATGGAATGTGTGCCTGGTGGAATGTATGCCTGGTGGAATGTGTGCCTGGTGGAATGTGTGCCTGGTGGAATGTATGCCTGGTGTAATGTGTGCCTGGTGGAATGTATGCCTGGTGGAATGTGTACCTGGTGGAATGTGTGCCTGGTGGAATGTGTGCCTGGTGGAATGTATGCCTGGTGGAATGTGTGCCTGGTGGAATGTATGCCTGGTGGAATGTGTGCCTGGTGGAATGTGTGCCTGGTGGAATGACACATTCCACCAGGCACACATTCCACCAGGCATTACCAAGCAAGCATGCATGCAGGACCAAGGCAGAGACATACACGACATAACAGTACACCAAAGGTAAACGAGTGACTTCAGTGATTTGGTGTTGGTTGAATGATCACATGAGCACTATATCGGATAAGGTAACACTTGTGTATGAGCGCGATATCAATATCAATATCAAAGGTAACATTTGTACAAGTTCGATAACATACAAAAAGGTTATGTTCATCGTTTTGATTACAATAAGAATACAAGATTGGCACATGCATTTTTATAAGAATTCCTCATAAACATTGTCTTCTTTTACTATCAAGGACATTTTATATAGAAAGGTATTGTTTAGTATTTTCATTTTTCTCTATTGAAAAAGTTACATTAGCTCTGTGTCTAGACCACAATTTTGGTCCAATGGTTTTTGCTCTGTTCACAAAATAGTTTACACAAAGGAACCATGCTATCCAGAAAGGACATGTGGTTAGTATACAGAATGGTGGGTACTGTATACAGTATATAAGTTGCGAATTGCTTCTATTAAAATGCCATTTGGGTTACTAGTAGATCATTATCAGACGTGTGAGATCCCACCTTCTGCAAGTGTCGCCTGTGTTTAAATAACAGGAAACATATGAGTTGTTATATATTCCATAAATGCTTCTTTTCTTCCTCCCACACAGGCTCTTTCTGAAGACATCTTGAAGTGAACGTGTTAGAACACAATTGCCTATTACCATTTACCAACCCATCACATGTAAAAAACCATTTGGGCCGTTGGAACTCCCAAAAGTATGCAATACATGCCTAATCTTTACACAGACAAGTTTTTTTCTCAAAGTAATTCACCTTAGACAGCGGGAAAACCTCACGTGAATTCACTCTGCCTCACACCACTATTTGCAGTTCAAAGAAATATTTTATGGTCAAATTAAGGCCACTTGGTCATGAGCAGAACATCTTGGGAAAGTCGGGCAAATGAGCAATGGTGCGATGACAGCAGCTACTAGATCAGAAGGTTTCCAACCTGGGGGGTAGACCGTAGCCCTGGTAGCTGTCACATGAAATTCCTGTCCATGAGCAGAAGCATGCAATGCAGATCCTTAAACGTCACTAGCCAGTGAGATAACTCAGTGGCTTGAGCACTTGCTGCTCTAATCTGTGTGTAATCTCTAAGTCACAGGTACGAATCCCAGCAAGGTCCCCTCAGCCTTTCAACCTTCCGAAGTCGATAAATGAGTACCACCTTTGGTTGGGTAATATTATATGTAAATATGATATATGTAAAGCAGTGTGGTGGAAATAAAATGTGTTTTATTTTTCATTATAAAAGTTTTGGTATAAGTGCATTCTTCGTAAAATGTTTTGGTATGAAGACATGTGACCATTTATATAGTGGTTACATGTCTTTATAACGAAACATTTTATGAAGAATACACTTATAACGAAACTTTTATAATGAAAAATATAACACATTGTTTTTTTGGGGAGGGTCCCCCCAAACCCCTTTTTCCCACCCTTAAAAACCCACCCCAACCATTTCTCCCACACGATGTAAGCCTTTACCCCACCCCCACATACATTTCCGATGTATTTTTCGTTATAAAATATTCGATACATGTGCATTCTTCATAACATTTTCGTTATAAAAACTGCATACCATATAAATAACACACCAATATCATGTGTGTATGTGTTGTAATTTAGAAGGGACTTACATCCTTAAATAAATTATCCATTTTGAATATAAATGACCTCATTTTGGTGAATATTTCCCTTTCATTAGTGCAAGCCCACACCATTGGATCTAACGCCGATTTTCTGGTTTGATTCATGTTTACTGTTATTGCTTCTACTGTTCCATGTTTAACGTGTTCTTGTTGTTAACTGTAAAGCACCTTGGATTAAGGCGCTATATAAAACAATAAATACAAATTCAAATACAAACGCAAAAGTGCCCCTGTTCAATGCAATTTTTACTTGAAGCAAATCAATGGAAGCTTCCATAACAAATCAATTTTCTGAATATTCACACATTTGGATAAAGGTGCCACCAATGTCAACCTGTTCTTACCTACTTTGAATTGTTCTTGGAAACAACTTCTAATTGGCATCATCATCATATTTGTAGTTAAGATTAAAACAGAGACCACAGAAG
This sequence comes from Ambystoma mexicanum, assembly GCF_040938575.1. Classification (NCBI taxonomy): domain Eukaryota; kingdom Metazoa; phylum Chordata; class Amphibia; order Caudata; family Ambystomatidae; genus Ambystoma; species Ambystoma mexicanum. The sequence continues at coordinate 396,871,336 of NC_090931.1, forward strand.
TAGATGTAGGTTTATCTACTGTCTGCACTCAGTGAAAGCTGTACGATAAAAGTGGGCTTGACACAGCTTGGAATGTGGGAACTTAAGGACAGACTAAGACCAACAAACACATTTGTAAGGGAAGTCATTAAATGGCTGGGATATTACTGCAATTAAAATAGCTCACAGGACAGTTGGAACTGCAAGGCGATTCTGGGTTATGGTGACATTCCATGCCAGAAACCCCACTTTACTACGATTCATTCACTCATCTAGAAACATATGCATAAAGTGTGATGGTAAGTCCCCCATCATTGTGGAAGAATTCCTGAAAACCCCAACCTCTACCTTCTTTGACCTGGTCAAAACTCACAAAATGTGGCCTTCTTCTTCCAAATATGCAAAACCTCAATGCATGCAATTGTTTCCATCAATCGAATCTACTACAAAGTACTGCTTCTTGACCTTTTTCGCGTCTTACAACCCCTTAGAAAAGTTCTTAGAAGAGGTTATTGGAAGGTCCTGCCCACCGGTGGAATTGTGCTGAGTTCCTGTGTACTCTGCTCTGCTGGCGAAAACAAAATTCTGAGAAGTCGATAGTTATTTATTCACAACACTGATGCAGCCAAGGAAAAGTGAAGGCTGTCTGGAATGAACTGCACTCTGGCTAGAGTGGACTGAACAAATTGCCAGAAATGTACATCAAGTCCGGCCAATCAGAGCAAGCAAAATATTATCTCACATCAATTTCTGTCCAATTGCATGGCATTTTCCAGTTTAAGACTCTCTAATTGCACTGAACACAGGGCATGTTGTCCAATCTGCTGGTTAGAGTGTGGCTATGCCGTTTGCGCACCACCAAAGTGAACAATTGCAGGGTGGTAAAACCCTTCATCCTACAAAGCCAGATTTGACACAAGCACCCTGTTGGTAATGGCATCTCGCCTATCATTCTTCACCTCCCACTAATGATATAAGGTACTGGGGCCTGATTCTTATGTTGGCACAGTGAGCATGCTAAAGAGCACACGTCACTGTGCGAAATCTGGATGCCCAGGCTTCACCACTTTTCTAAAGTGGTCCTGGGCGTCCTCGGAGTGCAGGACAGCGCACCGCCTGCATTCCGCCTGTCTGTTTAGACAACGGGCGGAATGGAAATTCTCGGCAGCAGTTTCGTTAAATAACGAGATAATCATTATTTTACAAAAGTGCTGCCGAGAATGTACTAAACAGAAACCTGCATGAAATAGCACATGCAGGTTTGTCATCATGTTATCTCTGTACTACTACTTGAAGAAGAATGATAGGGAATAAGCTTAATGTTTTTATACTTTAACGTGATTGTCTTTTTTTCCATTCCTTTCTTTGCTCATGTCCCCTTCTGCAATTACCAGTTTAACAGCAGTGCTTTAATTTTCAGTATATGTTTTTGAACAGAGCTATGTTCACTGTGCAGTCATGCTGCAAAACAATCATATTTACCCACCCACCCTACCACCCATTAATCTTCGCTCACCCACATGCACTCAATGAGCTGCTTGGCACTCCTCTACAATACCGGCACCAAAATTGTATCGTATATGTGTGCCACTTTAACACACATTATAAAGTGGAGGAGTGCCACAAGAATACCCATGTTATATGGCAGGTACCAAATGTGGCGGTTGCTAGGTTGGTATACGTAGGATATTTTGTGTAAATTTGGGGTTTGGCGGTATTTTTCTCACTGCCAAAATAAGGGCGGTAGTTTGGTGGTAAATTGTCCTTGCATTTGGATTGGGTTTGGCCTCATATCATTCTAGTGACCATACCTTGTTATATTATTTTGGAGAATCTAGTAATATACATTACTTGCAGTATTTTGTGGTGGTATGTTGTTTGCAGTATTTAGTGGTGAGCATGGTTTCCTTCCCTACATTATAACCCCATCATAAACAAAACCTTCCTTTCTATTATAATACCTCCTAGTGATCTATAGAGAGCCTTGGACCTATACATACAAGAAAACCCAACACTTTTATATAGAGCGCCACCTACAGTTCGTGGCCGGTATCACTGGCTTATCTGCACCACCGATCCAGGTGCCCGTAGGAATTGCTGGCTCATGGACAACCAGCAATCTATATTATACTAGATTCCATCCAACAACATGCAAGGAGGGCACACACGCACACACCTGTTTATCATTGCTTATTCTGGGTTATTATTCTACCTGCATGGGCAAATTGACAAATGTATTACCAAAGAGAATGAATCTCCCATGTGTCCACATATAAAGTCCCAAATGCAAAAATTACACTTAGCAATTTGTTTTTATATTCTGATTATATTACATGTAAATACATTTCACAATTAGTAGTTCTTACCATGAACATTTCACCATCATCTGTAACAAAAGAAAGAAATAGAGCAAGGCCACTTTTAAAACATGAGTTCTAACATTTTGGCTATGACAAAGTAAAATGCGTGACATTTTCTTTGCCATCTTGCCTACATGACATTATGATTCAGTCATCCATCTGACAGCACACAGTGACCTCACTTAACTATCTGCTTTCCAGAAGTATCTGTTTGAAGCTCCCTCACACGATCTTGCTTTGCTCGCCTCAGAAAAACAGGCCCAGTCAACAAACTGCTCCCGTAATCTTAGGTGCTTGGAATGCACGGCGAGGAATTCTCCAGCCAGCGCTCAGTGATACCAGGCACATCTGTCTTCAGAGCCCAGTCATCCCGAACTTAACTCCCCACTGTCATCTTCCCATTAGAAAATCTCAGAGCCTCCCCACATTTTACGTGGCATATCTGCAGACACTTTCCTCCAATCATATTAAAAAAGATTTTTTCAACAGCACTCTTTACTTTTCTAACAAAGAAATCCTTGCTCACCGAGCAACTGTATCGATTATTATTTCCTGCTATGCATGCTTTATGCTTTCTGCAAACTGAACACAGAAGAGAGAAAAAAAAATGCCAGTGCACTTTTAAAAACAAATTATCTTTTCACCTCATTTTGTACATGAGACTACATTATAATGTTAAGGAAGTTAGAATTAGTGCTTTAGTAAATCTTAATTAAAGTTAGTCAGTTATAGATAAATAATGTAGTCTTCTATGTATGAGGTATTCAAGAGAAGAAAAAAAATGGTGCACTTTACTCTCTGCAGTTTCACATTGGGATTTTGCTGTGTTATGAATTCTGTACCTTGCATGCCACCAGCGATATATTCACATCTTATAATGACAACATAACATAACTATATGTGTGTGCCACATTATTGCTGGCAACCAAAAAAATTGCCATCACATTTAGTGAAGCGCTATATATTCTAAAGCACTATAAATATTATAAAGCACTATATATATTACTACATTTCCCACCCATCCTAGCAACCGCCATGTATAATCCAAAAGTGGCACCTTCATTCCGACTTCAGAAGAAAGCTTCACCTTCAGAATAGGTCTTAAGTACCGAAAAGGTCGTTAACGCTTTCTCTGAACCTTTCAATACTTAACACCCACATCAGAATCTGGCCCACAGTATATGGTGTACAAAAAGGCTGTTAATAAGTTACATATAACTTTTTTTATTTTGTGTTTTATTTTGATACCAAGGAGATGATCAACAAGAAGTTCAGAACAATAGCAAATATGGATGGCTGGATAGCTGTCTTTTAGGGCCCTTAGAAGTGGACAGTTAGTTGGAAATAGTATAGTGGCCACAGGACACGAAACAGAGACAGGAGTGACAGGACATGATTGAAACATACAAGAAGCATAACTGACAACATGCTCAGGGGAGGGGAATATACTTGCTGCTTCTTCAAGAGTGGGGAGGTGTTATTTATGAGCAGATTTGAAGTCCAACAAAGTCGGTATTGACTGGATTTCAGGTGGTATGGCTTTACGGAGTTGGGGTATGAATGAAAGGCAGAGGTGGCACAAGGAGGACCGTGTAACGAGAGACTGAGAAGAGCTTTGCCTTGAAGAGTATGAGGAGTCATGTAGGGAGGCAGGGAGTTATCTAGTTAGGGAACACAGATTTGAAGATTAGAAGTTGAAATTTAAAGAGAAGCTATTAGCCATGCCACCAAGTGGTGGTGCTCATAGGTGGCAGATCACAGCAGGTTGAAGAAGACATGGCTATCAATATTAAATACCTTTTCAAGTGGGTTATAGGAGTAACATGGGAGTCCAATCATGAGGCTGTAGCAGTTATCTAGTATCCCATTGAAAACAAGGGTAGAAATAATTGTCTTTGCAGAGTGAAATGTGAGAAAGGGGCAGATGTTATGGATGCTGAGGTTAAGCCTAGAAGTCATAGAGTTAAAAGTAACTGATTGCTGTAGTTTCAGATCATTGTTTAAAAGACCTCCCTGGTTGTGAGCCATTGGGGATGGGGTGAAGGCGTTGGGAGGTATTGAAAGAAGAATGAGGAGGTTAGATGTGGTGTTTGTGGCCAGTATGTAGATTACCTCACTTTTAGAAGAATTGAAAATCAAACAGAAATGGCTGATCAGTGTTAAATGGTGGTCAGGCGGTCAGTGATCCAGGAAGGGACGGGCATAAGGGTTTCTTTGGTAAAGATATGATACAAGAACTCGAATTAGCGGATGCATTTGCCTAGGGGTGAGGCATACCAAAGAGGGTAAAGGAGGGTTCAAAGGAAAGACAGCGGTCTGCCTTGGTTGGAAACCAGCAGAGTGATAGCCGTGGAAGCCATAAAAGAGGGTGTTAAACCCAGCAGGGTAATGGCTGTGGAAGCCATAAAAGAGGGTGTTAAACCCAGCAGGGTAATGGCTGTGAAAGCCATAAAAGAGGGTGTTAAACCCAGCAGGGTAATGGCTGTGGAAGCCATAAAAGAGGGTGTTAAACCCAGCAGGGTAATGGCTGTGGAAGCCATAAAAGAGGAGTTCAATGAATCCAAGCTTCTTCATGTATGAGGTTATGTGGCTGAACACCACACACACAAGGACTTTAGAGTAGTGACTTGGACGGTAGAGAGGTCAGCAACAAGACTTTTTGAGGGTGTGTTTTCAGGTGTGTTTCTTGCAAGTTGGTTAGGAGGTTGTCCACCTTATAACAAGTTGGGAATATCTCAGAGGACAGGTACAGCTTGAGAAGTTAGAAGAGGTTAGTGCAAGTAAACAATGCAAGTTCCTCAGCATTCTTGAATTCAAAAGCATTTATAGTGCACAAGAAGGGTTTGTAGAGTACAGGAAGGGTATCAGTTCAGCTGGAGTGGGAAATCAAAAACTCAACAAGAGAGGAGGCGGTTCATGAGGAGATTGTAGCAGAGAAGGGCAAAGAAGAAGAGAGCAGGGGCTTTGCATTTCTAAGATTCCAAGGGCATCGTCCTCTACTCCATTTCCTGCAGGTTCTTTGGCAAACTCGGCATCAGTTTTCCACTCAAAGCTGTTATGTACCACTTATAGATTTAGAGAATGGTCTCTTCTTCCTCCCTTGATAAGGAATGTTTCTCTCCCTTAATGAAATTACCCTGAAAGAAACATCAACTCCGCCTTGAGGGGTTGTTCATCACTTGTATTTCTATGATGGATATTATTGGACAAAGTACATCATTATATTCATTTGCCCTACTCTGTAACTGATGTATTGTCTTATTTTGACACACTATTGCCCACATTTTGGTTTTGTAGTTTTTGTTGTTGCACTAGAAAAGTGCTATCCGAATCATTTGGCATGACCCATCTACGACATTTCCTCTGTTGAAGCAGCCAATTAAATAAGTATAAATGTAAACATGTAAAAACAATACTGTAGCAGGTATTTGACATGGCATCAACTGCATGTTGGAGTCATTACAAATCCTTTGCTATTCTAGAGGAAATGCTTGCATGTGAGGAATATGCATGATTACAAGATTATCACTACAAAAATGGAAAAAGACCACCACACATGACAAACGTAGGAGACTGCATATGGACATGGACCTAGTTTAAAAATAGAAAGCTACCCCACTGTCACTCTCTCTTCAAACATAAAACATCTGACTCTCATGTTGTTTTCAACTTCATAACATTCTCAAAGCACGTAGTCGTCTCTGATAGGGGATCAAACTGCATATCCACATATATGAAGGCTTTTTGGGAAGATTGAGGAGTCACCTACTGGTTCTCTACATCCTTCCATCCACAAAAAATGGGCTTGTTGAGCAGTTCAACAAGACCCTGAAAAGTATGATAAGTAGCTTGGAAGAGCACCTGAGCAGAAAATGGGATATTCTCCTGCCATGCCTTCTGTTCGCCTACAGGGAGTTGCCACAGAACAGAATAGGGATTAGCCCCTTTGAGCTTCTGCTTGTACACCCTGTACGAGCTCCCCTCAGTTTAGTGAAAGAGGGATGGGGCAACCCCTCATCTCCTATGTGAGATGTGGTGGACTATGTAATTGGCCTTTGCTCTAGAATGGCAAAGTACATGGAACAGTCGACTAAGAACCTAAAGGCCATTCAGGAGCTGATGAAGCACTGACATGACCAGAAGGCCACAGTGACACTCTATTCTCCAGGCCAGTGGGTGTGGATCATGGAGTCTGTCAAACCCAGTGCCCTTCAGGACAAGTGAACTGGGCATTACTGTGTGCTGGAAAAAGTCAGTGAGGTGAATTATCTCATTGATGTGAAAGGACCTAAACAGATGTGCAGGGTCTTTCACATCAACCGACTAAACAGTCATTATAGCCGGGATGACTTGGTCATGGCATTAGTGACTGATGGAGGGACTGAGGAGGAGGCTTATCCCCTGCAAGACTTCCTGCACACTGAAGCCACAGATTGGTAATTTGACGGTATCAACCTTGCAACAGAGCTGCCAGAACAGCAACTGACAGACTGTCGCCATGTACTAGAACAGCTTGATGGTCTGTTTTCGCTGATTTCAGGTCGCACAGATTTGTGCACCCTTGATGTGGACACTGGAGACAGTAAGCACATGAAGAGAAGGATTCACAGAATGTCCGATAAGGTTAGGAACATCATCAGGGAGGAAGTTTCCAAGATGTTGCCCCTAGGTGTATAGAGCCATCCCACAGCCCTTGTGCTAGCCGGTGGTACTGGTCCATAATAGACCAGTGTTGGGAATACTGCAGTTTGGTTTTGTGTGGACTACAGGGAGCTCAATTCTGTCACAAAGACAGATGCTCACCCCATTCCTCAGGCGGATGAGTTCATTGACCAGCTCGGCAGTGCGAAGTACATGAGTACATTTGACCTCACAGAGCAGTACTGGCAGGTTGGCTTGACAGATGGAGTGAGAAAGAGGTCCGAATTCTAAACCCCAGAAGGACATTATCAGTTCACTGTATGCCCTTTGGATTGAAGAATGCCCCTGTCACTTTCAACGGCTAGTTAACCAGGTCTTGTCTGGACTGTAAAACTTCAGTGTCACCTATTTGGACGACATTGCTGTGCTCAGCTACACCTGTGGGGATCACATATCCCACCTGAAACAAATGCTTCAGATGCTGCAGAATGCAGATCTTACTATCAAGGAACAAATTGCCATATAGTGCAGGTCACATTAACTTACCTAGGCCATCTGGTCGGTGGAGGTAAGAAACAACCTTTAGGAGTGAAGGTACAGGTTGTGAAGGATTAGGACATCCCCACCACACAGACGCAGATAATAGCCGTTTTAGGTCGCACTGGGTACTACTGGTCATTCATCAATGGGTATGGGGCCATTGGTATGCCCCTTGTAAGAGGATTCAATTCAGCACAATTGTCAATGCCTAGTCTGGGATACTGAATGGAAACCCTTATTGATATATCTTTATGTCCAGTTCATGAGTTCTGGATGACTACCCCTATATAACACCCCTCTCTTGGAACCCCCCTGACCCCACTGAGCCAAGAAGTAGTTCTGTTTTGCAAGTTTAAACGGTTTATTTCAGAATGTAAACAATATATATATATATCACACTTTATAATAAATTAATAATTAATATCACACTTCAGAACATGAGCAGTTAACAACAATGGGTAATGTTCTACTAATAAACTGATTTGATTACCCAGGAGTAGTGTAAAGGATAAGGTAGCACGCTTGGGAATAGGAACAGAAGAATAAGGTGGTAGAGAATGCTTTATCTAGTTTCATATGGATGCAATGTTGAATGAAAATGCAATACAGAAAATACTCAATATGATTTCAACAAAACAATGTAATCACTTTTCTCTGGCAATCCACTCCCCCCCTTATGCAATGTAAGGAAATGAAGAGGAGAGCACACAGTTCTTAGAAATGCAATCAAATGTAATTCAGTTCACCCCAGCAAGCTTAGACTACAGAAGTTTGAAACACAGGCCCAAAATGCTTTTATATGTGCTGGCAATGAAGTGAGGAATATGCTGAAAATGGTTTTAATTCCCTTTAGGAGGTTCAGGGTGAGTGAAATATACTTGGGATGAGTTCAGGCTCACTTTAGCAAGGATCTAGGAGTAACTCGCAGGTTAAACAAATTTTTGGCAAAGGAAAGCAAGGAAGCTGCTGTTTTCACACGTGGCTGGATTTTTAACCAAATTGCAAATCGCGGTAAAATTCGCAAGTGCGTGAATCGTGATTCCGGCAAAAGTATAAACCAAGTGGAAAGTTAAACCAAGTTCCTAGCCCAAACGGTTCCAGAGATACGGACGATTAAATAAAGGTAGTTTTTCGGATTTGAAATTTTAAAAGTTCAAAGCGACAGGTTACATCTTGCAGCTAGAAAATGACAGGTGATAGTTCTACTTAGGTTAAATAGATTGAATTATATTATATTAAACTAAGGGATATGTTCTGAGTTTTGCTGAGTACTCACAAGAGATTTTGGACAGGAAGGCGACTTTGTCACGGATCCGGTCACTGCGCACAGCACTTCACAGCGATCTGGTCTCCGGTTCCGAGTACAACTCTGCTTTCTGGGTCACCGGCACTGCTCCTGGATCTAGGGTTCTGCTGGTCTGGTCTAGCACCGGTCTGCACGGCTCCTGGTCCCGCTTTCTCCGGACACAGCGCTGATCTGCACGGCTCCTGGACACTGCTACCGGTCCTGGCAATGTTCTAGGCAGGGAATTCAAACAGCTCACCCGGCTGTTGATAGTCTGCAAATGATTTTTGGGCCTGCTGCCAAATACTTTTGCTTGCAGTGGGCCTTCTTGGTTCAAAGTTCTGTAGTCTCTGTTTAGCTTGGAAGTCTAAGTGTAGGATCTCTGGATGTGAAGTCGTCGGTTAGCATGCTCCGCAGCAAATGGAATTGAATGTCTCTACCTGTCCCAGCAGTCTCTTTTTATGTGTTTTGAAAGTGGGTGGAGAGGCTAGCTTTCTAGGGCCAACCCCTTCAGAGTTCTGATAGGTTGGAGAATTCTTTGCGTTCTCACTGGAGAACAGGATTGTGTGTTAGAATGATGTCATTTAATGGCTTGCAGAAAGGACACTCTCCTGTCAAATTACACACAAATCTATATTTGAGCTAAAGACATATTTCATAGATACACAGTGGTTTGAAATTACATGCACCCATCACGGATCACATGAGGTATACTCTGTTCAAATTCTGATGTTTCTAAGAGCTCGCATTCAGAACTGGCAACATTTTGCGTTTTTTAACTGGTTTTGCAACATTGGTTTTTCATTAAAAATTATACACATATACACAGCCTGTCCATACATACTCCAGTAAATTCCCATGTTTCTAGCTTAAACACAGAGTCTGTGGTGTCAATAAATAGCGGGGTTTTGCCCCAGAACATCACACAAATTCCCAACACGTCTTAAAACGTGCACCGAAAAATCACAAGAATTATGGTATCATTTAAATATTTTTGACAAGTCCACACTGTGAGTTATACATCTTCCTTAGAATCATATTCTGGCCAACAGGGGTGTGTCTTTTCAGGTCACATGGTATAGAAACCAGTTTATCCAGTTTCTGCCAAGCTCAGAGACCCTGCCCCTCCCAGCTTCTGCCAAGAGGAAGCTGTTTTACGGTCCCCCCAATAAACCATCTGCCTGAGTCAAGGCAGGGCTTTGTTCAAAAGGAAGCCATTTACGACAACCCTAATAAACCATCTGCCTGGGCCCTTTCTTTAGTTTCTTGCAATCCCCTGGTAATTCAATCAGAGAGTGTGTGACCTCCTTTTGGCAGGAGCAACAGAATGCAGCCAGGCCAGGCATTTGTTGGGCAAGCACCCACTCCTGTCGGGGTTAGCTGTCTGGCAGAATTCCAGTTTCCTTAAGCCAGGTTTCAGGTAAAATGTCACCTTTTGTTCCCCAGTTTAAGTCAAGACAATTTTTACACATGCAGCTAGAATGCTGATTCTAAGTTCAAAACTATGACATTTTAACAGATACAAACTATGTGACATTCAAAAGTAGGTCACTCAGTTAATTTAAACATTTTTGATTTTTGGTAGTTTTAAATCCAGTTTCAGTTAGGCTGCTGCAGACCTGCAGAGCTCAGCCAGTCTTGTTAGGAACATTGTTTTGGGGCTCTTCAACTTCCCAGATTTAGTATGCACACATACTTCATTCTGCCAGATGTCCGCTGGTGTTCAGTGAGATTTTTGGATGTGTTGCAATGTTTGAAAATAGGCATTTTGAGCTGGCATTCAGAGAAACCAAAGGTAATTTTAAAGTGCGGTTTTTCCTTTGGCACACATTTCACTCATGGCACCCCGGCCCATCCTGCTCGCACTGGTGGGTGGCAAGTTAGGCAACCATTTTAGTGTGCACAAACTGTGTGGTTCTCCTGGATTTTGGCGCACATGTGGGCTTTTTGGCCATGTTGGATTTTCTAAGCTCACAGCACCAAATGTTGCAGCATGATAGCTCAAACGTGGGTCAGGACACCCAACACCCGCATTATGTAACTTCCAGGAAAATGCAGAAGGTAACTTGAACCCCTGCCTGTCAAACCTCTTTTCATGATTTAAAGGATTGATTGTGCAGTGATCCAGTTCTGAAAGTTCCAGACTATGATCAGGAGTTCATTATCCAGATGCCTGTGATTTTGTGATTTTAGCAGTATGGGCTCAGCTGAACTCTCAAGAGGTAGATCAACCTGTCACCTACATTAGTAGGCAATTGACAAAAGTGAAAGGAACTGGGATGTTGTTGAAAATGAGGCTTACACGGTTGTGTGGGCTGCAAAGAAGCTGAAACCCTACATCTTTGGGTTGCACTTTACTATCCAGACAGACCACATACCTCTGCAATGGTTAATGGCGATGCAAGGGGAGAACCCCAAGATTTTGTGTTGGGCCATATCCCTACAGGCATTCAATATGGACATCCAGCACAAGCCATGCTCCCAGCATGGAAATGTAGATGGCCTCAGCTAGTACTTTTGCCTTGATGACTAACCAGACCCTCAGTAGTGTGGTGATTCAGATGTCGAGGCTGGGTGGCATATGAGGAATTCTGGGCTTTTTAAAAATGTTAAATGAAATTGAATGATGGCAGATAAACCTCGAATTGTATTTTCGCTGTATTGCAACTAACCTAATACATTTGTATAGGCGTGTTATAAATGCCATATCATATCATAGTATATCATAACCAACGATACACAACCTTTCAGAGATAAGCCTGACGTTCCATCCACGTTATCAAAATTGGGCAAGGACGTTTATAATTTACTTGTGTTTCCAATCTGTTTGGATCCCTTCTGGTGTACTAGAGGTGTGGGGCTGATTGAGAAACCGATATTCATCCCTGGATCACTGGTGCCCCAGAGGTTGACTCATCACATTTGCAGGTCTTTACTGCAGCGCACCTCTTGTGCAGTTGAGGCTGTAGAACCTGGGTTTTAGAAAAGTAAAACAGTAATACAAGATATTTATTAGGAACAAACAGGCACCAGTGCACAAATAGTTTCAAGGAGCTTATCTAATAAATAGAAACAAAAAATGTAATCAGACATGTTTCCTTGCAAAAAAGAATATATGCAATCAAACACATATGCTAGCCACAAAAAACTAGACATATTGTCATAATTTCAATAACACAGAAAGAGCATGCAATCCTGCTTTAAGGTACCACAGGTCCTGATGTGGGCCTCACTATACCTTGCCTCCTGCACATTCTGTGGCAGGCATATCAGTGTGAGAACCTGTGACGTGAGTGGATATCCTAAATTGCTGGCAAAACGTCAACAGAAAATCTATATGTCAGGGGATAGACAGACAGGGGTTGCCACACAGATACATTCTACATGTCATTACAGGGATGTTGCCATTCCGTCACACTTTTATCCCTATGCACATGGACACCATGGTGGTGGAAAAATGAGGGGAGTACGAGTGGAGATGGAAGAATAATAGTGTGTTAGTACTGCGTGTAAGAGGGGAGGAGAAACATGCAAGTAGAGAGAGGCAGTACGTGTTGTAAGGTGGACGAGGGTGAAGGAATTGTGGGGGGGCGTCAGTGAGATGCTTCTGTTACATACACAGCTAACAGCTAGGTCTGTGTTGCCTTGTGTGAGCCCATGTATCTGAGAAGGGGGATCTTGCGCAGGATCATAGACTGATGATGTCTCTATCGCTGTAAAGATGCACAGCAGAGGGTGACTGAGAGACTTACATTACATCTGTGTGTTCATATTGAGCTACTGCGTTTAGTTCCTAAATAAATCCTCCCTTGCAGGAAGCGGCCATAGCATTGCGACTGTAGGCCGGGGACCCTACGACAGGTGGGAAGCCAGCAATCTAATTGAAAGTGACCTTGGCAGCATTGATTTTGGCCGGGCTGTTGAGGAAGGAGATGTGCCTAACAACAGGAGCTGGAGGGCATCAAATACCTGACTCAGAAGCACTCAGAATGTGGCTGGGACATATCATGAAGCATTACCATTGTGTAAAAATGATGTACACCCACCACCTGGAGAGGGGTATCGCCGTTTGGCTGTTGATACTCCTCTTAATCTTGCCCTCAATGAGCTCCGAGATGTAGGCGTTGTGGTGGCTGTTCAGTGTTTGCTCTACTCGTTGCTGAACATCAAGGGTAATGGTCTGACCTTTTGGACAGTGGCCTGCCTTCACCTCCTCCTTCTTTGACCCCTGACTCCTCCCTATGTGCCCCCTGACTCCTCCCTCTGTGCAGCCTGACTCCTCCCTCTGTGCCCCTGACTCCTCCCTCTGTGCCCCGGACTCCTCCCTCTGTACCCCTGACTCCTCCCTATGTGCCCCCTGACTCCTCCCTCTGTGCCCCTGACCCCTTCCTTGGTGAGCCCTGGCCCCTCCCTCTGTGCACCCTGACTCCGCCCATGTGTTCCTCCTGACTCCTCTGCCCCTGCGGTTCCAACTGCCTGGATGGATCCACTGATATCAGGAACTCCTGCACGTGCAGGCTCAATATTCTGATGCTCACAATGTTGTTCCCCAGGGTGATTCCACTGGTTTTGGCCCTTCATACTCTTAGCAGGTGAAAATCTGATCCTGAATTGCCATCATGTGAAAGCAATTTCCGACATGTTAAAGGTGGAGATACAATATTGGAAGCACAAGATCCAGCATATGCAATATTTTCCAATATGTTGCTGACAATTATTGTATGAGGTACTGTACTTGGTTCCATAGAGTACAATGCCTTAGCTACTTGCATTAATTCCCTCATACAATGTCGCAACTCATAGCTCTGGCATCACTGCAATAACATATGAAAGTCATATTTCTCTGTGGTGAGGTCACGCACTGACCTGCAACAAATCTATGTCTCAGTCTCCGCTCCATGCAGCGAGCTCAGCATCACATCCCTCAATGCTGCAGGCTCTGGCACTTCGGAGGAACTGCTCTACATTGCAAACACCACCTCACAGCTAGATCTTCTGGGCAGGGCACTCTCCCTATGAGGAACCAAGGCCCTTTTTGAGAATAGGACCTTCATTGTCAGTTGAGAGACGGTCCTCTTTTCACTCTGCAACTGTCGGAAGCTGCAATAGTTGATGAATTAAATCCATTTACAGCATACATTTAAACCTGGTTGACTGCTATCTATGGGGAAATATTCAATTTGAGGGTTTTGCGTCTCATCATAGAGACCTTGAGCTCCGCTCTCGTTGCCAATCAGATGTGACTCAAAAACCCTGAGTGGAATGTTTCCCCATTGTTGATAGTCACCCATGTATAATTATTTATATGATCAGGCTGGTGGTAAAAATAGGCGATATAATCCAAATACGACCCTGAGTGTATGATATGATATGATATGGCATTCATAACGCGCCTATATGCAAGTGTTTCAAAGCGCGACGAGGCAAGGGAGGGGCAACAGGGGGAAGACAGACAAACGATCTACTAGGCCAGGTGTCATTCAGATCGCGCAAGTGCATGGGAAAGGGAAAGGGGAGAGTGCGGGGGAAACGTGTACGCTTTCCACATTTGTTCTCTAGTGACAATTCTGTTCTCTGAGGATGGGCAAATGGCAGGAGACCAGGAAGAAAAGAAAGCCATCTCCTGGTACCTCGTCGATAAACACTGCCTCATAAACAATAGACAGTCACTGGAATAAATGATAACTACACATATTGCTGGATCTAAGTTAACATATCCGGGTTTTTACTGCAAGGTCGAAAACCTCGAATTTAAAACAACACATTTTAGGTATGTTAAATGCTGGGGGAGACTGTCCACACCCCCGCCCCCTCCCACAACCTCCCATTTTAATAAATACCCCCACCCAACCCCCATCGATTTTTTGGTCTAAATTAGGATTTTTTTCATTTCGAGGTTTTCTACCTCGCAGTAATGGTTTGCAGTATTTTGTAGTGATACCATATCACTTGACTAAAAGGCTAAATTATGGATAAACATTAACACAGGTTTGCAAGAAACAGCCACACATCTTGAGTGAGAAATGCAACAATTTACATCAGAATCAGTTTGAGGTTCCCTTCCCTGTGACTGCACTCCCAGTACCTCATACCTAGGCCTTTTAGCATGTTTACAGTGAAACAACTCATTATACCTACTGGAGCAGAAGGATGAGGTGCCCATGGGCAAACTCCTACAGCTAGAGGGATCCAGCAGGAGTAGCCGTTCTGATGACACTGGCGATCAGATGACCCGAAGACGCCAATGGCTCGGGCAGCGGGTACAATGTTCCCCCTGTATTGGCAGAACACCCAACCCCTATTGGGGTCAGGTCAGTCACAGGGACATTTACAGTGCCCAGAAGCCGGGATTTAACACTGTTTTAGGCTCACAGTGTGACTACATGGTGACCACTGAAGGATTATCGAGGTGAAAGATTTACCCCTCGTCTCATTCAAGGCAGTCTATGAGCCAGAAAGGCAATACTCTGTGTCTTTTGGACAGGGGAGTTGCTAGATCTGGAAAAGACCCGGACCTATGCTGATGTCGGAACTGTTGGGACTGGGGGCTAGCTAGTCTTTTGGCTGTAGCTCCTGAGATTCTATCCGGGGTTACAACCAAAAGATTGGGAGCTATAGCCCCCTTAGCCCCCCCCCCCTAGCAACGCCCCTGCTTTTGGATCACCCCAGTCCCTAACACAGGCGCTCACAGTCAATCTGAGGGCAGTTGAGGCACAGCTGGGGCATGACCCACCGTGTATTTACCCGGTCCCCTCCTCTCCTTTTCCTTGCTAAAGGGTTATTTGTGCACCCCTCCAGAATTGCTCTTAGCATTGTGGCAATGCACGACCTAACTATACTGGGTGTGCCCACGAAGTGGTGCCCAGTGCCTGCGCGCTGACCACCCTCCCAGCATGAAGCAGCAACACCGGTATGTAAACCTAAGCGTGTCATGCTTGTCATTGTCATGTAGCCTGTGTGCATCCGTGCAGGATCCACCCACTGCCACATCGTCTTGAGTAGCGCCAGTGCAGCAGAAGTGGGAGGGGTGCGAGTGCAAAGCGGAGCAGCAGTTTGCCTCAGCAGCGGACACATGCCCTAGGCAGTAACACACCTTTTATCCAAATGCCATTTATCGTATCACAAGTCATATCATGTCTGACATCATCTGTAAAATTAAAGGGCTGAGCGGGGACGACAATTGAGGGTCAGCAGGGGGCGACCCCTGATGTCTCCCTTGCTACCCTGTGGTCTCCCTTGCTACCCCTAAAAAAAAGAAAAAGAAATATGTATATATATATATTTTAAGTGGAAGCTCCTGTGCTATGACAAGCACCATGTGGCTCTTTCTTTCTGGAGTGGTTGGCTTTCTTGTTAAGGCCTCTTAAAAAAAACAGGGGGTTCCACAAGTTTGGCACTTTGAGCAGTGACCTAAATAATAAAGAATAGGAATAACTAATAGTTTGTCTTTCTGGTATTCTATACAATAATTGCTAGACTAATTAAAGGCTTATTTCAAGCACACTTCAGGTGGTGAGTCATTGATTTAGTCTGTTCCTAAGCGCCTCAAATTCACAATGAAGGCAGAAACTTTAGAAACTTTAGAGTAGAATAATTCATTTTGGACTATGTATTTTGCTTTTTGCAAGTTGAAGTTATAGCATGTTTTGTTCTGCTGTTGTCTCTGTTACGATCCTCACAAGACATTCCATCTCGGTGTCCTCGGCCACTTGACAACATTCTTGTGCCTAAAAGCTTGTAACACAATTAATGCTTAGTTGTAATGTGTCTATCTTTCCTATCTCCATGCTAAGCTGTTCGGGATGTTTGTTTGCATGTATGAGGTAGCGACTGCCAGAGTACAGGATGCTGTGTGAGCGCACTGCTTTCTCTGTGCTACTCTACATACTCTACATTCTTTAATACACGTTTCTGAACCTTTCCAAGGGTAAATATGTTGGCAACCTGTGAAGCCTGCAAAGTAGATCCTTGCAGGCTTGACATGTGACCAACTTTGCACCAGACCGGCAGATGAACTGGCCTGCTGTTAAATCCCAGTTGCCAGTTTAATGTTATCAACTGCACTGTGTAATTTGCTTTATGACTTTGAGAACATTCAGACAATTGATTATTTTACTATTGCCGGTAAAATAGCTATCGCCGGCAAGATATCTCAGTGGGTTGAGCACTTGCTGCTGCAATGTGTGTTTAATCTGCAGGTTTAAATCTCGGCAAGGCCAACTCAGCATTTCATAATTCTGAGGTTGATAAATGAGTACCAATACAGGTTGGGTGATATTGTAAGTATATTAGTTCTATGTAAAGCGCATAAGTGCAACTGCTATACAATAACACATCATTATCATTTGGCCTTGGACGTCTGCTTGCATTCACAGTAATTTGATAATATGGGCCTACACACACTGATATTAATGATACATATGGTGATCCATTCCTGTATGAAATATATAACATATTACAGTCATATCATAAACATATTTTTATCATGTACTTAGGAACAATGCTATGTGGTGCCACTTGCTTTTTTTTCAACGGATGAAAGGTTGTGTTCCTGTGATGTTATCAGAGTTCAAGGGACGTGTGCAGTCACTTCCGCTACCCCTCGCATTTTGGTGAAATGACGTCCCTGGGGCTGAGTTAAAGTTCTGAGCTTCTTCACTTTGAATGTTGCTAATTTTTCTTTTGTAAGCTTTTACTGAGAACCGCTTGGGTCCAAACTTGCAATTTCCTATACAATGTAAACTCTCTTTAAGTTTAAAGTATCTCTTAAATATATTGTACAATCAGACTGCACTTGGGATCTGTTTTAATATATTCCCCTGTATGGTGGTAAGGCTAATTGTTAGCAGTTTCCAAGCAATTACCTTCTGGTCCACAGTAGTAATTAAGGCATGACCGGAATGCATTGATTTTGCTTTGAGAAGGCTGCAATACAGATTAGAGACACCAGGCCTAATTACTCTTCGAACTTGCTCTGCTTTCTCACTGCCATTCATACCTATTGTACTGAGTTCTTTAGCACTGGCAAGTCCTGCTCTCAAAGCCATTTACCTGTCTGTAAATGAAAGTGGGACACAACCAGGGGCGTTGCTAGGGGGGGGCTAAGGGGGCTATAGCCCCTGATCTTTTGGTTGTAGCCCCGGATAGAATCTCAGGAGCTACAGCCAAAAGACTAGCTAGCCCCCAGTCCCAACAGTTCCGACATCAGCGTAGCCCCGGGTCTTTTTCAAACCTAGCAACTCCCCTGGGCACAACGAAATGCGTTTCCTAGACTACAAGAGTGTCTTGACTTCGAGCTGCAACGTGTATCCATGCCCAGCTCCCAGCATGCAACGTGTATCCATTCCTAGCTCCCAGCATGTGCGACAGTAAGGATGTTGAGATTGGAAACTCCAACAATACACATGATATGGGCTAGGTTATGAATATGCACTGTTTTGTACCAACGCATTATGTGCTTGGCGCCAAAATCTGTTAACTCTGCCTCATTATGAAACTAGTACTCTAATACGCTTAAAAGGAAATACCCAGAATCCCTTGCTGTGCTTAGCAACAAACCAGGATTTGCCTATGATTTCTGATAAATTGCTTCACTGAACTTGAAGTTGGATATGCCCGGGCTCTCCCTTTTTAGGTATTTTTCTTTGTTCGTTATCATGGAGGAAGATGCCGACACCTCGGGTGTTAGATGTGAGGTTGAGAAACTGGTACTGCCACACTGGTAACACAGGCCAGTTTCAGGGGCATTTCATAAGCTCCGTGGTTACAAGCGGCTGCCCAGACGACACAGGGCTGTGATAAGTAGTAATCATTTGCCCTCTGGAAACTCTCCACACATTTCTGTCTGGCAGTGACTGTCGTAGACATACACAAGAATGCAGGCTTGGTGCACAATATGTTTTTTTTAATGCAAAGTCTAATTGAATTCACCTTGTCATTATAAACTAATTATGTATGTATGGAGTTGTTATAGTAGAGATTTTGCTGCGGAGCAACAGTGCGATGAAAAAGGGTGACATGGACCAGTAATGAATGCATACTGATGGGGAAGAGAGAAGTGGGATTGACACATTGAGTGTGGGGGTGATGGGCATCATAGGCCCAAGTGATCAGCAGCTGATGATCAGTGGTGGAGCTAGGGGATGGGTTGGGCCAGCAGTCTCCCCTGTTTTTTTCCTGATCCTGCTCTACCCCTGTTGTCACCCTCAAAGTAGTGATATGGTATTTACTGGTTCTCCATGAAGGATCACTTTGTGTCCTCTGGCAAAGATGCATACCTTTGTCCACTGCTGATGTGGTGATACTTGGAGACTTGAGTCTTCATTTCGGTCAGTGCTTGAGCACAGGAGCTGTTGCATTGAAATCCTGCTGCTTGTGTAATTTTATGGATCCAAAGAAAGCACAATGGAAATGGTTACATTCCTCTTTGTTGGCAAATGAACACACGCGGTCAATGTTTTTTGAGACACGCCCCTAAATGGCCCATGGATAGCCTGTAATCTCCTCTTCTGCATATAGAAGTAATGCTCAATTTTCTTTATCCTGGCACAGGTAATACAAACTAACACGTGTAACAAGAAAGTCTTATTCCATGAGAATTTGAAGGTAGGGATTGGATTTTTGTATTGCTGAAAGGATATCCTGGGCCTAATTCGCACTGGAGTGAATATTAACCTGTTAAAAAGGTGATTTCTTAACCATAACTCAATAAAGGCTATTCATGAATAGACACACAATTGTGCAACGAACAAAAAGATGTATTTCTTTACAGCTAGATGGGAGAATTTCTCATGTAACAAGATGTTTTATTTAGCATGGAAAGTCTCAAAGGTGTTCCATTTGTGGCATACTTTTATAGCAAGAGCGGCATCCCACAACAGTTATGTTCTAATATGTACCTTACAATGTGATAGGTCAGGTTTCTTATGAGTAAAATGCATCACTCTTTCTAATTGGACACCTATGCCTCCTGGAATACATCATTATATCCACTCCCAGTGAACCCATTCTCTGCAGATCAGAACATACTTGATTTCCCAATTTTAAATGAATCTTGGAATATGTGTGAAATCATGAATCATGTGAATCATGGAATCATAAGACATATTAAACATATGTGCATTGATATAATCAGGAAAAGTTTACTACGCCTTCTTCTATCCAGGGGTCTCCTTTTCCTTTTTCGATGGATATGGTCATACTTATAATATATACGACAAAAAAACTTTGTTGAGGGGACATTATGGTTACGTTTCCCTACCAAAAACCTGTGCAGTTCACAAAAAAAATAATTTCAACCTCCCCTTTATGGTTGAAATTAAAACCTGAAAACCCCTGAAATTCGACAGTTATGGTAACCTAAGCCCCCAAACCTGCCACCGCCCCTGTGCACTGCTAACACTAACACCCAGACCATGAAAGATGTCATCTCAAATGTCACTGATGACATCACTGACAACATCACATCTTCAGTCCCTTTGTTTTTGTTCCCTGCCACATATATATATATATATATATATATATATATATATATATATATATATATATATATATATATATATATATGTACATTCAGTAAAAAAACGTTGTGAAAGGAATGTTATACTTCACAGCGAAACCAAAAAACACTGCTCATTCCCCCATTATGGTAAGCTAAGCAACCATAACTCACACCATCTACATGCATTGCTAAGACTAACACCCAGGATATCAAAGATGACATCACAAACATCATTGAAGAGCGTATTCAATTGAGTTCCTCCACAGCATCTTCCGTGTCCGATCCCCCCACCACAAGAGACACTCCTGTGCCTCCCTCCAGCTGCCTCACAAGCCATTTGCAATGCTGTTGACCCTTACCTTTCAAAGGTGACAATACTGTGTAAGTATTGTGATGTAGTACTCTGCAGGGGGGAGAGTTTTCGAAGTGCTTTTGAGGCTACGGTCACAGAGCACCAGAAGATCTGCTCCTTACCTAAATAAAGCTCACCTTATATCTTTCTCTGTTCAGTTGGCCATTCTTATCCCCATGGCTGGTGTCCCTTCCTTACCCTCCTTGGGCCCCTTCTCCTAGTGTGTCGTGTGCTGTGAAGCAATAAACGTGAAAACAACAGAAATGACTGAAAAGGCTCTTTTCAGAGCCGCCTTCCTCAGTTTAAAGATAGAACTATGAAGTAACGGTCGTAGACCCCCGCGGAGTGGTGGAAAAGTTTGCAGACAGTCATAGGGGAAAAAAGGGAGGGTGCAAGCAGAGCAAACACAATGAAGTGTACGCTGGGAGTAAGTGGTGGCTCTGAAAAGAGCCTTTCGGTGGTGTGTTGTGTGGGACAAAAACTGTGGATTGGAGAAAACGGATTGTCAGATTGGTTAGTGTGAATTCAAAAGAGGTCGCAATGCATTTTGAACATTGCGAAGAAAAATCTGATTGCCAGCATATGTGAGGTGGACTCCATCTCTACGGAAAATGAAAGAGCTGCGAAACAAAATGTTTTCATTGTGGAAGGAGGACATGCCAACATCTCTTAAAAAGGCACAAACAGCCTTATTCACATTACATCTTGCTTTCTCCATTTGTGGACCAAAAGGAGAAGAGCGCAGCCATATTTGTCTTTGTGCAATACAGGAAAAAAGTATTTGTCAATTTGGAAACATGTCCATGAGCTTCGCAAGTCCTTCCTTCATTGTAAATTGCAAAGAAGTTCCAGAGACATGGCCTAGACTGTTTCCTCTGCAATGAATGATAAGTATATCTGGAGGACGCTCTGTCAGTAAAGTAACACAGAGAGGTACCAGGTCCAACCACCTCATGCCACACACGCCATGCCAGTGCACTTCCAGATGAGGAAATCTGAGATTTGCAGATAAACTGCAGCTTTCTGCATGCACCTTCAACCTATGTATCCATGAGTCTACCAAAATCCAGATAATCTGTTTTCGAGCATGGAAATCCATGGCTGTGTGGTCTCCTGTCAGGGAGAAGATGATCTTACTAAAGTGCGCTGTTCAGAACAAACCTACTGAACTTTATGGACCAATCCCTAGCTCCTCTCTTTCTCTTTTGCATGTGTCTCCACCCCTGAATCCCCGTTGGTGATATGGCTGGCTGAAAAGTACTGCCATGTTCACGGACATGTATAGGATCAGAGCGTGACAACGGTACATTAAAGTGTTAATCCCCTTTTTCCCCATTAAGGTGGACTGATACCGTACATATATCTGGTATTTTATTTTCATTTTTGTATTTATTGTCCTTGCTTTACTCCTACAACCATTACAGAACCTTCTCTAAAGCAAGCCTTACGTTCCAAAAGACATCACATTTCCCAAAGAAGATAGCGCAACACCAACTGCTTCAAAATAATCTGCATTGCTTCAAGCAATGTTATTGTGGCTGTAACATGAATGCACGCATGCCGCAATTGATGATCCACCTCCCAATATTTTGATCTGGACAGAAAACAGATTTGTTGTCCCATTTTAATCCATGGAGTAAAGCAGAAAAAATTACTTTTGTTGTTAGGAAGATGGTCATGAGTGCTCCAACCAACTGTGCCAAATCTGCCAACAAAGTATGCGAACTCACGTATCCCAAATGGGAAGCACCGTAGTGCAAAATTCCCACATGAGGAGTGGTCATTGTACGCATGTCTCTGCAAACTTGCAGAATTACTGCAACATTGGCATCAGTGTCAGCGCTCCACACCACTTCCACTCCTCTCACATCGAAATGGTGTGCCACATGCCTACTCTCGGCATAGTGTTGTAAGCCATGCACAAAATGTCTCCAAGCACCAAAACCCTGGCCCTCTCCACCTCTGCCATCTTCAGTGTATGCACCGTCTTTCGACACAAAAGAGTAATATGAACATCTGATTGGCTGATGCCTACAGTCCCCTTTCCATGCAGGATTTGCTGTAGAAACCCATATGTGACACGCCCTACCTGCGGACAAGCGTTGCCTACGTGCGGAACGTAACTCTTACCCAGTCCTTCCACCCTTTCCACAGCGGTAGCAAGTCGAGTCCCTCATTGGACACAACTAAGCAGTCACACAACCATCCACCAATCACATTGAACATTGCTAATTCTAACTCAGTCATCAACATTGCGCACTTCAAAATTACTGTTGATGAATCTGAATGGAAGTCGCATATCACCTACTTCACAAGATACTGTGCAAGTATTGCGAATTTCTACGTACAGCTCCATGCATGCGCACTTTCATGAGTATAGAATGCACGTATGTATATTGTAATCAGAGAACATGTGCAACCCTTTTGATTTAATTTAGACAAATTAATGCCACTAAATGTGCATAGGCAATACATACCAACGCTCCCCTTTTAAGTGCAAGATGTCCGATTTATCATTGAAAAACCGCACAACTGCTTACTGTCTTCCGCATAACCTATACATACGTTGCAAGCATGCCTATTGAGGGCGGAACTCAATTTTGTATGTCAAAATGTTGGAATTGTGTACTGTGTACGGGCTACAGTAATGGTACTTGCAATGTAATCATATGAGAAAAGTAAGCACTCCCGATTGCTGTGGTGACATCTCCTTCTGAGAGTCTCCCGATTTCTCAGCATTGTGCTTTTAATTTGCAAGTAGAAAATGTTTCCCCATCTACTACTGTGCCCTATCACTTACAAACCTCTCTCCTATACATAGCACACTGTGTAAAAAACAAGGCATTTCCATAAACCTAAAATTGTTAGCAATTGTGAAGGACTTTCAAGTGCCATATTGCAAATACCATGCAAAGACTGCACGAAGTGAAGTGAAATGCACACATGCACTGAGTTGAATTATGAAAGTAGAATGCTGTGACGAAAGAAGCACAATTAATGTGTGCAGTATCATCACTGCAGTAAACACACAAAGTAATTGATTTTGTTTTTTCGCACCGCAGTGAAGACTACTCTCCTGAGAATCAACAGCATCTACACAGCAGGCTACATATCCGAAGAAACCTGGTTATTTTGCAAAAAAAGTAAGTACAGTACTACCTTTACATTGTAACTACTCCTCAAAGAGGCTGTGTGGGTTATTTGTTTATTTTGGGCGCCAAAGCAAACATTGATTTCTAAACCATTCTACCTACAAATATCCATTTATTGAACAAAGAATAACAGGCAGAATGGCTCACAAATCCCTGTGTGCTTGGAACAAAAATAACATACGTAATCCTTAGAAGGTTAGATCTAGAAAAGAAGTTGCTGTTGCAAGTTTATGGCATTTCGTTTATTAATAATGGTTCTCGTCACAAGTAGGCCACTTTGTACTCTCATCTGAAGCACATTGTAGTAGTATACAAACAATAAAGTATCCTTACCAAATCATTGCAAGAGTCCAATGCACATCGACACACCATGACAAAGAGCTTCCCCATCAGACTCATGCACACATGCACACAGCACACAGACATTGGAAAACAGACCAAAGTATACCTTTTTTTTTCAACACAAACCAAAGAATGCCTACTAAAAAGCAACTCCGTAGAAAGGAACGCAAAAGTAGAGCAAATAAAAATAAAAGTGCCCAATGTAAGCATCCACCTGTTGTAGAGTTTGTAGAGAATGTTGGAACAATCCAGCTAATGCAGTTGGTTAGCAAAACAAAGGAAGTCTCAACTACTGAAACTTTACCTCCTCCATCAAAATGTGTCACAAAACACAAAAATGTTATCAAAAAAATGACTACCAGTACAGTTTACAATGCTCCTAATAATCCTGATAGTGTCACAAGAACGCATAGTAAAAAAAGTATTTTATCAAAAATGTTTCGTCATAGAGTCCTTCAGAATCTACTAAGAAGAGGACCGAAATTATCCTCAACCTTTAAAACCTACCGTAGAAAGTTAATCCTACAAGCTCTCGCGGACAGTGCAATCCTTCTCAAAAGGACGTTGTTTATATTAGTGTTAAATAGGATGAAAGCAATAACAGAACTAAGTACTAAACTACAAAGGAAACTCAGCAATAAACGGAAAGAGAACAAAAATAATTTTTTACATATTTGTGGTGGTGAATGGCGTCACACAACAACCACAGAACCATATTTTAATGAAGAAGCCTACAAACAAAATCAAACAAACACAATTGCCATCCATATCAGTGGACGAGGGTATGAGAAAATCAATACTACCATCATGGAACAAGAAACACTGCTTACAAATGTATTCCCTGAAAACTCAGAATTACCTCTCGATTCAGCAGAACCACACCGTGCAGTATACAAATGGCCGTGTACATCAATGTGTACCATTCCAAACAAAGCGTTCAAATCTTTACATCAGTTCCTCAGTTCCTCAATCAATATGTAAAAGGTGAAGAGAAAAGTAAAATGAAAGTGCTGCAAAATATGGATATTTGTCCAGTGCGGAAATACACAGGACTAAAAGGACATTCATTAGCCTGCATTTCTGGGCCTATTTGCAAAAGCACCTTCCATGCTATCAAAAGGATATCAATACATCATTCCAATGTAAGAAATCTAGTGTATAAAATATACTAGATTCAGAATTAGGTAACTTAAATACCATTCTTCTGCATGGTACACCCAAATACTTACAAGAAAAAATTGACCGTATTCAAAGAAAGTATTTTGGAAGTGAGAGCCACTTACAAAATGCAACAGTTTTAGAACATAATAGCAACAATTCTGCACATTGCAACCTTCTATTACACACATACAGAAAAGAAATAGTAAAATGTAAAAGGTCATCTGCTGAAGTACCAGACCATGTGTGTGTGTGTTGCCGCAGAACGTTTTACAAAAGGAACACAAAAAATGTGGACAAAGCATACAAAATAGAAGACAATGAAGATTCTAAATGGTTTGAATTAGCTCTCTACCTTTTAGCAGAAAACAAATATGAACTAACTGAACGCCTAATATGTTGCAGTTACTGTACTACAAAATTAGACAACAACCACACTCCTTCATGTGCTATTACAAATAATTTGGAATTGTTTCCATTACCAAAAATCCTGCAACAGCTCAATTTATATGAGAGCATAATAATTCAAACAGTTCACCCATTTCAAGCAATTATACGCCTTCATCCAAAAACAGCAACATTACCTTCCTCTGAATTGGTGAAAGGCATTTGTGGCAAAGCAGTTTATTTGCCATTAGATCTAACGGAAAATGTACACACTCTAGGAGTGGAACAATCGATAGATTTACATAGTCTTGGTAAATGGAGTACCAACAAAGGACAAAGAAATTTGGCAACAATTAGTGGATTTACACAAAGTTAGACAAGCATTGCAATATCTAAAAGACAATAATGAGTACTACAAGGAAATAAATATTGATGAAAGCTTAAGGGAAACAACTGAAATAATTCAAGATCCATCAGAAACTGGACAATTCGAACTTCTGGATCCTGCTACAGTATCCACTCTTTTGGACCATTACACAATTCATCCATTGCATTCCAATGAAAGCATAGATGATGCACTAGAAACTTACCAAATGCGACAAACCAAAGGGTCACCAATGAGTATATGGGAAAAAAATACAGAAGCACATGCTTTTCCACTGCTATTTCCTACTGGCAAAGGTGGAAGATACGATGATAGACCCACTCAGATTGGGGCATCAGAATACCATTCATTACGAATTGTGACAAATCCGTTGTAAACACTCAGGGAATACACAATAAGGCTTTGGCTCTGTCAATACCAGGTTCAGCAGTACCACAAAGGGTTAATTATATCTACCTGCTGAGGGGAATGATGGAGAGCGTAAATGGCCAATTATTGGCAGGGATTCAAGTGTTAACTCTTCTTTGTTGTTACTATCGGTGGTGGAGAGATTGAGGATGACAGTTACGGATGGGCTTACTAAAAGCTCCTACTGAAGCGGAGGTGGAGAGATTGAGGATGACCGTTACGGATGGGCTTACTAAAAGCTCCTACTGAAGCTGATTGTGAAGAGAGAGAAATATATATATGCAGATATAGAAGGAGCGGAGAGGAGTTGCGCTGTTGCGCTTTTATTAAGTTATGTTCCTGAAGTTAAAGCGTTCGTCGGGAACGCTGTATGTTTTGAGTTCGAGACAGTGATCTGCAGTGGAGTGACGAGTCGTCGTCACAGGAGGGAGAACAGGGGTCCGTAGCGACCGTTGGAAGAGGGAGAAGCGGAGGGCAGACCCCCACTGCTGTCCAGAGGTCGTCCAAACGGCTTCCGAGGCGATCGATCAGAGGACTGCAACGACGGAAGAGGTGAGGGGCAGAGTTTACTCAGAATCGCAGAGTTGAATAAAACCCGCTGAGAGGCGTGCCAGAGTTTCTTCGAGGTTGCTGACTGAAGCGGACAGCTGATGTGAGGGGCGGAGTTCACTCGACGTAGCCGATCCACAGTAAACAGCTGATCTATGAAAGTGAATTAGCAACACTATGGCCCTCATTACGACCCTGGCGGAAAGTGACTGACCGGACCGCCACAACGTAAATAGCGTTTCCGCCATTGCACGATGGAGCAAAGTGCGGCCCATTCCGACCCATCGGGCACGAGCACCACGGCATGGCGGAAGTGCAAAGTCCGCGATGGCGGAAATGACCCCAAAACGGCCCACACCGCCGCCGTACGGCGCCCTAGGTGCAATACCGCCACCCATCTTAGCGGACACCGCAGTGAGCGCCAACCGGAAAGTACGGTGACCGTAAATATACGGAAACGGAAGTAAAAACATGGGCCCGGAACGGGAAACATCACGCCGTACACCTATAAAACCACAAAATCCACACAACCACTAAAAACACTACCCTGAGACACACCCCAACCCGTCATCCACCCTAGCAAAACCAAGAAAAATGGGAAAAGTAGCGAAGAAAGCGTGCGACCGCAAGCGGCAGGTCCACTTCTCCCGTGAGGAACTCACCATGCTAACAGAGACCCTCCAGGAGAATGCCGCCGCCGTCTTCTACACGCAAATGACCAGGACGGCACTTGCGAACAAGAAGGCCATATGGGCTCTGGTGGCACAGCGGGTAAGTGCGGTGGGGACCGCACCCCGCAACCCACAGCAATGCAGAAAGCGATGGGACGACCTGCAGATACGCGTCCGTAGCATACTTTCTGCCAACCGCAACATTGCCACAGCCACCGGGGGAGGATCGGAATCACCCATCAAGTTGACCCCCTGGGAAGAAATCTGTGCCTCCACCATTGGAATGGAGAGTATAGAGGGAGTCGGAGGGATGGAGAAAGGAGTGCAGACATCCGAAGAATCAGGTAGGTGGCCCAAATAAAACAATGCCAAATCCACAATGTCCAATCATGTGAAGTACCATGTGTCCACATAGTGCAACAGAAACACATGGCCAGGAGGACGTCCACACACATTGGCCTGATAGCGCACTTTAAAACACACAATAAATACATAAATAATTAAAAACCCCAAAAACACCCACTACACGTGCAGCAGGCACACCCTAACTGCAGGCTGCCAAACAACTGCACCCTCACTCCACACACAAATGAAACCACCTCCAAGGCCCCGACCCAAATCACCCTCAGGTACCACCCCAATGCATGTGATACAATGCCATTCCAATTCCCACAGACCCATTAATAACCCTCGCCCTCCTTTACTCCACCACAGGGTCCGATCCAAACGACGAGCTTCAGGACACCCCTACCAGCACACCTGCAAAGAGGGCCAAGACCAACGGCCAAAGACCCTCCACCTCAGCTGCACGCATCAAGACACGGCAGCAGCACAAATCAGGTGGCAGCACAGAGGAGGGAACATCAACAGGCACCCCAGCAGCCAGCATGCCCACAACAGCAGCACCACAGGTCCCCCCAATGGATGCCACAGAAGGCACTGCCTCTGGTGGCAGCAGCACCATAGGTGACACCCCATTGATGGCAGCATGCTCCGACACAGAAGACGGGGATGTCGAAGTCAGATCCATCCATGACCTGTCCCAATCCCCCTGTCTGTCCCATCCCGTACAACATGAGGATACCACGCAGGGGCACCCACAAGACGACGACTGGCCATCCCCCCACAAGCCCTGTGGCAGGGCAACATGAGGCGAACAGCCCCTCTGTGACACCACCGCAAATGGCCATGGCCCAGCAGAGGCAACAGTCCCTCGACCAGTTAATCGTGCAACAGCAGCAACTGGCCACGCTCCTCAAGGACCATGCCGATGAATGTGGGGGCACTAAGGCAGACATAGAAACATCAACTGAGACACTTAGGGCAGAAATGGAGAGAAGTACAGAGACACTAAGGGCACAAATGGAGAGTAGCACCGAGAGCCTGAGAGTCCAAATGGAGAGAAGCACCGAGAGCCTGAGGGGGGAACTGCATGCGACGTCCAAAGACGTATGTGCCGAACTTGCCGCAGTGCGCCGTGTGCTCATGAGCTCTCACAAACCCTTAGGGACATGCATGGACGTGAGCAGGCAGAGACATCATCCGTTGCAAGTTCTGTCCAGGGCAGCCCCCAATGTAGATCTGGGAGGAACCTGCGCTCCACAGGCAGGGGTGCCCCTGATACCCGCAGAGGGGGCTTGCAATAGCGACTGCCCACTGACAATGAGCATCTTTGGACACTGGTGTTCGGGGGGGAGGTAGGAGGGTGGAGGGGGTGTGTTGGGCTCACTTGGGTGGCGGGTCGATAGGGTGTTTAACATGATATCACATATGCCATAAACAATGCACGATCAACCAATGAGATGTGTGGACAATGATCTTTGTGTACTAGGCCATCATAGGCGTACAGTCCATATTGTGCATGTAACAGACACACACAGTGCCACGAGTACCGTGTCCATGTATCAGCCACCAGGCGTGAGTGCTAGAAGCATGCATCAATGAGATGCTGACGAATGTCACGCCCTCCTGTGCCTCGCAGACTCCTTGAGGTGCTGCCACATCCCCACCCTCATCATGACCATCCTCAGGTGCTTGCAGTTCTGCGTCAGGGGGCATGGGCACATTTCTACGTACGCACATGTTGTGGAGCATGACACATGCCATCACCATCTTTGCAACCTTCTCATGGCGGTACAGGAGTGCCCCGCCAGACCTGCTGAGGCAGCGGAAACGAGTCTTCAGTAGGCCGAATGCCTGTTCTATGACTACACGGGTACGTGAGTGGGCATGGTTGTAGTCCTCCTCATGCTGGTCCCGTGGGTTCCGGACTGGTGTGAGGAGCCATCTCTTCAGTGGATATCCAGCATCACCTGTATGTGGACGATAAACGTATAATGTGGAATGCCATTGCTACGTACGCACACACACCCCCCCCTTCCTGCTAGGTCATTGCCGAATCACATACCCCACATCATCATGCATGAAATGAGACTCACCGAGTAGCCAGGATCTGTTCCCTGCGTGTCGCTCCATGTAGCGTGGTATTGTAGAGTTCCTCAAGACCATAGAATCATGGGTTGATCCAGGGAATCGGGCACAACAATGTGTAATGATCCTGTTGGAGTCACACACCATTTGTACATTCAGAGAATGAAATTGTTTTCGGTTGCGGTACTGGGCCTCCATGGCATGTGGGACGACCAATTCCACATGGGTGCAGTCGATGGCACCAAGGCAACCCGGTATGCCGGCAAGTGCATGGAATCCCACTTTTGTGTTGGTAATTTCCTGCTCCGAGCGTGGTAGAGAGATGTAGTCGTCTGCGTGCTGCAGGAGGGCATCGAGCACTTGCAATAGTGTCCGTGAGAACAGTGGCTGAGAAATGCCATGCAACTGTCCGACTGTGTGCTGGTAGGTGCCTGTGGCCAGGAAGTGGAGTACAGACACCACCTTCAGTAGGGGTGGGATGGCGGTTGGGCTATCTATCATGCTGACAAGGTCAGCCTGTGTCATGTCCACGATGGCGGCTATGGTGTCCCGGTCCAAACGGTAGAGGGTGTGGATCTGCTCATCCGTGAGGTTGAACGGATGTGCTCGGAGGCGTGGGATTGCGGGCTGCCTGCGTGGTGGTAGTGGCTGTGCTGGCGGCCCTTGCTGGCCCTGCCTTGCCCTCCTCCTCCTCCTGCGTCTCCTCCGTGCGGCCGGTTGTAGTTGGTGTTCGTCTTCTTCTTGGAGTTGGAGTACTTGCAGTGCTATCAGGTCCCCCAGGGCCAACATCGCGAGTCCTGCCGGTAGCATTTCGGAGTGGGTGTGGTTGTGGGAGGAGACTGGGTGTGCAATTTATGTGTTTTCAGGCTGTATGGCCTCCACCTGTGGTGATTCATTCCACCTGTGCAAGCTGCTCTCCCCTTTGGCCGAGCACGTCCCGCACACAACGCTGCACTTCGACGCATGGCATCTTGCTATTGCAATCATGTATTTGTACCCGATGGCCGTGTAACATTGGTTGATATGTTCATTCGGCTATGGTCCCATTGTTTCACATGCAATCTTTGCAGTCGCGAACAGACTTGTGAGGGGTCAGTGGAACGTAGTACTCGAGTAACGGTGGGCCCTCATGCATCACTGTACCGAGTTGCAACGACGGGCGGGGCGTCCCATTTGTGAGTGAAGGCAGTTGCCATTTTCACACACAGCCACACTAGATGGATTAATTTGTGATTTCAAGCGGCCACAGATGCCTTTTCGACGTGATGTTGCAAATGAGGAATTCGAAGGGCGGCGCTTTCGGTTATCAGCTAGCGGCGAGGAGATGCCCACAGGTCTGACTGCAAATATAACGTTCTATTGTTCAATGTCCTTGAGACAGGGGCCATGGCGAGGATGCAATGATTGATATGAATAGTTTGGGATGCGCAATAGCGACGTGGGCGATGAGGCCGGACGTTCCCAAATACATGTACTTCACTACACTGGAATTACGGGCTGGGGCACTGTGGATTTTGCAGGCTGCATAACGCACAGACTCAATGGATATTTCTAATGTTATGTGAGTAAATATTCAGGCGTTTTTATCCCGGGATGAGGGAATGATGAATGGATGCATGGACAGATGATTTGATACAGAGTTTGCCATGTACAGGGCTTCTTGGAATCTGTCCGCCTCCCCTGCGCTATGTGATGCAGGGCTGCCATAGTGGGACCATCGTCTATCTGGCCTTGTTGAGCCCTCCCTGTCTCGACGCGCCCTCAGACACTTGTGTCCATGCACGTTACCAATCCCATCTGATGGATTCTGTTTTCACAGACGCATGCACAGGTACACTCGTGTGTGATGGTGTTTACACCTCGATATAGATAGTTATGAGTCGCAAGTGGTTTTGGGGTGGTGATGATCCTTTGGAGTGGGCTAGCATGCATATGGCTGTGGATTTAGTGTGATCATTGAAGTGAGTTGTTCGAATGTAGTTCTGATGGCCATTCTGTTCTTTTTCTTTTCTTTTGGTTGACAGGTATCTCCTCCCCTTTTGCCACTGCCATCTGTATGCCACTCCTGCAGATGGCTTTTACTCCCGACACCTGCTGCTTCGTGTTAATCAGTGGAGCAGCATTACGATCTTATGGGACGATCGCCAATGGGCCACATGCCCTTACGCAGTACTAGTGGCTCGGAGCAACATTTCGGCCTTTCAGCTGGACTAGTGCCTCCCCATTGGGACGGCCCTGCGGTTCTGTGCGCTTCCATGTTGCCTTTTCGTACGTGAATGTGGCTCTGTGTACCATGATGGAACAGGGCGTCACACAAGAAGTAGCTGGTAATTTCTTGCGGATGCAGCCCACAATGGTGAAATGTGTTTTGGAGTTCATGGCCTAATGGCTGTATGGGCTTGGTGATTTTGTTGTGCATTAAATTTCTATTCTGATATGGGCCGTGTAGCGTTCTTCTTTGCAAGTGATGTGGCATATTCCTATTTGGGGAGCGATGTATTGTGAGGAGATCTGCATTGGGTTCCAGCTTCGGAGTATAGTTGCGTGGTACTGTGCTGGGCGCGTTTGCCTACGAAGCCCAGTGAGGTCAGGGATGAGGGCTGCCAATATGACTGTTTGAATGATGTCATGCTCAGGGGCGGGGGATTAGGTTTTGTGTAACAGATGCCGGTCAGCCAGGTGGACTGGTGGAATGATGTGATTTTCGAAATATTGCTGGTCACAGGTGCCTGTGTGTGCGTGCGTTTCTTGGTGGGGGACTGTGGTCATGTCCATTGGAATGGCTTCT
The DNA here is from genome assembly GCF_040938575.1 of Ambystoma mexicanum. Classification (NCBI taxonomy): domain Eukaryota; kingdom Metazoa; phylum Chordata; class Amphibia; order Caudata; family Ambystomatidae; genus Ambystoma; species Ambystoma mexicanum. Next base: position 396,904,263 of record NC_090931.1, read on the forward strand.
GTATTCGTGCCATCTGTGCCCTGCAGCTCCCATTGGCCCCTCTTGTGATTCTTTTGTTCGTTGGCATGCATGGGTGACTTGTACATTTCACTGGTTGCATTGTGACTTCATTGCACCTACGGGGAGTTGTACTATGTGGGCAGGGAGCGGTGTACAGGCACTCAGTTGGGCCGTTTACGGTTGATTCGCGATGCCGTACTTCTCGCCATGGCGGAATGGTACTTTCCGCCGTGCTTGATGGCGTTAGGTACATGTCTGCTAGGGTCGGAATTCGCGTACCCTTGCGCCATGGTGGTATTTACGGTTTGGCATGGCGCGCGCGCGCGTACTTGGTGCAGTTAGCGTTGGCGTTCACTACGGTGTCGCTAATGGCATCGTACTTTGCGGTGACGGGTCATAGTCGCACCGAGCGCTATTCGATGGCGGTATTGCATTTCCGCCATCGTTTTTCGATTTCCGCCAGGGTCGTAATGAGGGCCTATGTTACGGAGTTGCACACATTCTTAAATCTGGTACCCACTTTCACAATATGTCAGTAGTTAATACAAAAAGTACAGGAAAAAGATGAGGTTTTACAATCAAGTATAACAAATTGGTTTGCAAACATGCGTGGTACAAAATAATACTGGTTCCGATGGCACAGAGACGTGCGTTGTATGATCAGAAACCTTGGACCACCGACTTGGTTTGTTATGCTAAATTGTGCCGAATATGCATGGGAAGATTTACATGAGTTCCTATGCATAGCAAACAGCAACAAAAACAACATAGATATATTAACACCTGGAAAACTTTGCTCTCTAGATCCAGTTAATGTGTCAAGATATTTCCATCATCGTTTCATTGCCATGCTACACTTTATTTGCAATAAAACTGTTCCTCCCCTTGGAGAAGTGCAACACTTCTTTTGGAGAAAAGAATATCAAGCGAGAGAGCACCACATGTTCACATGCTGTTATGGATCAAAGGTGCACCGAAATTTGGTGACGACAGTGAGAGCACTGTTTTTCAGTTTATCAAAAAATATGTCACTTGTGAAATCCCTTCTCAACAGACACATAGTGAGCTGCATGGGCAGATTTTACAATTTCAAAGACACAAATGTGGAAAATATTGTCGCTGCAAATACAAAAACAAAGGTAAATACTACACCAAATGCCGCTTTGGTTTCCCCAGACCAGTTACAGAAACAGGTGAAGTAAACAACTTCATGTCTTCAGTTCGACATAGTGTTAAAGGTAAATCACCTAAGAACACGTATTACATAAAAAGAAGGGAAGAATCAAAAAATATCAATGATTACAATGCAATCATTGCCCTCTTATGGAATGCAAACATAGATGTGCAGTACATTGCAGACAATTCAACTGCTGTTGCACAATATGATACAGCCTACTTAACAAAAGCAGAAAAAACAGAGCTTCAAGACCTCTGAGATGACCTAGCATCAGACAAAACATTATTACATAAATTGTACATCCTAGGCAGAAAAATGCTCTCTCATAGAGAATGTGGCGCTTATGAAGCAGCAGATTGTTTAATCGGTACTGCTTTCTATGGAAAATCTGACAACATAGTATGACTCAGTCTTGATCCTGCAAAATCTAGAAAAAGAGGGCTAAAATCATTTAAGGACATAGAAACAATTGCCAGAAATGATCCCAACAGCCAAGACATTCTAAAAAACAAATTTACTGGACACATACTATCCGAACAGGAGTAGCACTCTGGAAAGCATGTGTCTATACCACATAGCTCAAAACTTTGCATACAAAAATAATGTAAAACACGATGAAAGCAAACGTAGATATAGAGTGACCGATTGTGAAGAGAGCTTAGTTAAACTTACCAACCAAAGCTTAATAAATCATGTAAAATTGTCATTAAAAACTCCTCAACAGAATGAACTATATTACATGTCTCTGTTACAACATTTCAAACCATAGAGAAAAGAGGAAGACATACTAGATAACTATGACTGCTATGAAGATGCTTTCAAAGCAAATGAAAGCGTTATCACCGATGTGAACTTTACCTAGGACAAAACAATGTTACACACTGAGCAGCAACAGGAAGAAGAACATCAGGCCCAACTAGGTAAGCACTATTCCGACAGTTGTCAACCTTCTGTAACAGGAAGTCAAGAACCACTAGGACAACCACTAATAGCAAATGAGGCTGAAGTAGCTCTGGCAGAAGTAGAAAACACCATGTATCAGTATCAAGAAGATACAGAAGAGTTAACTGCAAAACTTAACAACGATCAGCGCACCATTTTTGAAGACGTAACAAAACAAATTGTACATGGTGTACAACACGAAAATAAAGAATGTACCTGCCAAAATTACAAACCTATACTGCTGTACGTCAGTGGTGAAGCTGGATCAGGGAAAACATTCTTAATCAAAATCATCACCAAGTTCCTTCAACAATTGACAAACAACAAACTGTCAGCTGTTGTAATGGCTCCCACAGGTTTAGCTGCCTACAACATAGGCGGTGTCACTTTACACTGATTATTACTGCTTCCAAAATAAATTAGACTACTACAAACTTTCTGCAGAAGCTGCAATGGAATTATGCAGAGTATTGAAACAAATGAAATTGCTACTAATAGATGAAGTGAGCCTGGTCTCCAACCTAATGTTGGCTTTGATCCATCTAAGATTGCAAGAAGTACTTAAAAGTAACAACAAAGAACTCTTTGCAGGGAAACACATTATCATTTTCGGAGATCTTCTACAGTTGACACCAGTGAAAGGTGAACTGATTTTTTAAACCTTAGGCCACAAACTCTGCCGGAAAACTGTTGGTAGCATAGGTAATGTTAACCGTTGGCAACATTTCCAATATAGAGAATTAACTGAGAACATGCAGCAATCTGCAGATCTCACTTATGCCAACATCTTAAAAATTATTAGAGTTGGTGTATTATCGCAAGAAGCACAAGTTGTACTGAAAAACAGGCACATACATGCACTTTATGGTGACAATGCATGTCCAACTGATGTTATGGAACAAATAACGCACAAAAATGTCAATTGAATGGCCTTAATGCCAACTCTTGCAAGCTGTTTCAAATTCAATGAAACAATGTTAAATAAAGAAATGCAACCAATACTGGAAATTAGTGCCACAGACAAACTAGACGTACATGGTATGACAGTACCCATGTGTGAGCAAGCCACAACAAGACTAAATAGTTTAGAAAATTCAATCTCCAACACAGCTGGGTTGGAAAAAATATTGAAATTATCCTTAAATTGTAGAGTAATGCTTAAACGTAACCTTGACGTAGAGCAAGGGCTAGTTAATGGAGCACTGGGCACAGTGGTTGGCTTTTAATCATACCCACGTGATAGCAACATTCAGTTTGTCAATATTCGCTTTGATAAAGTTTCAGAAGTGAAAAGGATAGGTCGCTCAATTGCTCGATTCCTTCTCTTCAAAGACATGTATGTACGTAGAGAGCAATCGTTCACTGTACACCCCTCATCTGAACAAAATCCAACAGCAAATGCCGGAAAAAAAAAGAAAAGAAGGTAAAGTTTCATCAATTACCACAAACATAGAAGAACCTATTAGGTAATGTAAACCAGGGATGTCGGCAAAGAAGCAACAGGAATTCCGAAAAATTCACTCAGATACAGAATTTGCTGGACCATTCAAATTTGTAAATGAAAGTGGGGTAGGTTGCTAGCAAATGTAGCAATGAATATTCTATTTCAATTGCCACCAATTGTTATCAATATTTACCTGCACAGTACAGACCAATTGTGTTTGCAGATGTTAGTGCTGCATAGAAATGCAACAAGCAATCCTGACAACACATACAGTGTTCATGGATTAAGGCAACAATTGGACGACTGTGCTGGAATGGTGAGATTTACTATGAACTCACAAGAAGATCCACAAGAATTTCTAATGTGCATACTATTAGTATTGGAAAACAAAAGCATACCTCTAAATGAAATCTTCCAGATTTCGTACATGTGGAAACATACATACACTCTCTGTAGCAAAGTGATACAGGAAGAAATCCCAAATTAGCGATGTGCGTATGTTTCCATACCAAATTGTGAGAACATTCCATTTCAGCAACTTGTACAAAATGCAAACCATGGCAGATTATGTACTATTTGCAATTCAGACAATCTCTCCACCTTACTGATACAATCACATAGTACCTACATAATACGTATGCTTCTACGTATAATGCAGATGGCACCAAAAACAACTGCAAACTGACTGGATTCACACACGGTCAAGTGTCACTTGGAAAGAGAACCTTTACAACAGTAGGTATAATCTAGCATGCAGGAGCTACAACCAATGCAGGTCACTACACTGCATACATTAAAAAGAATCGTGGATGGTTCAAATGTAATGATAGCACCATTACTCTAAAGCAGAGATTGCCAGCTAATCTTACAAATGTGTATTTAATGTTCTTAAAGCCAAAATTTACGAAATAAAGTGTACTTCAAGGTTTTACAAAAAAATGATGTGAAAGACTACAAACAATTAGAATACGCCAACAGGTATCAAACTACCCAAGAGGATGTAAGAATGACACCAATAAATGAATATCACAGATCGTTGGGAACAAATGCACAGGTAGAATACACCTACAGGTATCTAACTGTTGATAAAAATTGGCAGGAAGGCAACAAACATAACATTAATGGGAAAGATGAAGGAAACAGGATATAACAACGACCCAAATGAATGAATATCACAAAGCTGTAGGAACAAATGCACAGTTAGAATACGCCTACAGGTATCTAACTGTTGGCAAAAATCAGCAGGAAGGCAACAAACATAACATTAATCAGAAAGATGAAGGAAACACTCAAAGGAAACAAGGAAGTAGGTAGTACCATAGCAAATGAACGTTTTTTTAATCCAACAAGGTTTGTTTTCCCCAGACCCAAGTATTAGAAAAGCAAACACAGAAACTGAGCGCAATGCACAGTACACTGGTTTGTAAACTAAATATGAGGGTAAAAAAAAAAGGGAAACTGTCTATTAAGCAATGTAGAACATTTTCAAAAAATGCAAAGACTAACATACCTGTTTCTTTTATCACAGAAATGGAAAAAGGGATACTTTCACCAAGTACGATAACCATATACAAATTGTATGTGGATTCTGAACAAAGTAAGGAGTAAGTATATTGGCAGTCATTTTCTACACATGTGAATCTACACGTCTAATCTATGGTACTAATATGCTGCAGTTCCTGTAGGCTGGCCATTGCACCTTCGGTGTGTAACCTACCATCAACGCCTTACAACCAAGGTACAAGGAGTATAGGTCCTAGCCACAACCATCCCTGCATATCAAAACCACGGTCCTTGTAAATTAGTTACTTATAAATGTACTTTTCGGACCATTGTCTGCAGCCATGCAGGCAAGACACTAGGGCGTCCACACAACTAGCGCATTACACCACTTGTAACTCCACTGCTTATGACTTCAGTGTTGGGTGCATGGCCTTGGGCATGCAGTCAAGAGTCTGGGTCCTGGCTAGAAACACCACAGCATATCTGAACCATTGTGCCTTGTCATTTTACCATGTACAAAATTGGTTTTGGGGCATGGCCTTTGGCCATGCTCCCAAAATGCTACGCCCTCCTCGCAACCATCTTAATGATGTTGCATAGTACAAGTGTACAAATAGCTGTGATATGGTGCCGTCGTTTGTAGCCACAGGCTACAGAGGTGAGTTTGAGGCCATAGCATTATGAATGTATGGGTATACAGTATTTAAAATGCATAGTTACTTACAACTGCAGTGCTTATTACTTTGTTCAAATACTCTGCATTCTGGCCACTACTACCACACCATATGACATCCATTGCGGCATATAAGTACACTACGAACAAATGTGCTTTTGGGGGTATGGCCCTCGGCCATGCACCCATGATTGCAGCCCCTCCCCACAGCCGCCAGAGTGATGTACTACCACACCATATCGTACCCATTGTGCCTTGTAAGTACCCTACATATAACTGTGCTGTTGGGTGCCTGGCCTCCGGCCATGCACTCATGACTGCAGACTCTCTCCACAACCACCGCAGTGATGTGTCTGATAGTGGGGTTTTTTCTATAGGTGTGGTATCCTTCAGTGCTTCTGGCCAGAGGCTTCACTCCTAGCTGTATGTCCATAGATCTTACATTGGATCGTTGTGCAGTGGCTTCCACGTCTAGTATTTATAACTTTGTTGGCCATGCACCCAAGATTGCACGCACTCCCCACAACTTGCCAATCGAAACACAATACTACGGGTGTATCCATGGGTGTGACATGCTGTGGTGGTTGTGGCCAGGGCCTACAGTCTTGAAGTAAGGCCTTTGGCTTCGGCCGACGGCCATGCATCCAAGACTCTAGGCCCTGGCCACAACCACTGTAGCATGTGACACCCATGGCGGCATACTAATGAATTTAGTAATAGCCATCGGGAAATGTAATGCAATCATGGCATGTTGTCAATTTCAATGTTGGCTAACACTACGCGTGTGCTTTCAACAGTTAGAAGTTTCCTGTCCACTGCATGGACTGAAGTGCTATCGTTATCACACCCCTCATTTTCTGTGCGTACAAGCTGTCCATGGAAAGTACATGATGAAGACCGACCCCGAGAACAAATGCATTGATCACCCATGTCTTACTGTCTGAACCTTTCACAACAGTCTGTGACACAGCAAAAGAGTTTTATAAATAGAGCATATGTACGCTGGTTGTTGCTCTGCTTTCGGTGGATCTAAGAAGTCGGGCGCATCCAAACAATCTGACGCAGAACACGTCTCGCTGCAGCCAATGGGCAGAGACGTCGCGTGTCCGCAGTCATGACGCCAGCCCCTTAGCCAATCGGCATCTTGTCCGTGGACTGAACAGGGAAGTGTGACCGCGATGAGGACATAGATATCACTAATTTTTTCAGACCTACTTTTTGATCATTTTAAAGAAAAGTACTGCACAGAAGGTCACCAAATTTACAAAAGCACGCTTTTTGGACCAACCCCCTGTAACTGCCGCATATTTCGTGAAAATCCGTCCATCTGTTTGAACTGTAGCCGTGCGCAAAGTTTTTCCCCCATTGAGTCTATGGGAAAAAAAGACGTTTTGGCACCCCCCCTATAACTTTTGCCCCACTGGACCAAACATCCAAACTTTGCAAAAAAAATCAGAGTGGGCCATATACTTTTTTTGCAAAGATTGGTGAGGATTCGTCCAGGGGGAGCGAAGTTACGCCCAAAAAGTGCTCTTCCTATGGAAACAGCAACTTAACCATACCTACACGGCCACTACCGTGGCCGTGTAATTCAATTAAAAACTTTTTCAAAGGGACATTATGGTTAGGTTGCACTGATAAAAACATGAAATTCAATGGAAAAATGTTCTTAAACGGAAGTTATGGTTACAGGTAAAACCGAAAAACCTCAGAAATGTGCCAGTTATGGTAAGCTAAGCAACCATAACTCGTGCCACCACCGTGCACTGCTACGACTATTTTCTACCGTGGTGTCCGCAGACACCGACGGAATGTCTGCGAATCCAACATGGTGCGCGTTTCCAAAAATCTGATGCACTTTACGCTTTTCACTATCCAATCAGTGAGCACGTTGATGTTCGCGGACATCGCAGGACCCTCTAGGCCAATCTGATGCCTGTTCGCAGACCAAACAGGCAAATGGGTCCGCGAAGCAGAGCCAGATATCACTTATTTTTGTGGACATACTTTTTGGTTGTTTAAAAAAAGCTACTGGACGTATTTACACAAAATTTACAAAAGCCTGCTTTCGGGACCAAGCTGCCGCTCCTGGCACAAGTAACTTGCCACAAACATTCAGAGCTGGCCATATACTGCAAAGTTTGGTGAGGATCCGTCCAGGGGAGCAAAGTTATAAGCCGCCCAAAAAGTACTCTTCCTATGGGTTTAGCATCCTAACCATAACTACACAGCTGCTACCGCAGGCCGTGTAATATATATACTATACTTTACCTACACCTGCTGCACTCAGCACTTAATAATAATTAATAATTAATGAGGCGATCCACATACCGCCTGTGTCCACAGATACCTACATTTTCTCCCTTAGTTCATCTCCTTCTTTCATCCACTAGTAATTACCTTTTCTTCTGATGTTCATTCCACCTGTATTGCTACACTTTACTCCACTAAGGCCATATAAAAATCCTCTTGTACTTAAAAATGACAATATTTTCACCTACAACATAAATCAATATCCTTACTTAAGCATATAAACAAACATATATATATATATATATATATATATATATATATATATATATATATATATATATATACATATAATAATGTTGTTGTTACTTGCTCTCATATGTCGTTCTGTATACTGATAGACGATCTTTCATTGTGTTTTTCCTCACAGCCACACATTCCTGGTCCTCACAGTTGCAGGTTACTGTATGTCATTTTATTTCTTGTAGTCCCTCCCCCATAATTTTAAAAATGTTTGAAACATAGAGCATATATGACATGTACTCTATGTTCTCTTATATTGTGCTTGCAGGACATGGGGTGACTGTTGCTTAAATTGGTGCTATGCTTGCATTGTGGGAATATTGTCTAATATTGTGGGGTGTATATTGGTTCAGTGGGTGTGTTTTGTGTCCCCCTCTTTGTAGTCATAACATGACAAAAACCATAACACAATATCACTCTGTTTTTTCATATTTTGTTCATGGTGCCATCTTTTTCCACATCTCTAAGTTTCCTTCTCTTCATTCTTTCTAATAAACTAATCATCACAGGAACTACTAATTCACAACATGCTCAATACTTGTGCCAATTCTTCCTTGTTTCTATTTGCAATCTATAACTGCTAAATAAATGTACATGAAATGAGTTTTTGTTTGTCAAAGAGTTCTCACCAAGAGCTCTCACCATCCTTCAATGTATTCCCTCAGTTTGTGCAGCTCCTAGCTTGCTTTTACCCATAGGCCCTTCCTTCTCATCCATGGGTACAAAACAAAAACAGTGGTCCTTCTTAACACTCTGCCCTTTATTCTTGAAATCTATGCTAATCAATGTATGTATTCATAGGTAATCCTTCTTAATCTAATAGCACACCCATTCTTCCGTATTTACATAAATAATCCTTGAGGTAGTGCATACTATCCTTTGGTTAGTTTACTCAAATTTTCTCCCCAATATGTCTGCTGACATTTTGCAGAAAATACAATAATGGTACAGGAAGGTCATTCTCCTCTATCCTATGGTGTGTGTACATTCTGTTGTGTACTGGTCAAAGTTCTCCCTCCTACTATAACTTCCCCTATTCTGGGTATGGGTGTCTTTGTCAGTGCATGTGTTTTTGTGTTTTGCTGCAAAAGTGCTTATCAGTGTGTTCATTCCAGCTGTGCTGGTACCACTTGCTGTTGTATTAAACTTCCCTGTTTTGTGATTTGCATTTATTGTTGTACTTTTATTCTCAGGGTATGTCTGGCACTGTGTTTGATCTTTAGCATAATTTTCCATTGGTCCTATGCTATGCATTGGGATATGCTGTCCCCTCTCTTACCAGCCGCCTCAGTGTCTGAATATCTGCCACAATCTTGTGGCACTTTAATACAGTCTTTTGTTTCTCTCTTACTCCCTGTCTCCATTTCTTTCTACTTCGCTTTCATGCCTGTTTCTTTCTCGCCACTGTCTCTCCCTTTCCTTCCTCAATCTCTTTCTCATGTCTCTCTTCTACTTACTTCCTTACCTTCTTATTGTTGCAAGTTCTATAAAAATGAGCGATGTGCATCTGCTCTCTTTTTTTGTTGATAATATAGTAGCACATCCAAGAGCTCTTCTAGTTGTTGCAGGTATTTCTGTGCTATTTAACACAAGAGTATGAGGCACCTCCATGTGCTAATTCATTGTGTGTCGTGTAGGCGCCCTCCCCGTCTTTAGACGTACACAAGAATAAAAGAGACACTCCCCGGACGGGGAATAAGGCTAAGAGGAGGATAGGTTGCATGAGTTCAAAAATAGTTTATATATTTGGCATCTAAAGAACTCTGCTGCCTGAGAGCGCTCTGAAAGATATTACAGTTACTTCACATTATAAGGGTACATTTCATCATACATGATGTAATTAGTGTAGGGTATCAAAGCGGTACATGATTGGTTGGACAATATAAGCACATATGGCGATGACGTTATGGTTCCATCTGGATTGGTTGTTCCTTTGCCAGGAGGATGGACTTAGTATGATCTGTCGCTGGTGTTCTGGAGGGTGAAGGTCAGGTTGCTGTGAGGTGGGGTGATCACTCGACTAAGCTAACATAATACATCTCTATGAAGCATGCACTTAATAATTACTTTGAAATGCTTTTGAACAAATCACTGTAAACCGATAAATGTCTTATACTTATTTACATTTTCAATATCAGTGACTTATGTGGAGCATCAGGTTGAAAGGGCATTGAGCATTAGGATAACATTGATTGAAGCTCGGGTCTGGACTCATAAAGAATCTAAGGCATTCTGGTATGTGTTAGTATTGGGAAACGATATATGGTGACAGAGGTGTAATGCTAGTTGGGGGTCTGCTTGGTGGGCATCATGGTGGGGTCACACATTTGGCACATCAAGTGGATTCCTTGCAAGGACACAGGGTTACATTGACAGTAATTTTCCAATGGCGAGGCTGAGGGGACATGGACAGATTTGTGGAGATGGATGCTCGGCTCAAGCCGGTTCACACGCAGGGCAGTGATCTCAGAGGAAGAGTGTGTTGTTACATTAGATCTTTGTTGCAATTACCTCTGGCTTCAGCGTGAGAATGGAGCCGCAGAGTTTTCCAGACACAGTGAGAGAAAAGGTGGGGGCCATGTGTGCTGCGTGCACGGCGCTGCAAAGGGGAGAGAAGCCTTTTCGTATTATCGCAGTGAGGCCTAGTTACCAAGATGGCATCAAGGGGGCATAAAGATGGATGCCTTGTGTCCTGCAAGATGGTCCCATCTACACAGATGCCAACCAATGCTGACATTGCATAAGGGCATGGGGGCATCCCCCACCATTGGAGGCACATGTTCCAAGTGTGTACTAAGGAGAGGAGGGACAGGGGGCCGATTGGCCCCTCACTCTCACACAGTTGGAAAACCATTGGGCAGGGCACCTTCACCATTGTTATATGACTATTCAAAAATATACCTACACTTTTAAAAATGTTTTCCTTGTATTGATAAGTGTGCTTGTCTCCCTTATCTGTGTGACTGTCTTGTACACACTTGTAGTGCACCTTTAAAAATGCCCCATCTATTGCTAACAAGGGTATCTACAATATTTAAATGGAATAAAAAATTGGTGGTATGGGGGCTCTAATCTGTTTTAACATAATGTCTGTGATCAGGGCCTGAAAAGTGTCTGGCATAGCCCTAAAATCCAAAATAGCTAATAAAACCTTAAAAAGGGAAGTGGCTTATGTAATTTAAAAAACTGCATAATTGGACCAAAGGGAACATATTCTAGGGTGAACAAATGTGCTCAAACTATGCTTAATTATACATACATTTTAATCAAAACGTAAATATTCAGAAATATAGAACCCCATCAAATCAAATAATAGGGGTCTATATACCCCACAATCACATACTTATCAGTCAAATATGCCCCAAAGGCACCACCTTAACATAACATATAACAGAAATGTAATCCCTTTCTTCTTGTTTTAATTAAAAAAAACATTCATCTCAAATTCCTTCAACTGGTGTTTTTAGCTCAATCTAAAAATGAAATCCCCTACTCAGAAGAACACCCTTAGTATGCCTAGATCTCATAAGAACCCTTAAAAGGAAATGTCAGTTCACTGAGTGCTGGCTAGGGGCAATATTTGAATGAGAGTGGTACTCAGTCCCTGCTCACTTAAAGCCATGCATTAATAATGCATGTTTTCCAAATATAGCATCACAACCACTCTAATACTTATTCCACTGACAATGTCAGTCCAAAAAGACTTTGCTACTATATAAAACATATTGATTCATCATAATATAAAATAAAAACATAACACATTATAAATCTCAAAAACCTATCTTTATTCAACAATCTATACTGATCATCTTCATGCACACATATATATATATATTATTTCTAGCCCTGCTAATTTTTATATATCCTAATCCAAATCTCATATTTTCCCAATCTATTTGTCACATGCGCACTTTCATGCACCTCTGATCGCACCACTTAAAAGGATTCATCATTTTTTTTAACCTACTTCCCTGCCCTTTTTTCTCATTAAAGGTTCAATAATACTGGCTTGTTCATGCTCCCTTTTGTGCCACTGCCATTATATATTTATTATTTCTAAAATCACCTTTTTAAGCTTGTCATATCACTTTCACACCTTAGCTAGCGACCATTAATTGCCAGCTAAAGCAAAATACATTTTTCTCACATTACATTTCAACATTACTCAATGTACATATACTCTGATATTTACATTGCTCCTTGATTCAAGATGTTTTTCATGACCTATATTTTTCATACATTACTATAATCATTGTCCAGTCAAAATTGACACTCACATAAAACAACTTCTCCTTCTGTGTCAGCATACGTCTGTGTGCATGATTTATCAACTACTTCTGCTGACTGTTTGGGCACTAAAAAACATGCTGTCACTTTTCCACATATTATTTATTTATTTTATTTATTTATACATTTATAAAGTGATCAAAGCCCAGAGGCAACTAGGTATTGTTACAAACTTAAGGAGAAGGTTACAGGTTAAGCACATAGCTTCATAGTTACGGGTTACAGGTTTTGCACAGAATACAGTACGTATTTATATACAATTATGTACAATTTGTGTGCATGTGTCTAGCAGGTATTGAACTAGTGCTAGGCAGTTACTGCAGGAGGTCGGTCTTGAAGAGTAGGGTTTTCAGGCTTTTTCTGAAGGACCAGAAAGAGGTGTCATTTCTGAGATTAGTAGGGAGGGCTTTTCACAGTTTGGGAGCTATGATCAGGAAACTTGCTCCTCCTGCTTTCTGTCTTTTGTATTTTTGGTGTGATGAGAAGGTTGGTGTACTGGGAGCGGGTTGGTCTGTTAGAATTGGCTTTGCAAATGAGGTTGCAAAGGTATAGAGGTGCCTTGTTTGTGATAAATTTGTGGTTGAGCGTCAGTATATTGAAGTTGATTCTGTCTTGGACAGGGAGCCAGAGGATATTCCTCATGGTGGTATAAATGTGATCCTGTTTGGGAATGTTTAAGGTAGCCCTAATGGCGTTGTTTTGGACAATCAGTAATTGTTTATGTTTCTTAAGCTGGTTCCTGCAAATAGTGAGTTGCAATAGTCTATCCTGGATAGTATCAAGGCTCTGACCAAGGTGATGAGATTATCAGCGGAGAGGAATAATCTGCTAGCTCTTATAATTTTGGTGGTGTAGGCTGCTGAAGTGACAGCAGCGTTAACCTGTCTGTTTAAGGTAAGAGAGGAGTCGATATACACTCCCAGTGTTTTTATTCTGTTGGTGACTTTGATAGTATTACCATTGATTTTAAAGGATTTGTATGTCTGAGGGAGGTTGCTGAGCTGAGTTTTATTTCCAATGAGGATTAGCTCAGTCTTATCATCATTAAGACACAATTTGTTAAGCGCCATCCACACCTGGCTAGCCAGATATATCTTGTTTAGGTTTTTAGAGTGGGTGTCATGGCAACCAGTAATGGGTATTAGTATTTGCCTATCATCCGCATAGTTTAGGAGTTATATTCTGCATGTATTTGATCACTACATAGTTATTTCAAAAATACTTGCAGACAGCACGACCCAGCTTTCCTAAAAATACAAACATTTCCCTTATTGTCTCCAGTTGTCTCCACAACCATTCAACAGTAACTACCTCAGCTGGCATTTCTAAGACAACCTTCCCAACAAAACTCTTTTGCCCTTCAAATGCATATTCATGTAACAATGTGGGAAACTAAACAATCAGTGCTTTTACTGACTGAGCCGTGCTCATGTTTCTCATTCCGTTCTTTAAAGAATATAGCCTGTCTGCCTGCCGCGAAAGCCCATGCTCCTCCCCATTTGAAGTCTGTAAGCAGGCCAAAGGAATGCTATCACTGCCTCAAAGAAATTTTGAAATTGAATCTCCACAAGGAAAAATACTGCATTTTTTAAAAACTGTTTCAACTTATTAGTTAAAGTTAATATATTAGAAAATACGCATATGTGAATAAACCAAACTATGCCAGAGCTCAACAAATAATGACGCACAACAGAACAAGTAACATTTAACATGAGTTATTCTGCATTAACACAACATAAACAATATGAACACACAAGTTAGCCGTCGCTAACACAACATAAAAACATATATAAAAACGCTTATCAAACACTCAAAGAATATTCATATGTTTCAAATTAACCTCTGTCCATTTCTATGTAGAAAAAACCTCCAACTTGGGCCAGCCTCAAAAAACGCTGGCCATTCTCTAAATCACAACTCTTTTAATTCCAACTACAGTTTCTTTTTCTCCATAATATGCAATCAAAAATTCTCATTTACACACGTCAAAACCTACATCATTATATACATCTAGTGCAAATACAAAATATCTAAATATCACAAATAAACCTCAAAACAAATATACACTTTCATTTTCTATGATTGTCTTTCTCACTGTCTCTAGTAAAGGAAGCTCATCTCTAGTTTAGCCCATTGTGGAGTGTGTTGCACACCCTTCTTTGGCTCTTTGCCGCTGGAATCTCTTAAATATTACTCCATTCTCGAGTTTGGTGTGGTCCCGTCTATTCTCCTTGAGATTATGAATGAGGTACCTCTCTCTTTCTCTTTACATTCCCCCACTATATTTATATACACATGCAATCTTCCCCTTTAGTTTTTGTTCTCTGCCCAATTCATAAATTACCAAAATCTGACTTCTTCACTGCACTGCAGAGCACAGAATTGACACACCACCAGAGGTCTGTTTTCATTGAATAGGGTCAGACTACATCTTCCCTCTCGCCTCTCATCTTGGTTTTTGCAACCGCTCCGTGCCTTGCAGCGTCTCACATCAGAGAAAACCTCAGGTTCTTGTTGTTTTAATATGTATACAGATCTAAAGCATCCCTTTTTTTTCGATCACCATATGTTAAAAAGGTGATTTCTTAGCCATATCCCAATAAAAGCTATTCATGAATAGTGACACACATTTGTGCAAAAACAAAAAGATGTATCTCTTTACAACTAGATGGGAGAATGTCTTATGTAACCAGATGTTTTTGTTAGCAGGGAAAGACCAATAGGAAATGAGAGTGACTGTCTTCACTGACATCATAGAGTTTGAACGTGGTTAAATAGTCCTTCCTTTGTGTTTCTTGCCCTAAACGTGAACAAGCGGTTTGTTACCACGAAACGCGTCGTTTTTCGTGTCGTTTTCTCTTTTGTCCTGGACATATGCTTAAAGTACAATTTTTAGGCTGATTCAATGGTTTGTTGCCTCAGTGTTTTGCCGCAATTCCTGCGAGCAGAACTGCTTCCTGGAGTGCCTTCTGCTTTCCCTGTGCCTTTGTACAGGGCTCACCACACACACATATATATATAAATATATATATGTATATTACCAAACCGAGATATATATATATCTATATACATACGGTCAATTGTGAAAAGGTCAATTGTGACCCTTTAAATTTGGTCAATTGTTCATTCGAACAATTGTAAACGAACAATTTGGGTAATACCTTTCTATGTCAGGGAGCTTTATTCTGCATGTATCTGAGCACTACATTTTTCTGATACATTATTTATGATATGTTTTTCTAGTGTCTATTGAGTGTGGCTAATATTCTTCACAACAAACACCTGAACAGACTGCCTCCCTGATGATTGCAAGAGGCAAGAAAGCGCGCTAGGAGGAGAACATCAACTGGACTGTGGAAATGTACACCTAGCTGGGACCCAGAGTTCGCCCCTCACACCCTTTTCTGTCAAATATATATATATGTATATATATATATATATATATATATATATATATATATATATATATATGGTCAATTGTGAAAAGGTCAATTGTGACACTTTAAATTCGGTCAATTGTTCATTCGAACAATTGTAAACGAACAATTTGGGTAATACCTTTCTCTGTCAGGGAGCTTTATTCTGCATGTATCTTGGTACTACATTTTGCTGATACATTATTTATGATATGTTTTTCTAGTGTCTATTGAGTGTGGCTAATATTCTTCACAACAAACACCTGAACAGACTGCCTCCCTGATGATTGCAAGAGGCAAGAAAGCGCGCTAGGAGGAGAACATCAACTGGACTGTGGAAAGGTACACCTAGCTGGGACCCAGAGTGTGCCCCTCACACCCTTTTCTGTCAAATGTTCTTTGGGAGTCCCGGGCTCCAGAGGCGGCAGCACCGGGGTGACACATGCCCCTACACAGGAGAGCCACACTGTTGGTTTTCCCCCCTCCCCCCAACTGGGGTTTTACACTTTGTAATTGGAGGGTGAGTTGTTTCCTGGCTACTTGAATGACTACAGCAACCAGAATTCCCTGAGGCCATCACTGGTAGTAACCATCAACACCTGAACAAACACCTGAACAGACTGCCTCCCTGATGATTGCAAGAGGCAAGAAAGCGCGCTAGGAGGAGAACATCAACTGGACTGTGGAAAGGTACACCTAGCTGGGACCCAGAGTTCGCCCCTCACACCCTTTTCTGTCAAATATATATATATATATATATATATATATATGGTCAATTGTGAAAAGGTCAATTGTGACCCTTTAAATTCGGTCAATTGTTCATTCGAACAATTGTAAACGAACAATTTGGGTAATACCTTTCTATGTCAGGGAGCTTTATTCTGCATGTATCTGAGCACTACATTTTGCTGATACGTTATTTATGATATGTTTTTCTAGTGTCTATTGAGTGTGGGTAATATTCTTCACAACTATACAAGTTTGGCCTAATGTCTGTTTACTTTGAAATACATACATATTTTCCTTGTGTCTTTATGCAGCTACATGTGTCATAGGTGAGATGAAATCACTTACTTCTGTCATCCTTGACTCACAGCTTGTTTATCCTCACTGTTTCTGTTTAGTGTATGTTTGATGCAGTTGTTTAAGTGAATAAATCTTCTCATATTTGCAATATTGGACCGAGGAAGGGGACGATTACTAAGTGACATGCTCATCTATCCATCAAAAAGAGGGGAGAGGGGCAGTGTTTTTGGCCTACACCTCTTCAAACCTGCCCATGAGTATTTCAGACTACACCTCTTCAAACCTGCCCATGAGTATTTCAGATCTGCACCTGCTAACTTGTGACCTGATTCACAAAGACTAAAACTGGAGCAAATCTGGAAATTCCAGGAGCGTCTCAGTGAGGCTCATGTGAAAATATATTTCTCAAATATTTGCTCAAGCTCATCTCCAGATTTGATCCAGCTCTAGGCGTTGTTAGTCTGGTATTTGGTAGCAGTTCTAGTGTTTGAGAATTATGTCCCATGCCGAAATAGAATTGGTTGTAAATGTTGTGGTCAATTCAGAGTAAAACATCTCAAGTATAAATCAACTCTTTCAGCCCCAAAACAAAATACGCTCATGGGTTACATTTATCCATGTTTGTTCACGTGAAATGACACTTTAACAATTTAACAAGGAGTACCCCTTTTGTATCTCTTTGAGGTGATAACCAACAAACAGTGTCTAAACAATTACTCCTTCATATATTTGTATTTAAGTTTGACAGTGGTGGCATTATTGATACATAGCATGTAATATGGGGGTGCTTCTCTGTGCCCTTGCTTGAAACATAGGCTGTCTTGTAATAATACCGGCCAAGGTAATTGAAAGACTAGGCATTCAGATCAATCTAGGTGAAATTAGTGTTTTTTTCGGCTAATTGACAGTATATTTTCAGTACCGCTGTACATCTCCAATGACATTTCTATGGAATGAATCACGGGTGGTCGTTGAGGTGAGATCTCCAACTTCTCCTACCTTACTCTTTTTATTCGGTATCAGCAGACTTGATCGCAAACCAAATTGACCTTTTTCAATTTGACAGAATTTTGGGGGGAATTTCGGTTAAATTAAATATATATGTGGGGTGCATTTTTGACCAAAAAACAAATAAAGAAATGTTGGTCAAATTGGAAAAGGTCAATTTCTTTCAGTGAAATAGCCCTAAACCTTTTATTCACCATCACACTGCCAAAGTAAGCAGGCTGATTCTTTTTTCAACTGATGTGACAAGCCATGTTAGGAGACTAGCCCATTGTGGCACTTCTATCATAGCATTGACTTTGGCATGTGAAAAGGAATGTCCTACTGAACCCCTCCCTCTTCTCAGCTGCTTGACCCATGGGATACTGGCTTTTGCCATGCCCTATTGCACCTGGATTCCTGCAAACGCACAAAGGGAAAAACTTCACTGCTCAAGGATGCCAAAAGTATGGCATGGGACCCTTTCTCTTGGAGCCTGCATAATCTCAAAACAGTTTTCCTCCTGATGATGACTTTGAATATAAAGCCTAGAGAGTTTGTTTTTTTTCTAACGTGGTGCTCTTCTGGACTAATGCTAAATGACTATGCACAGTGATGTAGTATTCTTACCATGATACACCAGTTTAACTTCCTGTGTTATTTTACGTGCTAGATACCTTCCAGAGGCTAAACATCACAATAATACAAATTAATATGTCTCTGAAGTGACTGTGATCAAGGCTTCTCTCTGTCACCATCAAATAGGCATCCAAAGGCCATCTCCTGCGCTTCCAGCAACATTGCTGCAGGGTTTGTCTCTACCCATAAATTGGGTAAAGGTCATTATCCCAAGTGATAATGACCCCTTTCGAGGTCTACAACGCCATGAGCACATTGTGTACTACCAATTAAGTTTGGAAATTTCAGAGGGGAAGTAAAACATGTTAGTTTAACAAAGAAGTTACTACATGCTGATTCTTTCAAATCTTCCAAGATGTGTTTGAAGGATGCTAGACACAGGTGGAGAGTAGCTTCATTGATTCTCCCATATCTTTATTTGAGGTATTGTCCTCATCAAGAACAGTTGCATTACAAATTATGTATTGCAGCCTGGCCTCAGATTGTTCAAAATCTTTATTTTGCTTGTCATCCTCATTTGGTTTTCTCAGACTCATCAGTGGATGTGGTCGTGGTTGGGACTCTGAACTTCCTGTATACTGCCCAATTGCAATGTGATTTGTTTCTCCCACCAATGCATGGATTCAGCGACTCTTTCCCTTCTGCTCCAGACAGAGTGGACTGACCCTTTTCCTCCTCCAGCTACAATACTTGAATGCTTACGCTGTTATCTTGCACACCATAGTGATGAGTGGCAGAATGTATTGAATGAGAAATTAATGGATTCTGAGTACCAGATATAATTCTGGCTACCCAGTGCACAAGGCAGATGATGTGCATGATGTAAAACATGCTCAAGCCTCATGCTCCCACATCACCCTGGAATGTATTTGTATTCCGGACATGTTGGCACATAAATGGTAAATTGTCCAGCCTGTTTCTCAGCAGTTGTCTTTTGAGTCAGGAATTATTTATATTAATTGAAATAATCATGCAATAAATATAGATTTGAAATCAGAAGATCTCTATTTTGTTTTCAGAAAGAAGGCTTTTTGCTGGTTTTACCCTTGGAAAGATTAAGCCATAACTAGGCTAAACGTCAAAACTTGTCAACATGTTACTGTGAACTATATACTCTGGAATAATTGCAATCCAGTGCAAGTGTTTAAAAAAGGTTATACATTTTTTGTGTTAATGAATTTAATTCTGCCAGGTTTTCTAAATAAATTGTACAGTTCATTGTACAGTGGTAAGACAACAGGAAGATGTTGTCACGTTTGTATTGCATTGGAGAGAATACATGTGTGCCTGTGTGAAACCTAGGCCTTTTTTTCCCGATTTAGGATTCTCAAATTTAGGTGGCTAAATTTGCTTGTATCCGTACCACTAAAAACTGCACTGTAAAACCTAGGCCTTTTTCTCCCGCTTTAGGATTCTCAAACTTAGGTGGCTTCCACTGGTTTTTTTAATTTGCTTGTATGCGTACCACTAAAAACTGCACTGTGAAACCTAGGCCTTTTTCTCCTGCCTTAGGATTCTCAAATTTAGGTGGCTTCCACTGGTTTTTAAATTTGTATCTATCCGTACCACTAAAAACTGCACGGTGAAACCTAGGCCTTTTTCTCCCACTTTAGGATTCTCAAACTTAGGTGGCTTCCACTGGTTTTTAAATTTGCTTGTATCTGTACCACTAAAAACTGCACTGTGAAACCTAGGCCTTTTGCTCCCTGTTTAGAATTCTCTAATTTAGGTCTTCTCTCATGTCTTAGAACGCCCTGTGCTTTTTCTGAGCTCACTCCCTGAGCACCGTCGTCTTGTCCCATAGCTCTACCCACTTGCCTCTCAATGTCTTGTCTGTCTACCCTTGGGACCCCCCTCCTCTCCCACCTACTCTATGGTGCTCTCTGTCTCCCCCATATTTTCTAACTGCTTCTCTATTGACTATACTGCTCTCCTCACTAAGTCTGGTAGGAAGAAGAATAAAAAGGACATCCTGATCTCCAACCCAGGCCTCCCTATCGCCGACACCTACACCAGTGCCTCCGAAACTCTCACCGACATCCTCTTTCTCCTCCTCTCCCATTAATGGTGGCACCCGTTGGGACGCCCTCCTGCCCTCCTTCCTATCCTCTAATGTCATCATTAAGTCTACTCTAATGGGACCGTCTTGGTCCAAGGCCAACCGGCCAACCTTCATCTTTTTGATAGACGCTTTCCACGCCTCATCAACTTCCTTCCCTCTCCTGCTGTCCCACCTCCCCTTTCCTCTGCTACCTTGCCTTCCCCCTCCCTCTCTGCGCCCTCCCAGGTGCTTTATACACTTCCACAGGGTGTACCTCTGATCTGTACCCCTGCCCGGAAGTCCTTCAAGAATGGCAACCTTCTCCACATTGCCACTCTTAACTCCTGCTCCCCTGTCAAACATTCCTCTGATATCTGCCGCCTTCTTGAAGAACTTGACCTTGATGTCCTCGGTCTCACCGAGACATGGTTTACGGCCAGCTCTGTCACCAGCTTTGACACACTCCTACCTGATGGCTACAAGATCCTCTCCGTGCCCAGGCCCAACTGTGCTGGTGGGGGTGTAGCACTTATCTTCCCGGAGTGGATTCCTGCCTCTGTCACTCCTACGCAGGCCTACTCCTCCTTTGAATGCCTCGTCTGCAGGCTCTCTCTCTCCCCGAGCCATTGCCTTACTGTGGCCACTATCTATCGGCCACCTGGTCAGATTTCTTCCTTCCTCTCTGAGTGGGCTGACCTCTCCTCCTCACTCCTGGCCTCAACCACTCAACTACTCCTTCTGGGAGACTTCAACATCCACCTGGATGCCTCCTGTCCTCCCTCTGGACTCTTTCGCGACCTCTGCGACTCTCTCTCACTCACCATTCTCCCATCCGGCCCGACTCACTCTGCAGGGCGCACTCTCGATGTTCTGATCTCTTCAGACCCTCCCCTCTCTGTCCCTCTCTCCACTCCTCTCTCCTGGAGTGATCACTTTCTCCTATCCTCCCACCTCACCCTCCCTACCCCTCAGGCCAAGCCACCTCCCACACTGCCACTCACCTTCTCGGTCATCCAACCCATGAAGCGTGTGTCAGTTGAGGCTTTTGCTGCCACCTTCTCACCCCTCCTCACCCTCTGGCTGACTCTCACCCCGACACAGCCCTCTCCACGCTCCACTCTTCTATATCTGATACTCTTGATATCCTTGCCCCTGTCGTGAGAATCTGCCTGAAGCCCAAAGTGAAGTGTAACTCTTGGTATGACTCAGACCTCATCACCCTAAAATGCAAGTGCAGGGTGGCCGAGAGGAAATGGCGCACTTCAAGTTCATCCTCTGACAAACTGGCCTGCCACCTACTGCAAAGGCAATACCGGCCCTCCGTCCTCACTAAGAAGAGAGCTCATATCCAAGCCCGTGTCTCGGAGGCATCTAACAACTCGGCTGAACTCTTTAAAATCTGTAAGGAACTGGCCAATCCTGCTGCAGTCTCTACCTCTCCTGTCCCTTCCCAAGCCCTCTGCACGGCACTGGCTTCCCACGTCACTTCTAAAACTCAGGACATCCTGTCCTCACTCTCCTCCGCTCGCCTTCCTCCCGCTATTCCCTGCTCTTCCTCTGGCCCTTCTGCAGCCACCCCTCCTCCCTCCTTCTCTGCCTTTCCTATTTTCTCTGCAGACAAGGTTTCTAGACAAGTCCGATCTATGAAAGTCTTGTCGAAACAGGTTCACCCCTGTTCCTCCAATACTATCAAGGACCACATCGATTCTCTGGCTCCTGCCCTGGCTGATTTCTGCAATCACTCCTTTGCCACTGGAATCTTCCCTTCCCCCCTGAAGCACTCCCTTGTGCACCCTCTTCTTAAGAAACCCTCTGCCGACCCCACCTGCCCGGCTAACTATCGCCCAATCTCCATCACTCCCTTCCTGGGCAAGCTCCTGGATAAACTGGCCATCTCCCAGCTCGATCTCCACACTGAATCTGTTGGTTGTCTTCATGACCATCAGTCTGGCTTCAGAGCTGCCAGAAGCACGGGAACTGCTCTCCTGAACATCTGTGAAGACCTGCTAACCAACCTTGACTCTAACACCCTGTGCGTTCACATCTTGCTTGATCTCTCTTCCGCCTTTGACACTGTCAACCATGCCATCCTGCTCAACCGTCTCCGTGATAAACTTGGTATCACTGGTCAAGCTCTGGCGTGGCTGACTTCTTTCCTCTCCAACTGACACTCCCAGGTCCAACTTGGGTCCATCCTCTCTGACATCTTTTTCTCTACCTGTGGTGTCCCCCAGGGATCTAACCTCTCTCCCTGGCTGTTCAACCAATACCTGGCACTCCTTGCCCACAGCATTGCTACTCTCTGTCCCAACTTTCAGTGCTATGCGGATGATACCCAGATCATTGTCAGGCTACCCTCGTCCTCTGACTCCCCTTCCCTCATCTCTGACTGTCTGTCTGCCATTCAAGAGTGGTGTGCTGCTAATGACCTCTGCCTTAATGCCAGTAAGACTGAGATTCTACTCATCAGCACACCCACTCCCTCCTTCCCTGCAGCTCTATGGCCGGCCTCTCTTGGCCCTCTTCCTACTCCCACCTGCAAGGCTAAAAACCTTGGGGTCTTCTTCGACTCTGCACTCTCCTTCTTCCCTTACATCTCTGACGTCTCCAAGAAGTCACAACACCAGCTGCACCTCGTTAGAGGTATTCTTCCTTTCCTCTCCTTCCCCCAGAGGCTCACTGTCTCCAGAGCCTTGGTCTTCTCTAAGCCGGACTACTGTAACAGCCTCTAACTACATCTGCCTGCCTCTACTCTCCGCCCTCTGCAACTTATCCAGAACAGGACTGCGAGACTTGTCCTTGGCCTCAAGCCCAGGGATCGTATCTCTCCAGGACTGGAATCTCTTCACTGACTCCCAGTGGCTGCGAGGATTAAGTTTAAAACTCTCTACATTGTACACAACGCCTTCTGGGGTGTGGAACCGCAATACCTTCAACTCTCTCTTCCTAAATATCTTCCTTCTCGAGCTCTTTGCTCATCCGCCTCCAACTCCCTCAGGGTCCGTCGCTTCTCCAAGCAACGAGTTGGTGGCAGATCACTCACTTCGGCAGAGGCCTCTCTCCAGAACAGCCTTCCTGCCTCTCTGAAACTTGAGGAGAACCATCTCCGGTTCCAGAAGTGCCTCAAAACCTTCCTCTTTGCTTCTGCTTTATCTCCGCCACTCCCCTGCTGAATTCATGACCGTACCTTCACTGGGCTACCTGGCCACCCTTTCTGATCTCTGGCCCTGGCCCTGTCAAATGCCCACCTGCACTGCCTCCCTGGCAACCCCTGCACCTGGGGATCGCTGTTCTGTATCCCTACAGTCCCCCAACCAGCACGTATATCTGCACTTCCTTGCACTTGCCACCAGCTAGCCGTTTATTTATCTTTATTTATTCCACTTCCCATGTACTGCACTTTCCTGTTTTATTTATCTTATTTATTCAACTTTCCCAAGAACTGCACTTTCCCCTCCCCCTTCCCCCCCACACTTTCCTTTACCCCCTTCCCATGCACTTGCACGATCTGAATGACACCTGGCCTAGTAGGATCGCTGTCTGTCTTCCCTTTGTTCCCCCCCTTGCCTCGTCGCGCCTTGAAACACTTGTGTATAGGTGCGTTATAAATGCCATATGCCATATCATATCATATCATAAATGAATGATTTAGATTATTTTAGATATTACATTTATTTTTGGTCACAGTCAGTGGTTTCACAAATATGAAAAATGCATAGTTGTATGTGAAAAATACATTCAGGGTGATTAGCTTATGTGATATCCAATTTTAACTTGAGTTGAATAAATGTTTGATGGTATGGAACCATGTGATGTCAAATGCCATTAATACCACTTGTCCCTTGGGATAAACGGAAGTGATCCTTTGTTTGTACAAACACCTCTCTCCCATAGCAACAGAGAGATAGGTTGCACGCTCAGTTACACCTATCGGATGGTAATTTCTTGCCTCCAACTAACACTGGGATTTTCTCCTACCTGGTATTGTAGGGGGAATTAAATGCAAATGAATACTGCCGGAAGTCAAAGTAAGGGGTGCTGAAAAGTTTCATTGGTTCTTCAAGTGTGACACAAACGATTCAACTGTTTGGAGAACTACTGCACCAACCAACCAAGTAATTAGGCATTGCCTTTTATAATGAACAACAGCTAACATAAGAAATGTAAACTGTCTCAATTAAAAGCTATAGGTGCCAAAATAATGCATCATATTACTGAGTAATGTTTTGAACAGTCAGACAACTCTGAAAAGAGGAGAACTGTACCTGCTGCACTAACTAATATAAGTAAGAGTATTGGTGAGAAATAGAACAACATGTCAACACATACTGGTTTATTCCATATAAATCACGTAACTGAATTTTGAATATGGTGCATGGCATCTGCTTCACAAAACATCATTCAAAGTACTTTCCCTGCTGTATCTGAAAAACAAAGCCAAAATGTGATGTGCTCTTTCAAGAATATGTATAAAAATATAGCAGTGATATTTTATAAATGTATGTGGGGAGCTATGATAATTATTCTAGGGTTTACATGTCAAATATTTTGAAGAGGGAATACATTATGGTAAATGTGTAAGTTATGAATGGTTAACTCACATGGCATTGGAAAATTCACGTTTTGATGTGTTCACTTCACTCTGCTGTTGTGCTAACTTCAAGTTGACCTGGGTTTCAACAAAGCGCAAACAATACCCTCCCTCACCTTTGAGAGTCTTCTGGGGACTATTCTTATAAAAGCAAACTGTCATACCAAGAAAATAGAATTTGCGTTCTTCGGAGAAGATAAACATCTAGAGTTGCCATAACGTCTATTTTACAACCCAGCTTCAAAGGCAAATCTATCTATTTAAAGTAACACTTTTTGAACTTTGGCTGGCATAAAACTGGCCATCTGGAAGCTAATGCAATGAGAACAATGGGTCCTCAAAAAAAGGCCTGCTCGATCATTAATACAGGCCTCACAAATAGCAGGTTACATATCGCTCATGTGCTGAGCACTAAGCCCCAAGTTAAATTATGGGTCATGCCCAATCATGCATTTCTCTTGGTTTGAACACCACTTTAATTTACCATTGACTTTATACCCACACAACTAATGCTCTTAAGTCTGGAACTATAAGACTGTTATACATTAATCAGAAATTAGCAACACAAATGTAATTAGATTAACCCTAAAATCATTTCCCTTAATGCCTTGGATGCTATGGAATTGGTAGGTAACTGTCATAAAGGAACGCTCATTTCAAAGAGAAAAATCCTAACATTTGGTGTGAAATGCAATAGTTTTCTATTATATCTAAAGTTCAGTGAGATTTGACTGCATACAATAAATACAAAACGGCTTTCCTTGTGTTGTAAGTGCTGTGTAAAATAAGGAATATTTCCCAGCGCTGACATTGTAGCATTTAATGCATGATAATTAAAAAGTACCCTAAGCGCCATCACTGATATAGTCAACATTCAAACATTTGACTGTGGTTCGAGGGGCCCTGTACCATGGCCTAATGAAGACTTGTTTGAAAACATATATTCTGTGAAGGCCATAGCTATTTACTACTGAAAGGAAATTTAGAGTAATTTTAATTGAGTGATTTATCTTCCCATAAAAATAGTCCAAATGTAAATTCCATGCATCCCCTCTTTCTGAAATTGCACAGCGAGATTCATATGTGGTTCGGAATGGGCGCAGTATTAATATTTGTTCAATAGAATCTGAAATCCATTCTCTCTGTTTGGGGTGGGTGAGCTGAAATTAAGTTGTTCTATATCAGTGACACTGCTTCCCTAACCTGAAATCGCAGTTTGATGTGATTCATTATGAACTTATTTTAAATGAGACACACATATTGGCCGACCTCAGCATCTTATTTACATGGGAAATGCGGGCCGTGCAACAGCATTTGTTGGTAGTACTGGAGAAAGCCAAAGATCTATGCATTATGTGCAAATGTAGTTTTATGTGCAGTTTAAAGATGCTAGCATTTTAAAGAAAGTAAATAGTTTTTCAAGAATCCTGCTATTCTTATGACCCATCTGCCGTCTTGATCATTATGCGGCACATTTAAATGGCCGATAATGGGCAAAGTTGCAATTAGAATGTTTTAGTTATTCAGACCTATATCTGTACACAGAATTGATAATGGAAATGAGGACTCATGTGTGAGAAAAAGTGAGATAAATGCAGGCAGGGCATTTTCATTTTATAGGCCCGCCATCTGTTATTGTGTAACATTGTTGTGACTTCCGCTGCATGAAGCTGGAGACCACCTTTGCTGTGATTTCACCATTAATTCCGTCATTTAAATAAATTTGAGTTTTGATCAAATCGCCTGTTTCTTGTGTGGTGTGACTGTATAACTAAGGAGGCATTTGATCAAGGTGTCCATATGACACGCTACACAGAAATTCATTGAAACATATCTTATAGTATTCTCCCTGGCCTTGTTTTCATACAAATATGGCACTATTAGTAACAGTCACTGTATTGTAATCTTCTGCCTTCAACAAATTCTGCTTTTCCCCACAAGTGGTCACCTTGACAAAACCCCAGTTGAAATTCTGCAATGTTTGATTTGACAGAACCTGCTGCAAAAATGGCTAGTTTTGTTTGCTTAAATAGGTTTGGCCATGATTAGCTACAAGATAATGGTATCTGCAAGATCCAGTTTCTTCCTAAAGTGTTAACTAAAAGCAAAGTAATGTCCTGGTCTGGATTACTATTGCTGTCTGCCCAGCTCGGCTTTAGTGGCGCCTATGGCCCAGATTTGCAAAACGTTTTTCAATGGAACTTGCCCATTGAAAAAACATTGTAAATCAGGGCTGATGTATCACAACAAATAAAATTATGTCTCAGTTTATTTTGTTTTCCTGCCTCTTGTACACACATGAGTTAGATGGATGAGCTATTCTTGTAATTTAAAACATGTCAACTCTGTGCTGTTTGCTATTATCGGGCCAGACCCGTTCAGGTGCATACTTGGGATTTTATTCTTTATGTGTAATACATTGCCTGCACAAAGAAATGCAAGTATTGCAGTTTTTATTTTAGGTTTGTGACAACATAATTCACGAGGCCCTAAGGTGGAACAATGTAGTTCCCCTTACTATACAGCATAGGCAAACGTGTCTGACAATTATCAATGTAGCCTTCCATAATTCTCCACAATGTTTAGTACCTGAATTCTAAATAATGCGGAACACTTGGTTATTAATGAGCTTGTATTATTATCCTTTATCTTTCTTTGGAATTAGATGGACATTGTATCTCTATTCCATATCTATTTCACATTGTACCACTGTAGATCTGCTTGCTAATGGAATACAGCAGTGCTGTGTTTGTGAAGTCCATTCCATGTGGAGTCTACCATCCTTATTTTTCCTTTTTTTTTCCAGGGGACGGTCAAGTTGATTTCGATGAGTTTATGACAATCCTCGGGCCCAAACTCGTTTCCACGGAAGGGCGAGATGGTTTTCTTGGTAACACAATAGACAGCATCTTTTGGCAGGTAAGAGCCCCTTGCCTTATGCTAATTGTTTGTTGTAAGGCACCAGGTCTTTAGAAGAAGCAAGCAATATATTATGATAATTAATGTTGAATTTGTGCAGATAATTAGAAATGAATCAATGTTACAGTCTTTGATTATCCACAGTGTATCCATTTAATTTGCTATTAATAGATATATGCTGTTATCGGATTGTGCACAGGGTACACTTAGCTTTTGTAACGGCTCTTTTATAATCGTTTATAGTCAACAAAGAGGTGAACATAATCAATATGTAATACAGCGTCTGAAGTTATGGGATTGGCAAAACAACTTCAATCATTTGGAAAAACTGAGAAGCTATGGATTCATTTCACACATCCTATATAGCTACAAAAAAACCCAAGATTATTTGAACCTATGCCCATCTGACAATCTCAGACGTTTCCTACTATTATTGCGCATTAACCATCTGCCGGTATTAATGGTCAACGGACATGAACGAGCGATCCCCAAAGAGGAGTGATATTGCCGGATATGCAAAAGGAGAATGGTACCTGAAACTGCCAGACATGTTTTAATGTTATGTCCTAAATTAGGCTTGTTATATATTATAAATTATGGTAGTTATGTACATCATTTGAATTATATCAAGGAGGACGAATTCTGGTACATGTGCTTGAACACCCAAAATCCCAGTCTACATTTAGCACTATATAGAGTGTGGTGCAATGTAATCAATCGGTTGAATAAATAAATACGAATGTTATTAGACATGAAGGGGAGCCCTGTACAAGCTGATAAACTAATAAGGACTACCCATTAACAATATATTATTAGACAGGGATAAGGTGGTCTAAGAAAACAAAATTGTCCACTAAGTATGGAAACTTATGACAATAAGGGGAGGAATGACTTTTAAGTACCAATTGAAAAATGGAAAAGTGGAAAACATAGTAAGACTTGGGTTAGTGATTGAAGAGTATGTGTACATATGTGTATGTGGATGTGTACACTATTTCCCTGATCCTTGATCTATTATATCGATCCATTATAGATTCATTGAATGCATTGTATTTATTTAAATGAAGTATATAATGCTATGTTATATTTTTTATGTTTAATGTTTATGAAATTCTATTTATTTTTTATTTTTATGACTTTATTTTATTGTTGAAAATATATGTGTAAAGTGTTTGTTTATAAAACTATATCACATTAAATAAAAATAAATAAATAAATATGTAATACACATTTATATACAGCAAATTGACCTCTAACGATTAAATACAGTTCTTTGATTGTCTCGCCAAATACTTTCATAATATAAGACAGCTAAAAATAAAGACCCACAATATTGATACAATTTTTCAACTATAGAGTATCAAGTCCCAAAACCTGCACTTTGTCACTTTTGCATAAAACTACTACGAATTCAACAAATGAAGCCAAATTGAAGTTGTATTTTAGGAACAACATTGTAATAAATCTTTGCAATTAAAATGTCTAATGGTTTATGTAGTTGGCAGAAACTAATTGCACCGCTTAGAAAGTCATAATGTGTAGCTGACAAGTTCCATCATACACTCCAATGTCTTCCATTGTGTATTTAACACTTATTGCATGGAAAGAGCTATTCTTCTTCATTTAAAAATAAATGCATCTTGTTGGATAGAAGGAGTGGGTGCATATGATCACTGACATGTTTCCCCTTCACAGGTACACGCTGTAATGTAAGGTATTGTGAAGTGGTCTTGTGTAGTGCCACATCTGCAATTTTGGCAGTGTTGGAGCAAATGTGATCCCCCAAATCCATTCGCTCATGGGGATTCCAGATTTACACCTATCAGCATATTGAAGATTATATCAGCCCCCTTTTGGAAATTACCAAAAGTTGAACCCCACCCACTCCCTAAGTATTCTCTCAACAGTTGAGCACCCATATAAGTGAAACCTTTAATGAGATGGATATGAACCGCACAAAAGAATTGCCGTAAGGGCCGATTGTCACAATTGCATTCAGCGAATGGAGCAGAAGACAGCAACTAATTTAAAACAAAATAAAAAATGAACAAGCATTTATCTTCTTATCGTAGCTGCAGAAACGTCAATGTGGGCACAGCATTAAAGTGGATGCTGGTAGGAGTGGGCGTCAATGATCTCAGTCATTGCTACATCATGCATAGGATGTGCAAGTCCATCTACTCCTCTTTAGAAGGCTAGATTCATCAAAAAAAGTGTGTTTGCTATTAAGCTGGGGTATATTTCAGATGCTTCATAGTTTTGCTACTGATAATCCTTAACCAACCAGGGTCACACTAGATCACCTGAGAATAAATATCACCCACCCAGTCCCACACCTGAAGATTAGGTTCAGACACACCCACCAATCCAAACTATACTCAATAGGATACAAGTGGATCAGCGCATCACCACCAAAACAAGTCAGTCCTCGAAGAACCAGCAACATCTGAACCCACAGGTTTACAACACTAACGGAATCATAAGTACCTGAACCAGGATACAGACGCCACTAACCCAACCCTCAATCTTCTGCATACTTAAACCCACACAAAACCACACAACCATCTCTCTCCCAGCAATCCACACGCACACCACATCAACAACACATAAACCTCACCCACAGCACTCGAGGCCTTCATCTGATCCGATACTAGCACCAAAGCCCAGCACTTGGTGTATACCGAGCTGAAGCTGCCAACAGCACACCACTTCTCCCACACTCCTTCTCCCCTCCTCCCGACTAACCCTACCCACCCTTCCTGTTTACAGATCCGCCAGAGCGCCTGGGGACCAATTCCGTTGGTGACGGGGCGCTATACAGTACCGCTAACATAACATAACATAACATATGAGTTGAAACATTTCTTCAAAAACAGCAAGTATGTCCATGGGGCTTCTGCCTTGGTGTTTCTTTACTCATGGTATGTTTTCGCGATGAGATAGGGGGTTGCAAATCACTAGGAAGGGGAAACAGCCTGAATGTACATAGTTGATTGAGGAGGTGGTTTCAAAGTATGGGTTTGTGGGGGCATAACATCTGTCTTTTTGGTTCATGTATTTGGTCACCGGTTTTGTGAATACTGGAAGGGGCATGGGTGAGCATAGGTGTTGGTCTTGCGATTAGGGCACAATGTTATTGTTGATAATGGGAAGAGGCAACACCACACAGGCACATGTCTACCATGGTTTTACACAACTAGTAGCAAATTACTTTTTGGCAGGTTTGGTGAGCTGTATTTACAGAAACCTCCTTAGAGATGTGCATAACCTGTGAGGATCATTGCTGACCATCCTGTAAGCATGTGTGCTCTCATAAAAACAATGTGATAAATAGTGGGGAGTCAAAGTTTCACATGTTTTTGATCATTTTCCTGTAATTTTGGCAAATTATAAATCAATTCCAACGTACACGAATAACATTGAAATGGTTTGCACATTTGCCATGGAAAACCAGCATTTCTGGACTGGCGCTCTTCATAAAATAGGGACTTTGTCAATGTGTTAAATGGTTGCCTTGATCGAAGGAGCACTGTTTAAGAGTTGGATAAAAAAAATGAAGACTGACTGACTGGTGTTAATATGTAAACTGCTTAAGTGCTTGGTCAAAAAGGTTAAGAGCAAAAAAGCACAGAAATTGTGTGTGCCATGGTCTCTGGATCTCGCACAATATGGGGAGCATAGGTGGGAAATAGAAGTTGTAATCAGCAGCAATGCAGGGTTATGGAGCAGGGACCCTGCTACTTCCAGAATTAGAACTCTAAACTTTCTAGAATTTAGGATCAGCATTCTGGAATTTCAAAGGGTCGCACATCAGGACTCTGTCAGGGGATTGGAAATAAGACCTTATGATGGCAGTCATAACACAGGGATGTTTAGGGTAGGAAGGAAACAAAAAACATACGTATCAAAATAGTGAATGCAGCTAAAATGGAGTCAGTGAAGCTCTGTGAAAGAGGTCACAGGTGGGAAGTGGTGGGATGTGAGAATCAAAAAAGGTGCCCCTGTCAAACTCTGTTTCTTGCTCTGGTAACTATGCTTGATGTGGGGGTTTGGAGCAGGGAACCAGAAATCATTGGTTGCTAAAATAAATAGCACTTTTAAAGATGTTAAGCCGAACTCTAGAATTTCAAGCAAAAGTCAATTCTCAGCCAGGTTAATGTACGTAAGATCACACAGTAGGATCGGCGAAAAATAGGCATGCTTCGTAGACGAAGGAAAACAAAAAACAATATTTACTGAAGTATTGGGCAGAGGAATATTTGATGCCAGCATTGAAGGGCAAAGAAGGTATGTGGCGAAAGAGAAAGGATAGTTGTGGACAAAGAGAGGTTCCATATCAGACAATGCTTCGTAGTCAGGAAAGTGGCTTGATGTAGAGGAGATGAGGTGGTCCCCGCTCTCTTGCTCTTTGCATCTGTTATCATTGTTTGGCAAGATATGAAACTGGCAGACCTAATATCCCTAAGAATTTGTGAGAGTTTCTGAGAGCGCAACAGTTTTGGACTTATGTGGAAACTAAGGAGTTACAAAGGGCACCCTTGAGGGGTCTGGCCCAGTCCACGGGTCACTAGTCTCACGATGTACAACACACAATTCAAGAAAGGAGTTGCGATAATACTTTTGATGTTTTGCCCAGCTTTGGGTGAATTCAGGTGTGAAGAAGGTCCAGGGAGAGAAACCTAGACCTAACCTGGGTGTCACATATACAAACCTAGACATAGCCTGGGTGTCACATATACAAACTATGCTGACGATACCCAGGTTCTCATCACCCTATCAGGGTGCTATGATGAGGACTCCATCAGGATCAACAACCTATACTTGGAGATCCAAGCCTGGATGGCAGAGCATGGCTTATGCCTCAACGATGAGAAAACGGAGCTCCTCCTTGTCGGCTCCCAACCACGGCTAAACAAACTAGACCCCCGTTACGCTTCTATCAACATAGACGGTAACCTAATCACAGTAGCCAAAGAAATCAAAACCCTTGGGGGTCTATCTAGACTCCACTCTCTCGCTCAAAATACAGGTGAACTCCACAGCCTCATCCACAGCTTATACAAATAAGATTATCAACGCCTGCAAAACCTTCCTATTACCCTCCAGTTGCATTACACTAGCCAGAGCGCTAGTGCTCTCAAAAATTACTACTGCAATACTCTCTTTCTCAGCAGCTCAGAACGCAATCTGAACAAACTACAGGTACTTCAAAAAAATGCCCTCAGAGCTGCCCTGAATATCCCACGACACGCCCACATCTCCAGCATCAGACAAGATGCACACTGGCACCCTGTACGAGACAGAATCACTCTCAGATCCCTCTTCATCGTACATAAATGCCGCTCCATTGACGCGCCCAAATACCTGGCAGACAAGTTCCACAATCACACATCAACCAGACCAACTAGAACACCATATTCACACTGCCTATCCGTCCCCAAATTCTCCCTAAAAAAATCAGGTGGTCTCAGCTTCCCTTTCCTAGCTGCCAAACTATGGAACGCTATGCCATTGAACCTTAGAGCAGAACCTTCCTTCTGGACTTTTAGAGCCAAAACAAAAACATGGCTTTCCAACAAAAATTCTGCTTAATGTACCTCTTCTCCTCATACCCCTTGTCGACCATCATGTAACCTGGTCTACTGCACTTACTGTTGTTATATCTTAGTCGGTATTGTATGATTGCTGTAACCTTCTCTAAGCCTCCGGCGCCCGGTTACCCCAGGGTTCGGCGCGCGGTACAAATAAAGAAACTAAACTAACTAAACTAAACTAGGACAGGGTCTTCCTTGGCAAGGTTCAGTAGACAAAACAACAATGTGAAGTGGTGACATGTCAAAAGCGTTGAACAACCAGAATAAGGAATTTAAGTATGGAAACAAAGAATGGATGCCGAATAGGTTAGAAACTAACATAAGAGAGGTACTTAGAAGTCATGTTTGGCCTCACCGTTTCACCACTATTACTAAGTTGTGATGCACACTGTCAGCCAGTGGCAGCTCTTTTACTAGGACGGCCCAGTCTGTATGGTTTCAGTGAGAGATGTACACATTTAGATGAACATTCCAATGCATGTTAACAATTTTAATCTAAATGTACATCTTTCACCTAAGCACAGTGCCTGGCAATTCACCTGAGCTTTTTTTTTGCATGGGGGATGGTGCCACCTGCCTCTGAGCAGGGACACTTTACCCCAATATGTATTTTTTTAAAATTAGCAAAATACGTCTACCACAATAATGAGAGGGCGAGGGCATGATGGAAGTTTAATAGAGCATACACTGACTGACAGGAGAAGTCTCCTCCCCTGTCATTGATCTTTCTCAGCGCAGAAGATAGGGCTATCCAGTCATGTGTAGCAGTGGCGGTGTGCTGTGGGTGTGAGCAGGAAAGTAAGGTATTCATGTATATATGTAATGTGTTTGATGTATGTGTGCATGTGATGCAAGCTCTCTGAGTGTGCATGTATGAACATGTCTGCGTGTCAATGTGTGTTTTTTAATACTGTATGTATCCATGTGTGTGTGTGTGAATGAGAGAGTAATGTTTTATGTATGTGTGTGGATGAGAGCATGTGTGCTGTGTGTATCTTTGTGTGTGTGTGTGTGTGTCTGCAGGTGTGAAAAGTGATCAGGTCTCTAATTTTAGGGCAGAGATGGGCTACTGATGGCATGGAATTTTCTACTGGTCATTAACAGTAAATCAAACAGTATAAGTGTTTTTACATGTCTAGTCTGGGCCTGCATTAGTGGTGCTATTTTGTGCGTATAGTATTGCTGTGCATGGCATTTTGTACTGGGCATCAAAGGCGAAGCAAACATGATAAGCATTATTACATGACTAGACTGGCCTAAATTGATGCAACCAGTCTGAACATATTTTCTTTAAATGGCATGGCATTTCTTATTGGGCATTAAGTGTAAAGCAAACATGATTAGTGTTATTATGTGCCTAGAACCTCCTTCATTGTTGTTACCAGTCTGGGTATGTATTCATGCTCTGGCTGGCACTGACATCAAGAGTAAACCCAGCATGATGAGTTCTCTTACATGGCTAGACTGGCCTACATTGGTGCAGCCAGCCTGGACATGTATTTATATTGGGGCATGGCATTTTTACTGTCAAAGCCAACAGGAGTATGTTTTTAAGTTTTGATAGTGACATATATTTTAGCAGAGCCATCATGAACACATTTTCTTATAGCAAAGCAAATATTAATATGCTGTTACATGGGAATACTGGCATATACTTGTACAGCTAGTACGGAAACATATGCACGTATATCGGCATATATTTGGGGAAAAGGCATCACACAAATGATTTGGAAAATTCTCCTGTGCACTGTTGGTAATTTGCATCTATTGCATTTTTACATGAGTTGCCCTACAAAACCGATTGCAAACAGTGTGATATTTTCCCCAATATTTTACAGAAAGTGTGTTGTAAAATGCACCATTTCAACCCATTATTTGAAAGGTTTGTTGTGTTGGGAACCTCCATGAAAACCTCTGTATTGCGTTGGGCACCCTCACTATGCTGGCTCGCTTCAGCATCTTTGTGGTAACATTACCCACTCCAATTGAGAAACCACCAGCCGGCACTTTTTTCAGCTCCCAGCATTATTTACTCCTGCAAGCAAAACGCAGAACTGTATTTTTGGAATGTTCCGATGCTTGTTAATGTGTTCATGCTGTTCCTTAAACCACTGTTAGTGCCTGATTATAATTGGGACTTTCAGGGGCGTAGGAGACACATAAAATCTGAGGAGGGGCAGGGGACACCTTGAGGAATTTGCTGCAGACACAAACCACAGAGTAAAATCTGCCCATTTATTTGTAGTGAGTGATGATCATTCAAATATTTTTTTAAAAACAAATATTTTTTGTGGCGTTCATTACGCATGACAAATTCTTTTGCTATTGTTTGTATGTCAACTAGATCCATTATATCTTTGTCTATATTGCACACACAAACACGATTGAGGGGCTGATTCATGGAATTATTTGCGCTGAAAAACGCGGATTTGTGCGCCATTCCGCCCGCAAATCCCTGTTTGACAAATAGGGATTTGCAGGCAGAATGGCGCACAAATCCCCGTTTTTTGGTGCACAAATTCCATGAATCAGCCCGTGAGTCTTATCTGAGTCATAGGTGTACGCAGCGTTTTCAGTCATCGCAAAGCAGTAAATCTCCTCTCAGCCTCACAGGAAGATACTGGAACAGTTAGGAGGATCTGCAGTAGCTGCTCCACCTGTGCAAATAAAGCTCTTTCTTTGGAGGCATCCTTTGATGTCTACCAATTCAGAGATGGAAGAATACTTATGGACGCTTGATTATGTTGTTAATTGTGCAGAGAGGAGGAAATATTCGATGTCTGGGTACTTAACAATATTTTCAGTAATTCTGCCTGTTAGAAGCAGCTGTGCCATGTGAGATGGCGTAATGCCTACTGCAGGAGATTATTTTACATATTCTTCTCAATTGACTTTCGTACACAGCTGTTGGAAAACGATCAAGAGTGTTCAATTTGATTTTTTATCTCTTCTAGTATGCGGCTAAGGCCTTCACGTACTCCTGCACTAATGCCATGCTTAACCAGTAAGTTAACACTCCTAACAATCTGAGTTTCTGAGCAATGTTTTGCTTAGCAATGAATTAGGAGTATGCACCCATGATTTCATTAGTTTAAAATACAGACCCAGAGCATGACCCTGGGTTAGAAACTCGGTAGGGGCTAGTCCAAAATCACCCCACATTAATTCCATAGGGGTGATCTGGGGTAATCTCAACAAAGGTCTCCAGCACTTTTCCTCAAATTGTTCAGAGTAAAAACGGCCTCTTAAGGCCCACACTGCAGACACAGATATTATCATATGCGTTATTTTAGAATTGTATATCCTGTTAAGGATGGCCTTAAATTATAGGCACAGTATGCAATATAATAGAGCTGCCTGGCCTGCATGTACTGGATAGATTTTTCAGAGGAATACTGCCCAAATGCAATTTTTTACATAGTGCTCAGTGCCACCTTGCAGCCACTTCATGGCACTGTACAGGCATTTCTTGGAAGAGCTTCAATACATTAAAAGCAGAAAAACCAGCTTTATACTTGACATGCTCCTTTCAGGAGTGCTGATAAGCATTTGATCGGACAGAAGAACATTTCTTTCTACAATTCTAAAATAACGCACATTATCATATGCGTTATATTAGAATTGTATATGCTGTTAAGGCTGGCCTTAAATTATAGCCACAGTATGCAATATAATAGAGCTGCCTGGCCTGCATGTACTGGATAGATTTTTCAGAGGAATACTGCCCAAAAGCAATGTTTTACATAGTGCTCAGTGCAACCTTGCAGCCACTTCATGGCACTGTACAGGCATTTCTTGGAAGAGCTTCAATACATTAAAAGCAGA
Organism: Ambystoma mexicanum; assembly: GCF_040938575.1. Taxonomy (NCBI): domain Eukaryota; kingdom Metazoa; phylum Chordata; class Amphibia; order Caudata; family Ambystomatidae; genus Ambystoma; species Ambystoma mexicanum. The sequence goes on from NC_090931.1 coordinate 396,941,877, forward strand.
AAAAACAGCTTTATACTTGACATGCTCCTTTCAGGAGTGCTGATAAGCATTTGATCGGACAGAAGAACATTTCTCGAATGCTCTTTTCATGGCTCTATAGAAAACCTTTCAGACTGGCTGCTATTAATTGTATTAGACTAAACTAAACTAAAGATTAAACTACCAATGGGACAGTATCAACGACTCTCTCAACATGACTGGTACAGTTTTAATAAAACGGTGTGGCACTCCACATCGAGCAGAGCCTTTGCTGCTAAACTCTGCAATGGCACCTTCACAGCACATCTGGGTGGCTGTTTTTTCAATGCTGTAGCACTTAACCTTGTGTCTCAGAAGTGAGCTTGTGATTGAAGTGCAAAGACTCTGAACTTCCTTTTCATCAGGTGTGATTCATACATGCCACACCACACAGTCCTCTCGTTACATAGAATCATTACAGAACTATTTAGTATTACGCAGCATAGGGCTGTCATTTTGTTTTTAGCCTTGCAGGGTTGCATTAAGATTGAGTGATATATGTTTCCCCCACTATGCTAGATAACGAATCTGGGCTTATTTTCACTTTGGTGTGATGTGCCTATGCTTTTTAGCACAGAACATAAGGAGTAATGATATATGGCTTTTAAACTTGTATCTCCTACAGATGTCCCATTCCTGTAACACACACAGTATAGCACTGAGCTGCACTACTTAAGGGAACAGCACAAATAAAGCTCCACTTAAAGTGCATTACAATCAGGGCTAAACATTACAAGTTACAAGCTATTAGCCAGGCATTAATAGTCACTCGACCCCCAACCCCCATTTCATCACATACGCACAGCACTCTATTTCCTACTCACCAAGAGTCCATTATCACTAGTCAATGGCTAGTGAAAGTTTTGAGGCCTGCTAACATTTGTTGACTGACGTCATATACTTGTAAGAATTTGGACCTTTTTCAATGGTGTGATGTGTCTCTCATTTCAGCCAGAACAAAGAAACATTTGATAGTTTCATGGTACCGACAAGAACGGTGGTCTATCAACCAAGCAGACTTCCTGACACACTTGCTGCAGTCGAAAGCGTTCACTTATTAGCTACACTCGCACCATGACTGCCCCACTCTGAAGATTATTCCACCAAATGTGATGCTTACATTAATTGCCAAGTGCTCTCATCGAAGCCAGGTATTCCACAAATTCACATCATTTAGCAGGCATGCCAATAAAATATAAGCGTCCTTAGATATTGCTCTCATATGCTGAAGTAAGCAAATCATTTAATTTTTCCAGGTAGTTCAATCATATGGCATCTTCTCCGATCATATAGCAGGTATCATCATCAAATGATCAGCGTGTGCTTGGCATTTCCATTAAAGGTTAAGTATTTGCCCCATATGCCAACCATTGTCAGCAGATACCCAGGTGCTCACACCACACACAGGGTATTGTCAAATGCTAGGTGCTCTTATCCTATCCCAGCCAGGCAGTTCTACCCCACCACTCAAAACTAAAACACCACAGAAGCAAAGCTCTTGCTCATGCTTCAGGAGATGCTGTAAACAGGAGATAGAAGCAACATGTATTTATGTATTTATTGTTTGCTTGTAAGGAGCTTATACAATAAGAATATACTGTTTCAAAACAACCACAAGGCAAGGAGGGAGGGAGAGTGGGAAGTACATTATAGCAATTACAACACAATATTTAAGAGCAGAGGGGGGAGAAAGAGGGGGATGAACCTACTATGCCTCGCGAGTATTCAGAACGTGAGTATTCAGAACATGTATGTGTCGCAAGAAAACTGAGACAAGAAGACCAACTCAGGTTTGCCAGAAGTGCTGGCCTGACAGACTAGCGGGCACCGGTTTTGAGGGCTAACGCGCGGGAATTTTGTGACCTAGGTGCACCTGGCGGGCCACATCTGGTAGCTTTGATCATAATGCTGGCGCAATGGTATTTAAAAACACAAAAAAATACACCCACATTCAAGCACTAGTTTGTTGCAATAAATCATAATTTGCAATTTCTGTTTAAGGGCCATATTTTTGGTACCTGGCCTTTTTTGTCTGCCACAGACCTATCCACAGAGAGACAGGGAAATAAATCTGCTTTACACATGAAAATGCACGAGAAGCCAGTGTGGTGCTGTTTGCACCCCTTGTACTCATTTGGTCAATACTTGTCTATTTTTGCATACCAATAAAGTGCTTTTTAGATGCATTTGACAGGCAATCCCAGCACAGGACATTTGGCTGAATTGTACACAGTGTACCCACTGAATGCAGCTTTAACAATTCATGCGTGATCCCACGGAAATACTGTACTGGTAGGCACTGTCCTAACGGTAGGAACCTAATCTGTTCTTGGAACATGCTCCAGCCCTGCACAGTGTAATAGCGAGGTGAAGAGAGAGGGACCAGTCCCTCGGGAGGGGCTCGGGAGGGGCTGTGTCTTGGGTAGGTCCTTCGTTGGAAGGGGCGGGCGGGGATGTGTATGTCATGGCCCAGAAGCCTGTCCCACTCCCTCCCCTCATCTTTTTGTCTGTTCAGCACTGCACCATGGCGGCCATGTAGGACACGGGGATCCCGCTCAGCCCTGACAGACACAGAGCGGACAACAACAAAAGTTGCATGACAACATTATTCGAAAATTTGATTTTCCAAGAAAAAAAGGAAAACACAGATCTGCCCCAGGCTTTCACACTGCACTGCATGGACCAGTCCTGTCCTCACCTGAAATCAATGTCAACTTGTCAAGCACAAAATCAATAGTAGTGTGGCAGCGCCCGACACGCGCGCTAGCCTGAGCCCAGGTCACTGCCTGCCTGCTCCACTTGCTGTCTCCTCAACACGTGGCAGACTTGGCACTGGTTGCCCCCGCCTTTGCCCTCCCCCTTCCCTGGGCTGCACTTGCGCTGTCTGTATTGCACTGCGCATCATGTGATTCAAGCACTGGGGGAGGGAGCAGCAGTCACTCAGAAGCAGAGGGCAACTGTGGTTTACTTCCGAGCCCAGGTGGTGTCGTGCCCCTCAAATGCATACACAGAAAATAAATATCTTGGGACGGTTTACAGAAACTTTTCACCAGTGTAAGTGCAAAGTTGCACGGTATTAGCACTAGGTTAAACTTTGCCCTGTTTTTTTTTTTAAACAAAGGGACATATTAGAACACTATTGCACTATAACATGTGCAGTTTGGCATGGTATAAGCACTGGGGCAAAAATTGCCCTTCGGCAAAAAAGATACATTTTGACTGCAGGGAATGGTATTAGCACTAGGGCAAACTTTGGACTGGTAACAAAACGCATTGAAAATGCATCTATTTTGCAATATGGCCATTTTTGCCCAGGTGTTTATACCATGCCAAAATGCACTTGTCATGGTGCAATAGTGTTCTAATATGTCCCTGTGTTTTTTAAAAATAGGGCAAACTTTGCCCTTGTGCCAATGCCGTGCAATTTTTGCACTTGCACTGGTGTACAGTTTCTGTAATCTGGCCCCTGGCAGGCAGCGTAGCCCTGGCACATGCAAAGCCTTCCCAGTTGGAATGAAAAATAACCCCTTTCCCTCGCTTCGCTTCTCATTGTGGGGGGGATACATGACTTTATATCCCCCAACTTAAAATTGTGGGGGGGATTTGTTCCCCCTGACTCCCCTGTTTCCTACACCCATGGGGACTTTGCTTTAAATATGGTTGGGCATGGGGTCCGGCAGTTGTGTGCCAGTGTTTCTGCAATGGAATATTTCCATCCAGTGATTAAACATACCCAGAACCCGGTGTACAGCTGGGAGAATGAGGAGAATGCAAACTAATGGGGTACGCTGGAACTATGAACTTTGCAACATTGCGTATTGTGCCTCCAAGTCACACACTCTGCGAAAGATTTAAAAAAAGGCTATTAAATGATTCTGGGGATTCCTTTAATCTTCACCAGACACTCTACGTGTCACTATTAAATTACAGTGATACCCTATGGACTTTATTGTGGGTATCTGATCTTTTGTACTTCACAGCATCATTTACATACATAGCTCTTTTTCCTCACTCGAAATGGACATTTAGACCCTGATTCACAGAGTGTTCTCCAATGCATTGCGCAATTATAAAAAGCTTCTGTAAGTCAGGTCTTTAATGAAGACATACAGCAACTATTTTGGCCCCATGATAACCCAAAGATGCAGCCAATGGTGCTGTTTGTCATGCCATCACTATGTGTCTCCTTGTCATACACACGGGCTCATCACAGCTACACATGCAAGCTCTGCTTACAAAATCAATAGGGTTACCGGTCTAGAAGAAGGTCCATATTCTCTTACAGGCTGGTCATTTATGGAGTATACATGGGTTATATGTTAGAACACTGAGCAAGGAAGTGTGCAGCACTGGGGCTGTGCACCCACTCTTTCCCATCAATAATCTCAAAATATTATGTTTCCTCCCTCGAATAGTAATTATAAGAATGCCTTTTTCAGTATGCACCTTCTATTGCAGGAGCAAATTGTGCAAGATTTTGCTGCACCTTCTAAGACCTAAGTCCTGCATTCATAACAGGCATACCAGGAGTACTGTTTGCCGCTTTCCACAGATCTCAAGGGTGCACTGGGACACGTTAGCACGGGTGGAATTGTTAGATTGCGTTACAAGAGATTGGCTGGTCCTTGTTACTGGCTCCAGCTCAGTAACTCTGCAAATCGCTTGATTTTTTTCTAACTTTACCGCACACTTGCCCTCCGGCGCCACTCATCAGTAACGTAGGTAAATACTACTCTTCGGCTCCCATATGGACATCATCAATGGCACTTTGCAGTTACCTTGCATCCCAAGTAGACAGGAATGGCTGCCCTACAAGGTGTTAATCCACGTTACCGTAGATTTCATGCAGTGCCATTTCACCTAATGAGATTTCACTGAATTTATTTCACAAAAAATGGTAGGTGACATGGTATATGTGTAATGCATAATAGGTGGGGTGTGGGGTAAGGGTTTACGTTAGGGTAGGGAGAGTTGAGGGGGGTGCAGGGGATTTCCCCCCGCATTATAAAAAAATAATAATAGAAAAAGTAAAAAGTTAATTTTGTTTTTCGGTGAAATGAATTCGGTGAAATCTCCATTAGGTGAAATATTTTCGAAGAAATCACACCCATCCGTTAATCCATGACTTCAAGATGAAGCTAAAATGCTGTAGCCTGAGGCCACTACAAACCAGAAAATCATGTTCATAGTATGTCATTTTTTCTGTTTCTGCCAATTTATAAATATTTGTGTTATAATAGACTCTTAAAACCTAGCATGCACATTCAGACAGGGTGCTGGTAGGTTAGAGGCACTGGTTGAAGCACTAGAATGTCATCATTCGCCTAAACACATACATGTACCTATTTCATTCCGTCCTAGGCAGCCAGTGCTAATAAGGGAACTGGCAAAGGCAGACCCTATAGTCCCTCCACACATAAAAATAATCCCCCAGATGACCAATGTTCTTTAATATCTGTGTTACAGCTGCAGTGGCCGTTGATGTAAAGACTTATTCTCAGCATATATGCAGTGCTTCATGTTTGTTAGATGATCTGTGTTTGCTCATCTTTGAATGTTACAGTTACTTTTTTGCAAGTCAGCCAAAGGGCTGTGAGCCATTCAGTAATAACGTCAATAGCTGGGGAGAAGATTTTCCCCACATCAGCAAGGCAACAGGCATCTTGCATGATCAGTCACACTTGATGCTGCTTTTTGCATCCAAAAATGGTCTCCTATTTCTGTTCCGTGTATTTGCTTAACAGCAATCTGAGGTAACATTGCCACTCACCTGGAGCTAACCCCCCAGCCCTCACGTCACACTGCCCAGCTTTGAGCATAACTATTTAGGGCATTGAGGATACTGGAATTGCAGACACTAAACACATCCCTTCCAAGTGTTCATACATCCATTTAAGGGCCACCCCATAGTGTTCCTGCACACTCATTCTGAAGACCCGATCTGTTGACAGCACCAAGTTCTGAATGGTGGCCATAAAGTTCTGTCCTACTTAGACCATACCATGCAAACAGTTGAACTTCATTGATAGACCAATAGTAGGATGTGAAATAGCTACCGTGAAATTGAACCAACCTGAGAAGAGGGGCATCTTGTTAAAGAACAAGTACGTTTTGGTGGTCCAAAATGTATCCTGCTTGTTCTTTCTCCTGCTCCTGCTAGAAAACAATTCTTATTCTATGAGCTTTGTATGAGTTTGTCATGGGGGTATGATTGTATTCCTTAAGCAAATACATTTTGGAACACATGAACAACATAGAGCCTTTTCATTGGCCTCAAGCCCAGGGATCGTATCTCTCCAGGACTGAAATCTGGCTCCCAGTGGCTGCGAGGATTAAATTCAAAACCCTCTGCATTGTCCATAAGGCCTACTGGGGCCTGGGGCCTGGGGCCGCATTACCTTCAACTCTCTCTTCCCAAATATCTTCCTTCTCGAGCTCTTTGCTCATCTGCCTCCAACTCCCTCAGGGTCAGTCACTTCTCCAAGCAACGAGTTGGTGGTAGATCTCTCTCTTCAGCAGGGGCCTCCCTCTGGAACAGCCTTCCTGCCTCCCTTAAACTCGAGGAGAACCATCTCCGGTTCCCGAAGCAACTTAAAACCTTCCTCTTTGCTTCTGCATTTCCCCCTTCTCCCCTGCTGAATTCCTGGCTGAATCTGCACTGGTTACCTGGCCACCCATTCTGATCATGGGCCCAGGCACACCTGCACTGCCTCCCTGGCTACCCCCACTCCTGGTGACTGTTACTCTGTATCCCTACAGTCCCCCACCAGCACTTATGTTGCTCTTACCTTGCACTTGCCACCATCGGGTCATTTTTTTATCTTATTTATTCTACTATCCGTGTACTGCACTTTCCCCTTTCCCCCTCCCATGCACTTGCGTGATCTGAATGACACCTGGCCTAGTAGGATCGCTGTCTGTCTTTCCTCTGTTCCCCCTCCCTTGCCTTGTTGCGCCTTGTAACATATGTGTATAGGGGTGTTATAAATGCAATATCATATCATATCATATCATATCATTTTAGAGGGAGTCCTCGCACGATATATTTAGAGCAATCAGGATGCTCTTTTCAGATTTGCCAGATTGTCATATAAATGTGCCAGCTTTGGACCATGACACTTGAATCCCCTTGTGCTATGTTGCCACTTGCCAACAAAATACCTCTGAAAGTTCTAGTTAGGTCGTCAAAAATTACTAAGAACCAAGATCAAGATGAATTAATTGAAAAGTACAGTTTGCGTTCCCTGCAGGAAAGTTGAAGGCATGGGCCAAACCAGTATGTTGCAAGCCTAATGTCAGAGTGAAGAAATAGTGGGTAGGAACTGTGTGATCACCTAAGGGCATGACTATGACTTTCACCTGTGGTGTTTAATCAAAGACCAATCCAACAGAACTGAAGGGCCCATTGGAAAAATGACTGCAGGCCTTTAAAAAACCTTCACGCGGAAAATGGGCCTATTAAGGCAGATTGTGGGGGTTTCTGCAAGTAACATAAGGAAGCACTATGTGAAAAGGCCAAGCACTGGAAGTCTAAAGACCTATCTGTCATTACAAAAGGGAGGGTCAAATTGAAATGTAGCCTTTTAATTCACAGTTGCAGAAGTAGTTTAAAGGCCCCTTTTGCATGAAAAGCAGGATTTTCAAACACTGACACTGAAATTTTGCATATGTGTTTGCAGTTTTAAAGCATGACATGAGAAAAATTTTCCCCTGCTAACATAATGTTATTAGGAAAAAGACTTTTCATTACAAGTGTGGAGGTCTGGAAATAAGGGTGCCGGTAGCAACGTACTGGCACCCTTTCTGGACTGCAAGTCTTTCCACAGGGTATGTTGTCCCCAGCAGGTCTCACCTGCCAGCACAATGGTCCTGGTAGGCAGATTTATCACAGAAGCACTGGCACCATAAGAAACAGTGCTGGTGTATCCATCTACCCACGCCCATGGAGTCCTATGGGACTCCACAAGAATGGGGAACAACATTTTCCGGCGCCTGACTTCCCAATCTGCCAGGAACTTGTATTGTGCCAGGGGCTCTGGGATATCAGGTGCCGTAAAAGTGTTACGAGTCCAACGGCAATCCACTGGTAGCACCAGTGGGTTACCAGCAGACTCATAATGAGGCCCTAAAGTGTGTTGACGAGACGTAAGGTATCACAATACATATATCATACTTCATATGCCAAATACCAGCAACAATTGAAAAGAAAAGGCCAGTTTGTTTCCATGGGTCACATGTACATTTCATTTAGGCTCAAAGCAGACCCTTTGGCTTGTAGGGCAGCCTTCACAAAGGCTTCCCCCACTGCAAGCCTGTTTCTTGCATCCCAGATATTTGCAACTGCAATACATTGTATCCTGCCCTCATGGCCAAACCTATTGTCTCTTAGGGCTCATTTCTGTGCAGCCACCCTCTTCAAACAACAGGATGGCAAATGGTCTAGGCAGTGTGTGATTGGAATGTAGGAGGAACGGTGCAATCAAGGGAAGTTGAACTCTGAGAGAAAATACAAGAAAATAGGAGGTTTGCAGATCAAAATGGTGGTCAACTTCAGAGAACAGGTCACATGCTGGCCAGGAATGGCAAATGGCCTGGAGACAGGAGAGCTCCAATGTGCATACACATGAATATTTCCCATTAACCCAAAAGGACTATTATAACTTATGCATTTTTCTCAGCAACCACAAGTCATACTGCATTCATTTATGTGTCATTTTTAAGATCATTTCGAGGGTAATTATTTTGAAATATAATTCATCCACCCCTGATTTAGGGAATTGTACTGACAAGCTAAAATGTGTTACTGGCTGCTCTGCACATGTCCCGAATGTAAGAGTTGGCGGACTATTGGAGGGTATTATTAGGTATTTGGAGAGTAAATTACATTTTCATAACTGTTATGCTTTTTCTATAAATAGTGGAAAATTGCAACACGCACGTGCAACATGGTCCAGACCTGGCGGTCCTTTTATTCAATTCCCCATGATTAGCCGAAGCAGACTAATATTATATGTTATGGCAGTTACTAGTAAATCATGAAGGTTTAACACAGAACTACTTTTTGTCAAAAAGTTCACACGAAAAAAGGGGATTTCAAATGGGAGTTGCCATATTTCTGTTCTAGACTCCTAAAGTAATCCTTATAGAGTTGCTGGACTTGGGGGTGGGGGAGAGAGAATGGTAACTGTCCAATCCTGGTTGCAAAAATTCTTGCAGGGCACTGTCCAATATTGAAATCCTGATGGTGGCATCACTGGTATGTAAAGTGGGTGCACTATGAGTGAAGGGTGAGCTGCTAAACATGGCCAACTAACAGCTGCAAGGAAACACCAAAGGAGATTTGCTGAAATTGCATAAGAGTAGAGCTGTCTATTGCTGGGGAGGCCTACAAGCTGACTGGGCCCTATGGTGAAGAGCTGGGGACCATCCTTGAGAGTGGTGTGACCAGACCCCTCCACTGTACTTAAAGAGGGTCATGAAATGCTGGTGGCTTTTCTGAAATTAAATAAAGGTTTTCATTGTAAGTAGCCATTTGAAACCAAAGGATGGGGGAATCTGCTTGCCTTAAATCCTTTCCCTCTATAGTAGGCTGGAGAATCGGCAGGGTGCAGGGGCAAAACTGTGTAGATCCTTAGCCTATTTGACTGAATATAATTTAAATCCCATTTTGCAAAACACTCCGGGTGATTTTCTGTTAACATTCAAAATTAACAAAGCTCATTACCAGTGTACGCTGAAATCAATAGCCTGTAATTTAATTGGGGTGTCCTTGTCCCTAAACTAAAATAATTTGTTTCTGTCCAGCTTCCCCAACACAGGCCTTTAAGTGGAGGCAGGGTCTGACTTCCAACATTCCTAAATCTACCCCATTTTTCTGTCCGCCTTCCCCAACACAGACCAAAGTAGGGGGGAGGGTCTGAAAAACTAACAGTTAAATCACCCTGTGTTTATTTTAAAGCAAAAGTGTGAGTGAAATATTAACATTCACTTGACTATCCCACACGATCTTGAGTTCTAAAATGGGGTGTAAAAAATGTTTTTTTTTTTTAATTTTTGGAAGGGTTTCTTCCACACTATCTTCAGAGTTGAATGTATTAGACTTGCTAAGTGAATTTGACAATTGTATGCATATTTGCAGATGTGAACTTTGTACTTTACCTAGAGACTACATTAAATTGAACAAATATCTTTTTTGATGTATGTATTACCCTATTTTAGACATCTGTATTATGACAAAGAATGAAATTAGATTTATTTAAAGGTGTTTACAAATTGTTTTTTATCAAGTATGTATAATTCAAAATAAAGAATATGAATTTTGTTAAATTATTAGTTTGCACTGATACTTTGCTTCTCTCACGCTGTATAGAGCCCTTAAAAATTAACTTAATCTAAATAATTCCATGTTCCATGAGGCACGACTTTCTTTGGTTTACATGAAATAATAATTGCCATATTCATTTGAACAAATCTGTAAACCAAACTGCTAGCCCTTTAAGCGTGCAGGAACATTGAAATTGCACAGCACTGCATATGTAATTTGATTTTGTTGATTGACTGGTGTTGATTATTTTTTCAATTGAAATCTGTATAAAGTAAAGTATTGTGATTTTTGTTTTCCAAACCAACTTGTGTGATTTATTTATGTAAAAAGAAGTGTAATTGTAAGCCACAAAGTAGGTGGCATGTGCAGTTTTAGTCTGATCTCCATTGCCTATAATTCAAATAAATACAAATATATTTCCTGTACACTTGTCTGGTTCTTGGCTCATTGGTGGCACAGGACGAGGGATACAAAGGGCATGAGATGAAACAGTAATAGGGCTGAACAAAGCATTAACATTAAGCCGTTTATTGGAAAACAAAAATCACAATACTTTACTTTATTTTGTGACACCTAAATTGGGAAGGGAATGAACTCCCTGTGTTGTGTGTCACCTCTCAATAAACCATTACAAATTGGGGGCTCGGGCTGGAATTTGGCTGGCTATTTTTGACTCATGACAAGTTTGTTGTCCCAAAGTATTCATTTTAATGTAATTGCATTAAGGAGGAGGGGAAAGTTATCTTTGCTTTGTTAAAATGCTGCAAGGACGTGACTTCTTAGTTCCGGGGAGTTGTATAGGTGAAAACAGAAGATTGGGTAATAATTGATTTTTGATTTGGCATTGTGAGTGGAAATTAAGCAGGAACAGGGTGATTTTGCCCTTGCGTAAAGGAAGTTCTAAAAAAGAAATGTGCAAAAAAGGCCATTTAAAAAAAATAGTGCAAGTGTATCAAATGATGGCAGGAAACATTTCCATACTAAGCTGTTCATTCGTGGGGAGTGGACAGAGGCGGATGAAGGGAGCTAGCAAGCCAAAATGATGCAAGAGGTTACATCAGAAGTATTGGGCATTTGGTGTGAAAGTGGGATATGGCACAAAGCATTAGAGGAATTTTATATGACCCAAAGTGCTCAAGAAGAAATGAGTCAAATGACTCAGCTCATAGCTTATCTATGCTTCCACTTGTAGTTAGTGGAAGAGTGAGTGCAGACGAGTGAGGCTTGTCAGCGGAGTCAGACTGAGTTTCTAAATGAGGTGCAGAAAGAACTTAAACAGTTAGAAGACCAAGCGCAGCAGAGCCATATTTTTGAAAAAAAAACAAGAAAGCCTCATGGAACAACTCAAAGATGAGCTAAAAACCCAGCAGTGCAGAGCGTGAAACACAGTTTTCTGCACTGCAAGATGCACATAAAGTGTGTGTGTGGAACATTTCAGCACACTGCAACATAAGGTAAAGGATCAGGCTATTCATAATAGAGGGCTGTTAGATGACATTATGCCCTTTCAATTATAAATAAGGAAGTTGAAAAATAGAAACAGTAAGTTAATTATAAGAGGGGTTGATTCCCAAAATGACTTCGATCAGTTGTATCAGAAGGTGCATACTTCAAAACAACATACAATTCAACTGGTAAAGGAAAAATACCTCTTAAACTAGGAGAATAGTGTCCTTGAACAGGAGGTACATCAGTTGAAAATGAATGCAGATAAGAGTCATTCAGGTTCTCAGGAACTGACTGTAAATAGGCAAGAAAATGTAGAACTCATGGAACGTGTGATGCAAGCGGAAACTGCCCTTTTAGAGGTAGCGCAGTGTAGAAATGCACAAGAGAAAGACATTCATCTTTGGAAAGCAAACCACTTAAAGAATGCACACACAATGCAGGCCGCACAAAACGAAAAGTCGGGACGAAATCAGGGAATTGAAAGATCGATTAATGGCACTGAGTAAAGTGCTCAAGGCCAATCAGGCACTGGTGTCAGATTTAAAAAGCCAGCTCTCTGAAATAAGGACAATGATATTGAAAGAAACAAACAGGCATTGGGGCACCCTGACCAATCAGGGAATGAGAAAGGGCCCTCTCAAACAGGGGTAATACCCTCCCCATCAGGAGCCTCATGAAATGTTAAGCACAATGTTCTATGGGCCAACTGTGACTGACCACATACCTCCCACCTTCCAAGCACAAGGAAAAATGAGGCACCTGGACTGACCCAGGCATAGCCAATCTGATCCAGAAAGCCAGTTCTTATCTGAGATGGATGAGTACTCACCTCTACTCCACAGAAGGAAAGTTGGCTGGACCAAGTATATCCTGGGAAGTCAAGAATAATCATGTCAGTACTTCAGACTATGAAAACTCCCTTGATGAGAAAATGAGGGAGTTGGACTTAAAAAAATGAGATTATAGAGAAACCACCCAGCTCGCTTCCCTGGAGAAGAACAGTGTGCAACCCTGCATGTACGGTTGACGTCACATAGGCAGATTCACTGTACACCATCACTTCATGGCATTCGTGTTTCTCAAGCGCATCAATGAGCACTACCAATTCTGTCGCTTGCGCCGAAATGTGAGACCGTAGTCTTGCATTTGCTACCACTTCAAATTCCTCATTTCAGTCTATGCCTTATTACAGGTGTGCCAGAATGCCTTTCTCCACTAGTTTGATCAATTTTCGAAGAACCATCACTAAAGAGAATTTGCCCTTCTGGCAAAGCATTTTCTTTTAAGCAAGGTATATCATCATACAATTCAACAAAATGTGCACAATCATGCACATGGTCACCCTCTGTCATAACATAATTACATAGTCCCAAAAACTGTTGCATCTGTTTTACTGTGTGCGGTTTCACGGTTTTCATAATTGCCTCAGCCCTTTCAGGTGTCACCTTCTTTCCCTCATGTGAGATCAACTGTCCTATGTATAACACCTCTTCTTGCCAATACTGCAATTTTTCCTTTTCTACCCTGTATCCCTTATCTGCTAGTATAGTCATTAACTTAATCGAGTCTTGTCTGCACTCATCTTCTGTAGTGCTACAAATTAAAATTACCTCTACGTACTATATCACCGCACTTTTCAAATGAATATTGCCTAGGTCCATCTGGAGGACTCTGTTAAAGATAGATGGAGACTCACAGTACCGTTGAGGCAGCCTGGTTGAACGTAAATGATGTCAGGTCTTGTGAGTCCTTGTGCAACGAGATTGAGAAAAAATTATTTTTCAAATCAGTGAACATGAAATATCATGCTTTCACTGGATACTGCATAGTATTGTCACTGGGTAAGGAACTAAAGGAAACTCTGCCTCTACAATCTGGTTAATCGGTCTCATGTCTTGTATGAATCTCCATGACCCTCCCTTTGATTTTTTCACAGGATACTCTGCAGTGTTATTTCAAAAAAGATAGCAGGCACCCTTGTCCAGAAAAAACATGGCAGGATAACCTGTTCTGTGTTTTTTTCTCCCTCTTTGAGAGTTTGCAGCCATCGCTTTTGCTCACTGTACCTTTCACAGATGGAAAATATCCATTCGCATATCAGTCTTTGTCCTGCCAACATGGGCAGACCAGTACCGAAATGCCATGGCAGTTCCCTTCTGAACAAGAGTACCAACAGCAACCCCATACATGTGTTTCAGCCTTGTTGGGACTAATAAGTGAGGTGGAGCTGTGCCTCTCTGAGCACAGTGAGCAGGGAGTCCACATCTGGGTTCTCCCAGGTAAATCAGGGTGACCAACCCCAAGTTCCTTGTAAAATGTTTTCAAAAAAGGTAGTAAGCGCCCCTCTCCACAAAGAACACTGCAGTGTTACACCATGATTCTGATGGTACCAGAATGCCTTGTTTCATTAGTGCTGAAATGGTCTTCAATATACCCTCATCAGCCTATCGAGACATGGGCTACTGGTTTGCTCGAGGTAAAATTGCCCCTGGCTTCAACTTTATTTTAACTTCCCCTATCCCCTTCAACTGTCCTATGTCATAGGGCCTGTAGTCCATAGGACGCTGGCCACCTTCTCCAAGTCTTCCTCCAAAAATACTGGATGCTGCCGCATTATTGCTATTCGCTGTGGGACATCCCTTTTCTCGATACTTATCCAGTATGTGATGCTCATAAAGAACACTACTTCATCGTCTGTTGAGTTATCTCTAAACATGTCATTGTCCGTAATGTCAGTCGACCTGTATGCTTCTTTGATAGCTATTACTGTCCTCCATGGTCTACCCTCATCATCCATTCCTTCGAGCATTGCCATTTCCCTTTGTACTACGGCTGCTTCTAGCTCTATAGGGATAGTCTGTCTCCCCTCTTCGTCCATAGGTATCTGTGGTCTGACCAAGAATTTGTCAGGTATTCTCACAGTCTTCCCCACTAAGCCAGGTAACCATGTGAATAAAATGCTCACCCCATAAAGGAAATCTTCAGGGTCTCCACTGCAACACCTTGCATAGCCGAATGCCCTGTGAACACCAGTATAAATCCACCCATGTTTAAACAGTGTATTCCAGGAGTGGAACACACTATGCCTTTGTCAGCAAATGAAATCGTCATGTTAAGTTTTGCCATAAAATTTCTTCCCAAAATGTTAACTGGTGTTTGTCGTGAATACAACAATGGAACAGACATGTCTCACTCTCCTATAGAGACTGGTAATTCATCAGTAAAAGTAACTCGACTTGTAGCTCCAGAGAACCCTTGAGCATTCATGGGAATTCCCGACATTGGATACTTTCCCTCTCGTATACACGAACGAGTAGCTCCTGTGTCTACTAAAAAAGAAAGATATTTGCCTCCTATTGTCACATCGACCCTTGGTTCTTCTTGGGGGTCTGGTGTCACAGATAGTCATGAACCCATTAAGTTACCCCGTGAGCTGGCCTATTGTGGGTATATGCAATCCCCTTTACCTGTGAAAGGATTACCTCCCACTACAGTGTCACCTCCTATTCTAGGTGTCATTAGTTGTCCTGTGTTTGCATACTGTTGTGTCTGCATGGGAGCGTGCTGTGACTGCCCTTGCGGAAGATTCATTTCTACTTGCTCTGGTTGTGGTGTCTGTTGCATTTGCAGCGCTTGCGTCTGATACACTGTGTGATCTTGGGCAAACCCTTCCCTAGTTTGTGTGGTATATGGTGGTGGATAAACTCTCCCCCCTCTTGTGAATTGTCCATTCTGTACATCCCTTGGCTCCGACATAAGCACACAATGTGTCCTATCATCCCACAAGTTCAACATACGGGGGGAGACCACCTGACTAATCCCCCTTGGTTCAACCCTCTTTGCACATTCTGATTTTCATTTTGTGCATTTTGGTATCCACCTTGATTGTTTTGAAATCCACCCCTTCCTCTATTTCGCATACCTCTGCATCTTGGCATGAACCCATTCCCTCCTTGGTCCATCGGGCTCTGATTATTTGCCTGCGATGCACCCACTGTTTGCTGTATTCCCAATCCTTGTCTGCTTGTCAATACCGCCCTTCTATGGCATATTTCGACAATTTATTCTAAACTAATTTAGCTTCCTCAGTTTTCCTAGCCTCATCTTTCTTCTTGTTTTTCTCCAGCAATAGCCAACAGTGATGCACTATTGTCAACTCTATCTGAGCCCACCGTTTGGCTTCCATTCCCACCAGTTTCTTCATTTGTCTCTGTACTGGCTCTGGCAACCCTTGACATAAAATGTAGTAAAATAATGCCACTGTTTTTCCCCATGGCTCTTTCGTTTCAATTTGCCAATGCTCTTGAGTGTCCTGAATGTAAGCAATAGGGTCTTCATCTTTCATGTCATAATTCCACCCACATCTGATGTGTCAGGATACTGCACCCTGAGAGCCCTCCACACGTCTGCTCTGCAATTATTAAACAGCGCTCCATCATGCGCTGTGTTCTGTGCTGTTATACTTCCATATCCTACTCTCCTCCATATGTCATCAGCTCTCTCTCCAGTAATGGCTGCCAAGAGACCCTTAATGTCCCCTATGGCCGATGGGTTTCCCCCTGCCATCTTTTATAACTTGTATATCCATTTCTCAGCACCCGATGTCAAACTTGGGAGCTTGCACTTTAAATGATCCTTTTCCATCTGAGGCCATGGAATGTACTGTGGTCTTGCTCCCCCTTTTTCCAGTAAGGGAAACTGCGTAAACACTAATTTACAGTTGTCTCCCATCGTCTGTCTATCCATGGCGGGGACGATCACTCCTGCCCGTCTGGTCGCTGGTAACAATCTTAACCTGCTCACATACGGCAATGATTTTCCCTTCTCACTATACGTCCGTCGTCAGGGAAGTTCCGGATATGGTATGGGATCTGGTGTCCTGTCCTTAGTTTGTTCCAGATTGGACCATCTTACTTCCTTGCCTGTCTGCAGTCTGCCTTCGGGGGCACATGCGCTTCCTTCCTCTCCCCCAAGGAAAGATTCTCTTTCTTCTTCTGACATATCTTTTCCCCAAGACGTATGACTACTCTCCCATTCTCCCTAGTCTAGGTTCAGTTTACTTAAAGACAAGGCTCTATGCTCAAGGCAAAAATGATTTTCTTCTTCGTTTTGTGGTTTAAATGCTGGGGACACATCCCCTTTCCCTCGACTTTCATAACTGCTACTTCCCTTTAATTCCTGACAGGCCTTATCAATCCTGTCTCCAATACTTCCTATGTTGAAGTTTTCCTTTTCTAATGCTATTCTAGATGCCCCTGGCGTTGCTTCCTTCATCGGAAGAAACTCTTCTATTCTGCCCCATTCGAGCAAGGCTAAATTCAAAATCCTGCTGTCTCCTTTTTCATTCTAATTCTTCATCTAATTCCCTTTGTTTTCTCGTCTCCCTTCTGTTTCTCTGCTCCTCTTGTCTTATCTCTTCCCTTCTCACTACTGCTCTCCTTTCTTCCTCTTCTATTTGCCTCTGTATCCTTTTGTCCCTTCATTTATGCTCTTCTTCCTCTACTCTCTTTCTTTCTCATCTATCCTTATCTTCCATCACTCTCGGTCTATTACTATCTGCCCTTTCTTCTTTCTTTTGTTGCGCCTACTAATACATCTGTTCTCGCCTGTCTTTGCTCTTTCGTTTGTGTTCATCTTCCTTCAATCTTTCTTCATGTTCCCTGTCTTTATTTTCCTGTTCATCTTTTCCTTCTCTTTCCCTTACTTCCTCAATGCTTTTCCCATCTAGCTTTGGTAATATCTATCCTCCTATTCATTTTTTATGCCTGAGTGTTATCTCATCAGATGTATCTTTCTCTCCTTTCCATCTCTTGATCTTTCATTTTATTTCTGTTGATAGAGTCGATCTCCCACTTTTCTCTTCTTTATCTTGTATGATTCTAAATATCTCCTCTTTCTCTTTCTTTCCTCTGACTGTTGTCACTGCAATATGCAGGCGGTTCGTAAATCAGGTTACTATACCCTGCTGCCGCCCTTAGTTCCTTTAATGTATAGAACCCTACGTCTTCCATATCAACACCTTTTACTTCAGGCGAGGCAAGGGAGCCGAAGGCTCGACACTTTCCTTCTTTCTCTGACTAAGCATCCACTCCTCAGGTGGCGGATTCTCCCTCTCTTCCTGGTACAATTTCCAGAGCTCTAAAAGAGCTACCCTTTTCTCCATTATCTTCCCTTTGTATGCAGTGTGCAAGTATGTGGTTATGTGTTGCAATACCGCTTTTGACAGTGATCCCCCTTGTGGCCACGGCATGAACATCTTATCTGCCGTGCCTTTCACCCATGCTGCACTATACTGTTTGAGCTTGGGCATGTGCTTTCAAAATGTTTTAAATAAATGCATCAGAGGAGTGATATCTCCCATTGTGACGAGTCTCAATTGACTGTCAATACTTACCAGATTTTATAAAACGGCTTTCACCAATTTTTTAAACTTTTTAAAACAACAAATATGAGTGCGCTCCAACAATCGCCGCTCAAGCCTCCACCTTTTTCAATTATCTCTGTCTGCCTGTGGATTGGTACGAATCTCTCCACTAAGTTATCTACTTATAACTTCTCAATTCTTCTCAACAATAATTTCACTGCATCTACTGCTGCCTCAATATTTCTACTTCAACAGACAAACAAGACAAACTAGTCGACTTTACACATATACTAACAATATCCTGAGATCACAATATTTTCGCTTCACCTCTCATCAATTACTCTATTTGTGAGTTTAACTTGTCTCCTTATGTAAAACATGTTTACACGTAGCCTAGAGACTGCGACTGGAGTGTGAGATTAGTTCTTCTGAACTCCCTTGAGTCAGTACTCGTTAGGCTCTATCTTTATCTCTTCACACAATATTTCCCATTACTTTATAATTACCACAATCCTGTCCCCTTAATTTGCCATTCCCCTCAACCTACTCACCACCTACTCACCTTTCGGTCATTTGACTCAAGGCCTTCGGTATTGTCTCCTCCTCCAACCGACCACTTTAGCCTTCTGTCCGCAAAGTGCCTGTGGAGACCAGGTAGGGATTTCGTCAAAGAGGGACTTTGCCCACCATCTTGATTTTCTTGCAAGATTTCTATTCGGCCGCTGTCCACAGGAAACCCGGCGAACTTCCGGCTAGATGGCGGAGGATATCCGATCGTCCGAAGCTCTGGAGCTTAACAGGTCAATGGATCTTTAACCATCCAACAGTGCTACAACGTGAACATATACTTCTTAATCAGTAACATGTCATGCAAAGGATGAGATGCTGAGTAATTCTTACACCAAATAATCAGAGCCACTCAGGAAGTTGGCAAAGTCCAATTACACTGTTTTAATATCAATTGTCTAAAACAGGGAGTTACAACGGACATCGATGGACGTTCGCTCGAGCTCTCGACATATTTTACATAAAAACACACTTATATACAAAAAACTAATCGTAAGTGACATCATACTACATGGCAAATAAGAAAAACCTACGACGGATTGTGGTTGTCTCAAGGGGAATATCTAAGTATACTCTCTATAAGGGCTGTGATTGTGTGTTAGGTGGACAACTTAAGCCTGCCTCTAGTGCAAGTCATCCTAAACACTTATTAAGTACATAGAGTACTATTAGCTCTTAAACTATAAGGCCCTTCATTATATGGCTCTCTATAACTGGTTGGCATGTTCGTGCTATGTCTGGAACATTCAGCTCCTTAGCAGCCTGTAAGATCACACCCAGGTGCCGGCAGGTGGACTTGACTTTGCTTTCCCACCCAATCAGCCCAATATCTCTCCTTGCCCATGCCTTCTGCCATGAAGATTGTCTTTGAACTTGGCCTTTCAGTAGATTCTCTTCTATTGGGCATAAAAGGGAGTACACGCACACGCTTATCACAGTTCTGGTCGGGCATGCCCAACTCCTATTTTCATCCTTAGTCCACGTGACAGGAGACTGCAATTCGGTCCATTTTCAGCAATTAATTGTCTTGAATTAATAAACTTGGCACTCATGATGTTCTTTCTTTGCCTCTAACAAGGGATGATTGAGCGTCTCATGGTTTCTGGTCTTCAAGGATAAATAACCAGTTCTTTGCTGCTCCAGCTTTGATACAGGCCAAACAACTTCACCCTTCAAGTCTATGATCTCCAGATAATTTGTTGCTGTGACACAGAGCTCTCGACTTCTTTCTCTGTGGGTTTGAACTTACTAAAATTTGTGACACCGATGTCCAGACACTATACAATGGCCGCTTCTCCTGCAGTCTATTCACTACGTATAGACAGCTTCTATGATTACTTACTCAATTTACGTTGCTGCGTCTGTACATTAATTGAATGGTTTGCATTTTCTGCAGCGCATCGCACACACATGTGCAATTTTCTTTTCTGCATAAGAATGTTCACTCAATTTCTTATTTCATCATCAGTTTATATAAAGCCCATACATCTTCTTCTTCTTATCTTCTTTGTATGTCACTCTTACTTCTTGTGATGTCACCAGCTTCTCTTTCTCTTATTTTCATATTCCTTTCAGGGACCTCTTCCAAGAGATTGTCATCTCTTTGGGCATACATCTGGTATGGCTTTCTTAATGGATACCTTTGCTCGAAGGCTCTTCGCGGAACAGTCATAGTCACTTGTATTAAGCATGGCACAGTTTCAGGTTTCCAACATACAGGCAGCAGTCGGGCGGGACTTCTTGCAGAGGCATTCAGCTGCTCCTCTACAATATTTTACAAGCATGGAGTGTAAAAAGGAAAAAGGAGGGGATAATGTTGACAGGGGATTTAAATGGGGATTGTATGCAGGCCCATTGAACTGATTTGAGCACACATGTGGAATCAGCTCTGCATAAGCGTGCTAGAGAACGGAGGGAGCTCTTGAATTCTTCGACTTAAGTCCACTTCTGACCAGAATTGATTAAATGAAATTAAATAATATTTTATTTACATCGCGCTCGTACACAAGTGTTTCAGAGACACTGATGACCCTCAGTATACAGGGTCTAATGCTATTTATAGTAGTAGAATTGATTTTGTATATGTAACTGCATCTATTAGGAAACTTGTTCCTCTAATGAGCACACAATATGTAAACATGAATAATCATGTGACACTACAATTTACCTGCAATCTGGGGAAAATAAACAGGGTGTCTTATTTGAAAGAGAATCCCTAGGTTCCCCAGGTGAACCTACAGGGAAATAGATAATAGAGCCACCAGTATGGCTGAATTTAATAGGGCAATGAATACAGGGGATCGCTCTATTATCACCATGCTAGATTTGTGCCAAGGGGATATTGGTAGGTTGATGGAGTTTTTTTAGCCGAGAGGCAGAGATGCTTCGTTAAGGGTACTAAGTTTAAAAAACTATAGGCTCCCTATGATGCCGCCATTGCCGCAAAGAAAAGAGAAGTAGGGGCTGAGATTCGATCTATTAAACACAATGTATCTCATGAGCCCATAAGAATGTGGACAAGGATAAAAACAATCAAAAACCTTTATCATTCATGACTCACGGCCTGCAAGGCAAATCAATCCTCCCTTCAGTGGCAACTAATTAATATGTGGATTATAACCAATGATTCACAAAAATGTTGCCATATGTTCCGGCAGATACGCTCCTGCTTCTCTGGGCATTAAGTAGTTATGGTTACAGAAGTTGCCTGGGGCTTATATATCAAAAAACATTATTGGTCGCAAAATGAGATTGGAGTTGTGGGACTTCCCCGATCAATGCTGAATACCTTAGTCCATTCCCACATTGAGGGGGCGGATTTGGCAAGTCTGATTAGGCAAAGTAAAGTTTCTTGCGCCACCGGACCTGATGGTCTTTGCAACACAGTACTGAAGATGGATCCAACTTTTTGAGCAGCCTTGCTTAAGGCCCAATCTTTGTGGAACTGGTCTGATCCCAAGGTCCTGGCAAGAGTCTGTCCTGGTGCCTGTGTTTAAGCACAGACTCAAACAGACCCTGCATCCTATAGACTATTGGCAATGGTGGATTGAAGTTCTAAACTTTTTGCTGCACTGCTGTTGCAACCTCTGTCTATTTGGGTGAATGAAAATAACCTATCACGTCCACACCAAGCAGGATTTCGTAAGGGTTTTTAGTACTACTCATCCTATATGGATACTTCAGACCTTATCGTCGGAAGCTTACCTGTATGCTGAGGTTCCCTTGTACCTGTGCTTTGTAGATTATAGTGCAGCGTTTGACAGTGTTTTCCGCTCACGCTTATGGGAGAAACTGATGCTATGGTGAATCAACGACTCACTACTATACTATTTGAAATTACTTTATGGAGACACACGAGATAGGGGCAGATTATTCCAGAAGGGGGCTTTGTCAGGCTATCATGTGACCAATGTGGGCCTGAAACTGGGGTGCACATTGGTGCCTTTGATGTATAATCTCTGTGTGTCTGACTTAGCCCCGGTGTTAACCTCAGTTGCAAATCTTCCCCCTAAGTTTGGAAAAGTAAAGACTGCATGTCTAATGTACGCTAACGACACTGTGATTATGAATAGAACTGCTATTGGTTTACAATGCTCCCTGAATTCCCTGACCAGCTATTCTAAACTAAATGGGCTTAACGTTAACATTGCCAAAACAAAAATAATGATCTGTGGCAAAAAACAAAGGGTAAGAATCCCTTTATTTGGTCCCTGTATAGTGTCGGAGGTGGTGGTATCCTACAAGTATCTGGGTGTCCAACTGGGGGCCTCTGCGTCGCTGTCACATATTGAGGTACAGGTGGTAACAAAAGCCTAGAGTAAATGGCTCATCATTAGGGGTGTGATCCATCAAAATGGGGATCCATCTATTGAAGCCATAGTGATTGCCTTTAAGAGGGTAATAGTTCCTAGTATGCATGCACTTGAAGCTTTTCCTTCTAGAGCAGTCCTCTGGTTGCCCAAGCTTGAGGCAAAAAAATTCTGCTCCCTTTTGAATGTACCAAGCTCCGTTCTGGTAGAGGCATTAAGACTGGAACTAGGTCTCCAGTTCTTGTTATCTATATGGAAAAGTGCTGCCTGTACATTTTGGTTGGAGATTCAATTTAATTGGTGGGGTGTTCAGTCTTTGGCTCAAATTGTCCTAGACCATAATGACTTGCTATCCAGGAGCACATGGTTTGGTGACCTTGAACTCATGGTGAATGTACATTGTCAGGAGATTAGTTTGTCCTGCCTGGAAAATGTATATATTCTTGTATTTTTAAGTAGGATAAATTCTGATACTCGCAAGTTTGATCAATGTGTATCCATTGATAACTTGGCAAAAAAATGTAAATATGCTATACATGCAAACCAGGGATACTTTAAGGAATACATGAGGACATATCTAATTACCCAATATTTACCGGCGCAAATTCGCTATACGCTTTGTTTACGCTTTGTTTACACTTTGATATTCTCCCAGTTTAGGCCAATACTGGGGCTTGGAGGGGAAGAAAAGTGCATTTGTCGAATCTGTTCCAAGAAAATGGAAAATACTTGCCATGTGCTGACCGATTGTTCAAACCTGTGTGATTTATATATCAGGGGTTACTCTAAATTTGGACATTATGACTCGATCAGTTATGGAATGCGGTATACACAGCAGAATCATATGTAATTTCTGCGGCTGCTTATCATGTTTGGCTCAAAGTACCAGCCTTGTATACATTTTTTACAAATTAATAAAAGTTTTATATATGAAATATTATATTAGGTATACCTTCTTAGATGTATGATTTTAAACTTGCTATGAATTGTATTTTATTTCTGAACACGTGTAGTACTGGTTGTTTTTTTTATTGTATTAGGTCTTTAGTGTGATATGTATTATGTAGTTTATAGTGCGTAGCGTGCGAAAGGGCTTCTTTTATGAAAAACACTTTGACAGACACTTTTGGGAATTTTATTTTGACGTTAGCACCAGAATATTAGTTTTGTCTACATTAATAATCAGATAATGTGCACTTACATATTGCTCCAAGGCTGTCAAAGATCTTTGCAGACCTACTGGTGTTTTATCCATAATAACCAACTCGTCTGCGTAGAGAAGCCATTGCAGGGGAATGTTTCTCAATTTAGGAGGATTTGCCACAATGATATTACATTTTTTCCCAATACCTGACATAAAATAATTAAAAAGCACCTGGCCAAGTATACATCCTTACTTTAAACCTCAAGCAGTCAGAATTGGTTGCATCAAAAGGCCAGCCTTATTTAGTCTAATTTGCACAGAGCTGTCTGTATAGAGCTGGATGATAAAAGCCAAAATATGGGCAGGACATGCCGCCTTTTTCAGTTTAAAAAAACAGGAGTTCCCTATTGACTGAATCAAAAGCTACAATCTATAAAAGCCATGAAAACAGTTTGTCCTGACTGTATTACTCTCTTCTTAACCTGGGTCAAGGCAAGCAAATTTATTGAGGTTCCCAAACCCAAATCTAAGCCATGTTGCCTATCACCCTGAGACCTGTGCTCGATCAGCTAGTGAGTTCCCTAAGTAAAAGGCGTGCAAAGATCTTCCCCGGAACATCAAGGAGGGCGATCAGCTGATAATTTTAGGGCAATTCCCGATGACCCTTCTTGAATATCGGGATGACAATTGACTTCCTCATAACTGCGGGATCAGTCCCGATCTGACAAACTCCTTAAAAATGGAACAAAGATCATTGACTATTCCTCCTGGTGTTCCTTCATCATAACATGTATTAGACCATCTGGGCCAGGTGCTCTTGATGCACTCAATTTTTTTTATCTGCAGAAATATATCCTCCTGATCAAATATTAGGTTGCTTCCCACATTCCCACTATATGTTTAAAGTGGAGCTTTAGACGCTTGGCATACAGTTGTCCAAAATATTTAACCCAAAAACTCTCTTGAATAGGATTGGTCTGGAGCGCCAGCTGATCATCATTAATACCCATGTTGAAAAGAGACCAGATCTCAGCGCTAATTTTATTAGCTATTGTGCGTAACATTCTTTCACCATCCACCTGATACATGTAAGCTTGATGAGCCTTCAACCAATTTTTATATTGCAACTTATATTCTTTTAATAGCTGGGCTTGTTTGTTTAATGGGACTCAACCGTATTACGTGGGACACAGCACTAAAGATGGAGGGGAGAATACACGAGTCTATCAATCCCAATGAAACATGATTGTGAGAGCTACTCTACTGAGAATGAACATGGGACAAATACCTTATCATATGGAATTTATTCCACTTAGGAGGGTCTACACCACGTGTTAGCTCTCTGCACCCTTCACAAAGGAGAAATATCTATTTGTATATGAGTCTGGTCCCACCCATAAGGGCAGCCCAGCACCGAAATGCTAGGCAATTCTCTTCAGAACAAGAGTACCATCAGCAACTGCAGACACGTGTTTCAGCCTTGTTGGGCCTCCTTAGTGAGGTAAAGTTAAGCCTCCATAAGGCACCATGAGCAAGGGTCCATGGCTGGATTACCCTGCGTTACTTAGGGTGCAATCCCAGGATTTACAAATAAAACATGAGTGTGGGAGCAACTTTACTGAGAACGAACGTGGGTCAAATACCCTGTGGTATGGAATTTCTTGCCCTCAGAAGGGTCTACAAACACGTTTTAGCTCACTGCAGCCTTCACAAAGGAGAAATATCAATTTGCATATCAGTCTGTTCCCACCCATAAAGACAGTCCAGCACCGAAATGCTAGGCAATTCCCCTCTGAACAAGAGTACCATCAGCAACCCCAGACACGTGTTTTGGCCTTGTTGGGCAACTTCAGTGAGGTGACGCGAGCAAGGGGCCCACGTCTGGAGTACCCTTGGTTAGATCCAATGGCAACTGTGTTCAGTTGAGGGCTCTGCAGCACTGCGCATGCATTCACATGCTCCAAAATGTGCATGCATTCTCAAATGCACTTTTGACAAACATGTTTATAATTCATCAGACTGCATGCCCACATGTCGAGTTGATGCTCAGTTCCATTGTACTACATAAAAGCAATCAGATACACTCAAGAGACCTGGCACAATTCCACAAGTGGGAGATATTGTATTATAGACTGAAGAATTGGAAAACCATTGTTGGGCTCAGGAAAAAGGCAAGAACAAACATGTACGATAGAACATGTTGTTAGTGGGTCCCGATCACGTACTGGAGACATACATGAATCACATAGTGTGTTACGTTACAAAGCAATCACGCTTTTAAGTGCATGTACGGTTTCCATGCTGCTTGTACAGGGCAATACCAGAAATGATTATTAGATGGCACGTTGCAGTCTGACACAAGCAATGCATAACTAAACACTAACCAATATGTCACTTGTTATGTAATGTTACAATGTGTTATCACTAGGACGGGCACTTTAACGCCTATCTTGCAACGCATCCCTTTCACTTCTGCTCTCCAGCAAGAAGCTCAATAAACACCTCTTCAAGGAACATAATCATCGTCCAGTGAGGGAGAAAATAGCTCATTCTTTGGGTTCAGGGCGCATAAACATAAGCCTTTCCACTTACCAACCATTCTGACATATGTATTCATGGACCGTTTGTGCACAGCGCCCCATGTGTTCCTAGCTTGCTTTTCACTACTTATGTACATTTAACAATACAATCAAATGCCGGTGAACAACAGCCCTTCGGCCATTCTGGACACAGCTTGTGAATGTGTCTGCATGCTCCCTTTTCATATTATTTTGTTCAATGTACGGCTCTGCACTGAATTGCTTCTGAACCTCCCTCCCATTCACCAACATAATACAACATGTGTCTGCATGACTTTTTTTGCTGATTTATTTTATTAGCGTCCTGGCAACAGCAATGAAATATATGTTGAGCCTGAAGGAGATTCCTGCATATTTGTCAATTGTACAGCTGATGGATGCCTTTGTTTCATGCAAGAAGAACCCCTTTGAGGTTTTTTTTTCCAGTAGAAACCTCCATTTCAGTCAATAGGTGTGATCTATATTGCAGCAAGTTCATGAATAATTCATGACGTTATGAATAGGCACAGCTGTAGAATGCCTGAGTTGCACGCAGGGTAAATGTATGCTGTCAATTTCCTCTGTAAAGTGACACACCTTTGGTTGTTTTACATTTAAATTAGATTGATGAAGCTACTTTATTTATTTGTTTAAAGCTCTGACTGGCGTTACACTGCACCATTCATCATGCGGGCCTTTGGTTTTATATGCACATTTAAAGTGACATTGCCGACAGTCTGTTTTTGAGATAACATTAATGATTGGTTGGCATTATAGGGCTCTTTTTATTTTTGCACTAATCACATTTAATTCTTTGCATGTGCGCATTGGAAGGAATGAGGTTCTGCCCCAACTTTTGGGACATAACATCTCGTGACAGTCATCTATAGGTGTACATGATGCTTTCCTATTTTAAGTGAACGCCTGTACGGAAATAACACGTCCTGAACCTTTAAAACGATTGGGTGTTGCCGTTTTGTTAGATTCATGTCAGTTACACTACTCAGTGATGGGCCATCCCTAATGGGTGACAGGTGGTCCTCTGCATGGACTGAGGGGCTGCCACTGTTGTCTGTCATGCGGATTATTCTGGCATGCATTGTTATGCATGACAGCACCACCATGTGCCTGCATACACAGATGCCCAGCAGGCCATAATGTGAGACAGCAGCCCACTTTACACAGGGGCCTGCATAGAATATGTCCCTGCAGGCACGAGGTGATTGTTCAAGACCCAGCCTAGAGGAGTTCCAGATGGAATCCATGTTGGCATTCTCATGGCCTCCTAAGGACTGTACAGTGTTGGAACATGGCGAAGGAAGTTGCCAATCACTTCTCTCCCTGCTCCCTACTTCCGTGCTTTGGTCCAGGAGTTGGAGAGGACAGAGTAAAGAGTGGCAGCGAGACTGGGCAGAACAATAGGACATGACAAATAAAAGCGTGTGTGTCCACGAATACATGTGTCAATGTGTAGGTATGTATGCATGCATGTACGTGTGTGAGTGTGCATGTATGTGTGTGTGGGCGTGTGTGTTTGTGTGAGCGTGAGAAAGATGAAGGGGCCAGGGTCAGTT
The DNA here is from genome assembly GCF_040938575.1 of Ambystoma mexicanum. NCBI lineage: Eukaryota > Metazoa > Chordata > Amphibia > Caudata > Ambystomatidae > Ambystoma > Ambystoma mexicanum. The sequence continues at coordinate 396,969,684 of NC_090931.1, forward strand.
TTGCTATCTCTGAAAGCTATGTTTGGCCTGCACTGTGGACTGTGAGCATTTCCAGAGCAGCACCTGGCACTGATGGTGGCACTGAAGCTGAACTGGCACGGAGAGGGGTATGAGGCAGAGTATGGGCACTGAGAGTGACCTTGGCCCAAATTAGGCACATATATTGGAGCAGAACTGAGAACAGAGAATGACACTGGGTCGGAGCCTGGTGGGGCTGAACTTGGGCCCTGAGATAGAAATAGGGAACCGAGAATGACTTATGGTTTATGTTCTTGCTATCAGTAGTGGATGATTGCTACAGGGGAATTGCTCATAGTTACAATTAGAACATACTTTAATTAAACCATTCTTAATGAGTTTCAAACATAACAGCTTTACCTTTAGAACTGCCTTCCTGCCCCCCTGAAACTTGAGGAGAACCATCTACGGGTACGGAAGCGCCTCAAGACCTTCCTCTTCGCCTCTGCCTTTGCCACTCTCCTCCCCTGTTGATCTGCTTTCTCTCTCGGCACTGCCTCACCTGCCTAACTGTGCCCTTTGGGCCCAGTTACCTGCCCACCCGGACACCCTCTTGCACTGCCTCCTGGACATCCCTGCACTGGGGCCTGTATCTGTACCCATACAGCCCCCCACTCCTCTTCTGCACTTATCAGATTTACCCTATCTGACTTGCCCTGCACTTTACCCTTCACTGGCTGCCCTACCACTTCTCTTGATCACCTTTATTTATTTATTTATCCACTGACATATTTTTTATCTTGTTTCTCCTATGCTCTGCACTTTCCAATCCCCCGCTCCCTTGCAGATTCCCCCTTTCCCTTCCCCATGCACCTGCATGTTCTCAATGTCACTGGGCCTAGTAAGATCATTTGTTTTTGTTTTCTCTTCTGCTCCCCCTCCATTTGGCTGGTCGCGCTCTGAAACACCTGAGTATGAGCGCGATATAAATAAAATATCATATCATATATCATATACCCAGCGTACCATTCCTCAATATAGTGTTTGCTTTCTCTCTCCCTCTCTCTTATAGTGCAAGGCCAGAAAAGGCCTGTTTCTGTTGTTTTCCTCGTGAAGTTATTAGTTTCCTACCTGGCAATGGAAACTTCTGGTGGTGACCTGGCCTCTGGGGATGGTGAGATCAGTGGTGTTTTTATTGTGACTGCTTTGTATGTCATACAGGAAGTCATGACCATGGTGCTTGCTTAAAGGGATTGCCAGTGTAGCCCCTCGAAGTTGGCAGTGATGAATTTGAACTGTCTTTGTCCCAGCATGAGGCATACTACAACATACTGGATGCATTTCAGAGTTTCCAAAGTGGCATCTGTGCCTCCTGTGAGTAGGGTGTTGCCACCGTCCAGGTGGGAGATGATGAGGCTTAGAACATTATTCTGAAATTAATTTGGGGCTTCGATAGAAAGCTTCACTTTGTGGAGGAGTGCAGGCTGGTACCAATTGAGTCCTCTTGACCAATTGTGAGTTTGAATGAGAGGCCACAGTCAATGGAAAAGCAGAGGGTTTTGCACTGGGTGAGAGTTGTGGCATGGATGTGTCAAGTTTCATGTCAGTCAGCCAGCGTTGGATTTCAACATGCTTGTTGGAGTTTCCTAGGAGTATAAATTCAGTATTTGTAGGATTTAACTACAGGTAGTTGGAGAACATCCATGCATGAAGGAGTGAAAGACAGCACTTGATGGATGCTGTTGATGGAATTGATGTTTAGGTAAAGCTGTGTGCCCTTGCATTCCCACAGAGGTCCCATGTAAAGACTGGACATGACAGGGGGCAGGATGGCATCCTGCGGAACACAGCAGGTTACTGGGAGGTTCTAGGATCTGCTGTGGCCAATCTGGCTGAATTGATCTCTGTGGGAGAAGAATGATGGGAAAGCCTGTGCGTGTGGCAAGGGTGTTGAGCTCAGCTTCATGGTCAACAACAGTATAGAAAGCAGCAGTGAGGTCAAAGGGAATGAGTAAGCAGGGACCCCCTTTGTGCAGAATGTGCAAATTATCAAGAATATGTTAACGGCGAAGATAGCTCAGTGGGTTGAGCACTCACTGTTGCAATCTGGGTGTTATCTGCAGGTTGCATGTGTGAGTCTCGCCTATGCCAACTCAGCCTTTCATCTTTCCACAATCGATACATTTGTACAAACCACAGTAAGGAGAAAATTGTATGAAAAATGTTTGATGTACAGTGCTTTGGAGGGTTCCATGTGATAATATCACTGCAAAAATGTTGCCATACAAGAATGGCACTGTTTTTTTCTGCAATATTACCCCATGGAACCTGTGGGGGCCACCCCTGCAAAACCATTATTTTTTTTAACGGAGTGGGGGACACCCCTGCATCCCCTGCTCCCATTTACCCCATAAATTATCCCCATAAATAATGTCACCTACGCCGTTTCCCGGCGACCATATGTATGGCGACATTATTTATGGGGATAATATTACCTGATACCCTTTGGAGAAAGCGCTATATAAGTAACAAATTATTATTGATACCTTGGATGGTGGTGGTCTCCATGCTGGATTACAGTTGGAAACTGGAATGGAAATGATGTCTGAAATTGTGATGAGTGATCTTTTTGTGCAACTTTACGGCAATGCTCTTCTCAATCACTTTGCAGAAGGAAGGGTAGATGTTTGAAGGGGCAATAGTTGGCCATGTCATCCGGATTGAGTCTAGATTTCTTTAGGAGCGGAAGCATCTGCCCCATTAACATTGCATGTGTGAACCTTTGAAGACATTCACAGTGGAGGTGGGGGAAATGTTGTCTCTATAGTTAGTAGGTGTGTGGGCTGCAAGAGTTTTGGTCAGGTCTTCTAAAGTGATTGTACTGAATTCAATGCACCTTAAAGAGTTACAGGCTGTTCTGTGTGCGTACTCTGTGTTTTGTTTGGAGCTGTCAATGTGGTGCCTTATCTTGTCTATCATATCAGTGAAGAAGTTGTTAATGGTGTTGCATTTATTTGTCAACTGTGGTATTGCAGGGTCTAGCAGGTGGTTGATACAGTGTTTTACGGTTCGGAATATCTCTGCTCTTGTGGGAATTTTCCATGATGGTTATTGTGTCATAGTTTGCGTTAGCTGTGGTGATGGTGATGAATGTCTTGTGTGCTGATCAGAGGGTTCCCAATGTGATGAGCTCTTCTACTTGGTGGGATTTTCTCAGGACCTTATCTTTTCTGTGGATGGTGCTTCCTATCGGTGAGTTCTCCTTTGTACCAAAGTGTGGAGAGCTGAGATGGGAAGCAGAACTGTGCACATTCCTACTCCCCAAGCAAAGACATTCTTAGAGAATTGTAAATATCTGATATTCCAAAATTGCAATAAAAATAGTATTAAACACAATGTGTAATTGTATTGTAGTTCAATCAATGTATAAGGAATGATTGGAACAATCATTCGGCGCCAGTTGAGACCAACTAATTCCCACTGGCGTAACCCTATTACATGTGCCTCATTTGACAATCAGTGCATAGTGGCATCTACCTAAAAACATTTCCACAAAGACCTTTATTAAAACAAAACAAATCTAAACATTACCATAGAGTAATGCTGGTAAATATATAAAAAACGGATGTCATGAAACAGGAAGAAAACAGGTTTTACAAAAACCTCAATCAGTGAACCGAATGATACAGAATCATGTCTCCAACATGTGTTAAACAAAACATATAATGTTGATGAGTGTACTTAAACTAAGGTTTAAACTCAACCAGAAATAATCAAAACATGTTCATGGTCGACATGCAGGTTTTACTGTAAAGAGCTTATATTCCACCATGCCTTCATCAGGACTAATATATTTTAGAGGAACATAAACACAATTTAACCATACAAAAATGAAATGTTTTAGATGTGTGCCATTATATATTTCAACAGGTGCACACAGGTACTGCCTATTGAGGAACAACCATTCAGTCATCAGCAAACCATTGTTTCTCATAAGCGGGTTGCTTAATTCAATGCGGAATTCACAATTAATCGTGGAGCAAACTAATTAATGAGTTAATTTCGTTGGTTCATTCATTAAAAAAGGCTAAAACTCACCTATTGAAGATGCAATCATTGTGAAGAGCTCTTTTGCATGACGAGGGTGCATCAGCAGACGACACCAAACTCTTTGTAAATATATTTAAATCTTGGTTTAGTGGATCCATAGGTGACAAAATCTAAGTCTCTGCTATATTAGATGCAATCACTTTTCTCATTAAAAGTAATGCAAAAGATTTGCGAATGGGATGGAAGGATACCCCAAAAGATTACTAGAATATGTCTAGAACGCTGTCTGGGAATTCACTTTATTTCTTGGAAATAGGTTGACAGTATATTTCACTTTCTCTAGAATAACACATGGTTCATGATCCTGAATTTCACCCACCTGCAGGCTCTACACAGCTATTCCATCAGGACTACTCAATGTTATGCTCCTGAAGTGTTTTCTTAAGGTTAGCCCTGGACCTAATCCCTTAATACCATGGAGCATCCTCTATCCTCAGCGAACACGCGCTGTCATCTATTGCTGTCCCCCGGCACCACTTTGTATGGCCTCATCCCCTGATCATCGCATTGCACCACCTCTGCAATAGCCCAGCCCCTCGCACCAAGAGGTGAGGTTTCTTGTTCAATGTGGGCACTCATGTTGATACTTGGCATTCCTTTTGCACCTGCGACTCCTGCTACTCCTGTACCTTACTTACCTTAACAACCAGATTGCCATTTGCATCCCTGCACTGCACTTGTACGTGGCCTACCTGTGACCACTGGATTGACACTCACAGCCCAGCCCTGTAATAATAATAATAATAATAATAATAATAATAATAATAATAATAATAATTTAGCATTTATATGGCACTACAAACTCTCAGGCCTCTGAGCGCTGCTTATTATTACCCACGGTGTGTAGTGCTCATTTATTGACCTTGGAAGGATGAAAGGCTGAGTTTGGCCCTGCCAGGATTCGAACCTGTGTCAGCAGGCGAGCACAGTACTCACTGTGCTATCGGACCGGCTACTTTATTTGACCTACCTTTGACCACTGGATTGGCACTCTCAGCCTTGCATTGCTCTTTTACTTGGCCTACCTGTCACCACCAATGTTTGCAGCATGCTAATGTTGCATTTTACTTGTGCCTGCATATTTTATGTAGCCCCCTGAGGCTTTCCTTGTTGCATTTTGCCTAATTGTCCATTACTGCATTTACCAACTTGTTCCTCCATTCTGATGTAGCCACTTGCACCGTAGGCTGAGGCTTTCCCATATTATGCTCCCACTCCAAAAGTGTTCCTCATTCCAGCCTTGTGTGGTTTTGGAACCTCTTCATTTGCACTTAATGTACCCTTCTCCTCCCTCCCTTCTCTGCCCCCTTCTCCCTTTCATTCTTATTGCACCCTTGTCCTCCCCCCTCAGCATTGCTCCTTCCTCCCCGACCTTCACCTCCCCTCCTTCCTCCTCCATTTCTTGTTAATGCACTGCCATTATCCGAATTGTCTCATGACCTAGTAAGAACGTTACTGTTTGTCTGCTTCCCCGTCCCACCCGACCACACTTCCCCTCCTTCCCTCTCCCCTTCATTTCTTTAATGCACTGGCACAATCTGAATGTCTCAAGACCTAGTAGGATCGCTATTGTTTCATTTTTCTCGTGCTGTTCCCTTCCCTGCTTCGTCTTGATGCGCCTTGAAACTCCTTTTTGCTGTATAGGCATATTATAAATACCCAATAAATCAATTAAATAAATAGCATTGGCATGTTATGTGGGTGGGTTGCAGGAAGCCCCTATCCACAATCTGTCAATGTCTTCGGGACATATTGCGTTGCTACATCGAGCCAAGGAAAGGAGAGAGGAGAAGTGAGTGAGATGAGCCATCTTGTAGAGTATTCAGTTGATATTGTGATAGTCACATTAAAACACACAGGAGATGTGTGTTGCTGCCCTCCCTTTAGTCGGTCATGCACCTGTGTTCGTTGTACTTCTATGTAACCTGTAGAGGTTTTGACTCGGGAGGATAGCTCAGCGGCAACCTGCTTGCCTTGGAAGCAAGACGACTCGGAGCAAGACAGGTTCGATCCTGGGTCCGCGCTTAGAAACCTCTGGGTATTAAGCGCATTATAAATAACCAATTATATCATAGAGGTGGACTCTGTGTTGGTGACGGGAATGAGTTAAATATGTGGGTGGCTAGAAATCCACATTTGATCTATAAAATCTGTGTTCCTTTAATCCCTGTATTGGTAGTCTTTCAAGTAGATCATGCAGTCCACTCATACCACTGGCCTTGCACTGCTTAAGCCATAGCATCCTGGCATGGAAATAATTATTGCATCAGGGACTATACGTTAGATCTGTTTAGGTTAAGAACTATGTTTATGGCTAATGCCACAAACGTGCTGGTTATACAGATGTGTCATCAAATACAAACAGAGCTGTTAAAATGATTTATCCCTTTCTGGGTAAGTGGGCAGTTTGGTGCATTCACTTCTAGTGGAGATAGATTTTTGCAAGCAATATGGTCATCTACTAGTGGCACTCTTAATAGCTGCTGAGTATTGATTTATTGTAAGACTACTTCTGATTACAACTTCGCCTTTCCCTTCAATGCAAAAAATAAATAAAATAAATAAAAAATACCTGCTTATCTAAATGTATCTATGTGAGTTGGCCAACAGAACAATGCTAGATTTACTTTGTACTGGCGGCCTTGGAACATCATAGGAATTCTGTTGCCCAGGTCCCTCCACACTGGTCCCCAGTTCTAATTGCTGTCAGATTTGACTTACACCTTGTTTTTTTCTATTTGTGCTCATTCAGGAGGGTCCCCCTTTACCTTTCATTCCTTGCCTCCCTTTTGCCCTCATGCAAGTGCTACCACTCAAACCCCATGTAAAGGACCTGGTATGGTAGCTCAGTGGGTTAAGTGCTTGCTGCTGCAATCTGTTTGTTATCTGCGGGTCACATGGTCAAATCCTGGCAAGGTCGACTTAGCCCTTCATCCATTGCTTAGTTTGTGGGGGTGTGTTTGCCAGGGCTCAGCCCTGGCACTTATTTCTGAGACCCAGAACTTATTGTTCAAACTCAGCTTGATTATGAAGTGGTGTTTTGGCAACTTTATTATTTTAACTGACAGTCACATAATAAACCCCTAAAGAATCAGTCAAAAAGTAATCAATGATTTTGTTTAAAGACACACTTAAACATTTGTCCCATGTCAAGACACAGCGAGTATGTTATTTGATGTGTATGTTGATTGGTATTTGCAAATCACACATCTGCCATAGTGAGTACATCCCTCAACAACACTGTAAAGACTGAAAGGGGGTCTGCACTTCTGCTCTCTATATGGTAGAAGACAGGCACAGAGGTCCCTAGCCAAGATTCTCTATTATTGGTAAACGTGGGCGAGCAACCAAGGCCTAGCTTCTCAGGAGGTGATGCAGGCTGGTTCTTAAGTACAAGGTAGTCCCCAAGCACCCTCAAAGGAATGTCCACACACTGTATTAGTTAAAACACAGTCTTTATATAATTAATGTTCAAGGTTATGTGCAATATCACGATAACTCACTTTGGACTCAGTTATCTACAATGGCAAATATACAGATCTACGTGGTACCACTATTACTATTAGATCTTATTAAAGTACATGAACTGTACGGTTAAATGTCACACAAATCAGTTTGTAAAGGAAACCAACAATAGATATAACAGGAAAGCAGTTGGTTTGAACAATAGGCAGAATACTGGCCCTATTACCTGGACACAGCTCTGTGTGGAGATCCCCGCACCTGGGCAACCTGTAAAATAAAGATATATCACAAGCCCAGTCCATATATTGTTCTAGAAGTCTTATTTCCTTCTAAAATAGTTCTACAAACCCAATGTACCTGGAATAGCAGAGTTTGTTGTCGGGTCGTCGACGGGTCCTTCTTGAGCGGCTCCCTTTAAGGCCGGAGCCACGGATCATCGAGATCCCACGTGGAAAAGGGTTGAACAACGACGGTGAGGTGGAAGCTTCGTTCCTAGCAGTGCTCATCAATGACGGAGTGTTGGCGTCCTGGAAGGAGGAGGCGTGAGGGGCACCTCAATGACGATAGTTCAGGACCGCAAAGAGATTGTGAATAACTGTGGCCCAGCAAGGGCATCGAGTCGTCCAGCGTCTCTGTGGTCATCAGGTGGCGGGAAACCCACTGGCAAATGCTCCTCAGCGCATCAGCGGCCTCGACCTTCTCCGGCGGGACAAAGCAGTCGACGGTGCAGGCGAGAGCGTCCTTGGATCAAATGTTACATAGTCAAGGGAGCACAGCGGCTCCGGTTGGAGACGGCGGTCGTCGACGGTGGTGGACAACAGTGTCCGGGCGCGTTGCCTTGTGATTCCATGGCAGTCCTGGTCTCCGGTCGGCAGCCTGTCATAGGTCTGTCTACCAGGGAGCTTTGGCAAAGATCAGCTGGTGCACAATGGTCCCTCGTATCTCGGGAAGAGGGCACCTTAAGGTCCTCTCTGGGTCAGTCCTTGAAGATATAGCAGCTTTCAGATCGATGAAGTAGAGCAACAGCAAGACTTCTCTTACAGCAGGGCTCCAAGGTTAAGCTTCACTTTCATCTCCAGTTTCTCTTCAGCTTCTGAACACGAATTCTAGCAGTGAGAGGCCCCAGATATACTAGTTGATCTCCCATTCATTCTGCTGGGTCACACTCAGGAAACCAATTGGTCAGAAGGGCATTCATGCAGGCAGGCAGCCAATCAGGTGCATAGTGCATTCAGGCCATTCACTTCTCTCCAGACACTCACAACAAGTTATGTGTATTGGGACAAGTACCCAGCCATTCAACACTCCACACTGCATTCATATCAGTTTCGGGCAGGGCTGTCTCAGTCATTGTGTCAAACACCAGAAACGAGACATTCACAACAAGAAGTGCATATTGGTCACAGACTCATTCCCCCAGGTTCCATCCACAGGGCGTACCCACAACATACAGTCACTGGGAAGGCTCCAGCCAGTCTGGCCTGGAATTCACAACAACACCATGTATGGAACTTCCACCCAACAGCCAGTCAGGGGGAAGGGACAGAGTCAGGGCTTCCCAGGACTTTGGGAAAACAATGCAACAGGCGATGGAAGGCAAGAGGCCACAGGGGGCATGTTGTTTCCATCAGGATTCTACTGATTCCAATGACAGGGCCTGGGCATCCCACAATGGAGGACACTCAGGGCACCTGTCAATTCAGCACGGAGCTGCCACCGGCCCATACCCTGCTCTGTGGGCCACACACAGGTGCCCAAAAACATACACTAGGGGCACAGGGTTGCACCCCCACCCATGGGTGCCATAAGGGTATCCCATGGGTCTGTAAACCAAACCAAAAGAGAGAGCTACACCGCCAGGAGTCCCACATGAACTCCTATGCAGAAAACACGAAACAACACACGATAAAAAAAAGTAAAGGACAAGGATACGGAGGCCCTGTCCCGCCGATGCATTTCCAGCATCACACACACTAAGCTGGTGGCAGTTGCAGTTTTAACCACATGTATGTTCACAGCAAGGGGAGCAGCCGTGGGTGGTGGCAAGAGTGGGCGGGGAGCTACCCATCCCGATGTAACATGGGCATGTTAGAAAATATTTTAGGCCTTGCACTTTTTATTTTTACAAATTAAGTACTGCCTTCATCCTTCTGAGGTTGGTAAAATGAGTGACAATTTTGATTGGGTAGCACTAATTGTATTAAAAATGCTCTATGTAAAGCGGTTTGGAAAAACTTGCTATATAAATGACAAGTCATTATTATTATATGCCAGTTGCTGCAGAAGGATGCTCCCTGCCATGCCATGCCAGGAAGCATCATGTTATCCCAAGCTGTCTTATCAGCTTTATGTGCATGCACATATTTTCTTGACAGAGCAATTTCATTGGCCCATTTGGTGGTTGCCATTGCTGCACCCGCCTAATAACTTAGGATGAAAAAACTAGACTGTCTCCAAAATCTCTTGCTCCTTTTGTCCTTTCTACATGATCACAAGTCCTGATCCTGCTCTAAATGGGAACGGAAAAAAAAACAATGCTTGTGTAAGGTGGTTCTCCCAAGGAAAAAGTGGGGGGTGGCAAGAGTAGCTACCTGTAGGAGTCCTGGGTGAGGGATACTACACCTTACCACACACATGTGCGAATGTGTACCCACAGGGATGGTCTATACTTGCCTTATGGGCAGTCCAGTCCCACTGGCCAGCTGCCCTATGTTTGTACCAGGTCAAATAAACAATCACAGACTGATAAGATTTGGATGGAGTACACTCCTTCTTTATATAATCAGTTAAAAGAAACAATAAATAGAACTCATGGTTCCCCCAGTTATATGGCAGTTACCCCCACCTGTCGTAAAATTGCAGAACAGTCTTTTATTCTTACATTCTTACATTTGCCCCCAATAGTTACACTTCTCATATTCCCCAGTATGAGACTGGAGGATAGCAGTACCCTTCAAACTGGGATCTCACTATAAAACTGTTTACAGTGGGATCATTAATGACTTAACTACAGTCTCATTTGAATAAACACATAACTTGTTCCCCTTTAGGTGGGAGCACCCCAGCGCATTCGGTAGTACATATGGTAAATAACCAACTGCTTTGCAGCCAATAGGAACTTATGCTAGTTAGAATTATGCACACATTTGAAAACTAACACTTTAAATTCACTGGCAGCCTGTTTGGTGAGCGATATTTATGTCACTTATTATAATGCGCCACACAACTCTTTCACATCAGTATTGCAACGGTGAGAGGGATTTCACTCATATGGTACATGGCCGACCCTATTTACGACTTGCAAAGTACTTGCTGGAAAGACTTGCCAAATAGATAAACAACCATTCTTTACTTCATGAGAGACATTGGTGCGCATGGTTTTACACATTAGACAATTTAACCCTCTTTCACTTCATGGGTCACTTGGGTGCACCTGGGTCGACTCATTAGATAAGTAAACCCACTTTCACTTCAGGAGGTACATTAGCGAACAAGGGTAAGCACCTACTGTAAATGAATACTCTTTCACTTCATGGGATACACTGGCAAGCATGGGTTGATCCCTAAAGTAAGTACACCCTCTATCACTTCAGCGGGTACATGGGTACCCATGGGTTGGCAATTTAGATAATTACACCATCTTTCACTTCATGAGGTACATTGACGAGTATGGATTAACACATTAGATAAGTAAACCCTCATTCACTGCATGAGGTACATTGGCACACGTGGGTTGACACTTTAGATAAGTAAACCATCTTGCACTTCACAGGGTACATTGACAAGCGCGGGTTGACACATTAGATAAGTAAACCCTCATTCACTTCAGGAGGTAATTTGGCAAACGTGTTTTAACACCTCATGTAAATAAATACTCTTTCACAGTTTGGGCCCTTCCCAGTGATGGCCAGCTAACAGTTACGCCCTCTCATAAGGTGTGCACTCCCCTAAAGTCGATCCCTCAGCACCATGCAGAGCCCCTCGCGGTAGGCCACCTCCCCCGCTTTAAAAAAAAATACAACAAGGGAAGGGGAAAGAAAAAGAATAACTAATATGAAATGTCCGGCAGAGGGCCCCGACAGAAACTAACAGACAACTTTCGCGCCCAGGGTACCATATAAAACATAAGAGAAACTCCTATGAAGGACCCCTATATGGGAGGTTTTTCTACCTTACCCCTTCTCCCTCTTTCTCTCTCTCTCTTTCTCTCTCTCTCTCTCTCTCTCTCTCTCCCCTTCTCTAACAGGCCACTTAACTAAAGTGTAGGCAATAACCAGTTAATCTGAATATTCCCTTTCCTTTTCGCTCGGCGGTTCTCTTAAGTAATGCAGTGGCAGGAAATACAACATGGGCCAAACAGATTGTGAAGGCCCGGAAAAATACTTTTATACTTCTCACGGGTAGCACTATGTTGCTAGCTCCTGAGGCTTGTTCTCCACTCCTACCTCCTGTCCCAAGAAAAGGGGGGAAGGCAGATTCACCTCTGGTACCATCTGTCTGCTACCAAATGAGGGACACTCTCACGGGAGCTGCCAGCCCGAGCTGAGCTGTCTCACTCCCACGCCGGGCGCTTCATCTACCCTGAGGAGGGGAGTGCGCAAGCCGGCCAGGAATGCTCTGGGAAACCTCGTCAGCACGGAGGGCTGGGATGCCGTATGCCCTCTTCAGGGCGACGTTCTCTCTCTTGCTAGGCGGCTTGCCGCCACTATATTTTCTTCATGGTTCTGTCCAGCTGTCCCCAGGGCGGGGGACCGGTGACAGGATTGTACTAAAAATCACCTCATGCACCCTCAAGGTTACAAACCTCTGTGTCGCGAGAGGTACAACAATACCTGCAGACATAAAAACAACACTGAAAGCATTCACATATGAGACCCCTTCATTCAATATAAATAAAACTCCCACGCTGAAATGGGTGTGGCTGTACACTTGTTTAGCTATGTCAGCTAAGAATCCTAAATATTTGTGATACTCTCAGTTTTTGCCCGATAAAAGGTGTCACATATTGCAGCATGCACGTTTGCTATCATCAGGAACATTTTAAGGCTGTTTAAAGGGATTAGCAAAAGTATGCAGATCAAAGGACTCCAGCGTTATTTAGTTGTTACATTTTCCAATAGATCCTTGATGAAAGCTGACATCACATTTAATTAAATAGGGCATCCATTTTGAAAGGTCTGGCGGCAGTGCTGAACTGTCCCATGACATCGATGTATTTCAACAGAGTGTTTATTGCTTGGAAATAAATTTCATGAACTGTCACTGAATTCTTGGGGGTGCAATTGGTTGCAATGAATTCTACAAGAGAACATTTGAACCATAAAGAAGATGGATGTGTCTTAGTTACGCTGTGATTTATTTGTTTGAGATTCAATGAGTGGAAACGAATTTCAAATATTTATCCGTAGGATCTAAACCATCTTATTTAGGACAACCGTAAAGTAACTAACTAGTAATCACCCCATATCGATTAGCACATTCTTTGCATTATGCAGTGATTTTCCAAAAATGTTCATGCCTTTTTAAAATAAATCCCGACTTGTGTACAAGGAACAGCATTTTCCATTCCCTACTCCTTCAGGGAAGGATGCCCATGGTAGAACTGCACCCGAAGCACACTGTGCCCACCTGCCATTGGTGCATGGACGGTGATTGGGGTGTGAAGGAACCTACTAGCGAATACATCATTATCCAATCTGTAGTAGGTTCATGAATTATTTGGAATTTTATTATCCAATTATTATAGTTTGTCTTTAGCAATATAGATAATAAAGTAACTACGGATATTTAATTGGACAAGATTTGTTTCCGCATACATTTCAGATATTAACCCTTTAATTTATTTATTAGGTTAATATAAATGTGGCGATAAATCCTTGTATATACAACAGAATACAGTTTACATTTTAAAAGATAGGTAACATGCAGAGCAAGATAAATATAATAAAAACAGTTAATACATTTGCACACGGTTGTTAAGACACAATACAAAAAACACAAAGAAGATTCACTCTTTCTTCCTTCAATTGGTGCAGATCTCCAACTTAGAATACAAAGTATGGTTGGTTGATATGAATATGTGAAATAATATCACAGTTTAAGATCATAAGATGTGTAAAATTTCAATATATTTTCCAATAAAATATGACAAGATAATAAATTAGGTTAAAATCATTCCCATCCATAAGAATTGACCATATTAAGCACCCTTTAAGTGCTAGCCCGAACATGTTCATCCTGGATTCCCATAAGGAATCGATGTAGGCTCCGCCCACTCCAGCACTTCAGTGGAAATTTGCCAGAAAAAAAGTAACTGAACAGAAGGTGGTCCTGTTAGTGGCTCAATGAATATTTCTGTAAGCAAGTTTTTCCGAAACACAATGACTTTCTGCGCCATGCTTGCTAATGTGGCTGTGTTGAACTCCTCTCTTTTTAAATTTCCCTCTACCTGTGTCTTCATGTGTCTATCCATCACTCTGGACAGTCCTATATTTTTCATCGGTATTATTTATTCGGATAACTAGTTGACTCTATAATGGCAAAGGTGCGTGTTTGATAGCCATTGCCCCCTTATTTTGGCTTCTCTTAAGACAGGAGAGAGGCTCACAACTTTGTGAACATTGGGGAGCAGGCCCGGGTGCAAGGGGGAGGGGGATGTGATAAGGATTTAATCTGCCTAAGCTGAGTGCCATTTTGATGACCCTTTCCTGTAAGACCAGATTTGATGTTTTAGGGTCACAATGAAGCCCTCTTGAGCATCTCTGTGTATGGTGCCATAGTATTGCCTATTGATGCACAATCCCTGGTGTGTGGGGGATATTTCAATGCAGATTGCTGAACCAGGTTCAGGAATGCAGTAATGCTCATAAGCAGCCTTTAATTACTGCTCTGGGGGTGCAAACATGGCCCTTAACTGTCAGCCCTAGCCCAGGTTGTGAGGGCCTCGGCGAGGGCTTTGAGCCGTTAAAGGCCATGTCCGCTCCCTACAGCGGCTGTCAAAGCTATTCGCACCCCAGTGTTTATCTATGGTGCAAATAGCTATTTTTTTTGTTTTCCCTCGGATGATTGGCATCCCTTGCGCAGCCAATCTCCAGAGGAAAAGAAAAAAAATGAAAAAAAGATTGCTGCCTTCATAGGGAAAAGGGACTAAGTCCCGTTTCCATTTCTATAGCGGCAGATGGGAGACGGTAGGAGTGCTGGGACGGGAAAACAAAGCTACGGTTCAGCAGGTACGTGGAGGGGGTAAGAGAGGTGGTGGCAAAGGGTCAAGGATTGTTTTGTGGGACAGCGGAGATGGGGAGGCAACAGGCAGAGGATCCCTGTTGCCTCCCCGCATAATTAAATAAATAAATGAATTGTGTCACCAGCGGAAGGGCCTCGGGTGGCTGGAAGCAACAGGCAGAGAATGTGGATTCTCGGCCACGGTTCCAGCCACCTGATTGGTTAATCACCCTTCCTCGGGTGTGAATGATATACATTTTGCATAATAAGATTTAAATTACATTATGCATATAGATTTACTTGAATTAACAAAATTAAACCCTAACTGTATGGGTTGCAGATTCATTTGGACTACTGAGGACACATACTTATGACACAAGAATTCTGATTACATCTGAACAATGTTACTTATTTTCATTAATCAGCATATATTCAAATGTGTTTTGACTGTTAGGAAATGTCATCTAATTAAGCAATAATCCCTGAGCCGGGGGGGGGGGGGGGGGGGAGGGTATTGGGGGATTACAGAGTCTGGTGATGCCCCGGGGCCCTTAGTTACAGGCTCAAGCAAAGCAATGGTGTTATTGCTATTAGTACCCTGGCCCATGGAATCGGGGTAATAAAGCCTGTTTCTTTCTTTCCGAAACGCTCCAGTATTTCTAATAGGGAAAAAAAGAAACAAAATGCTCGCCGGGGAAGGGAAAACAAAGTACATTTTCCCTTTCTATGGTGGCCAGTAAAAATCATTTTAAAAAGTAAACAAAAAAAATGGCTGCCATGGAACGGGAGAACAGAAGGGACTACACATAGTCCCTTTTCCTTTCCTCCCGTTCCATGGCAGCCATTCAAAAAATAGCAAAAAAGAAAACAAAAAAATGTCTGCCATGGATAGGTGAGAAAGGACTTCGTGTCGCAGATCGGGGGAGGACATGCAAGAAAAAACACAAGTGCTTCCAGCGTGTATGCTCCCGAAAGAGGAGCAAAAAATGAGTGAAGGAAAATCTGTGGAGGGGAGGAGAGGAGCGGTGTCCCCGGCGGGGGAAGATGGTGGCCTCCAGCTGTGAGGAGGCTCTGTGCTGAGTGTTTACCATGTGGTAGGTTCCCCTCCTCATTGACTGGGAGGCTGCCATCCCAACACCCCCCCATCCTGGTACTAATTGTATTTTGTTTAGTTTACAATCTAACAGTCCTAAAATCTTTGCTTGAGGCATGCTGACTAACAGAGACTGCGCCTCCTTACAAGTTCCGCCGAACTTGATTTTTTTTCCGTCCTCTGGCAATGGGGACATACAGGGCCATTACAACCTTGCCGGACCCTGTATGTCCTCATTGCCAGGGGCCGGAATCCATTACTCCCCATTCCTATTTGAGCCCTATAGGGCTCAATAGGAATGGCGGGGTTGGATGCACCGGCACCATTCAGAATGGTGCCGGTGCATCTGATATGCTGTGCTTGCGATTGGCGCTCTGCCCGCCAGGTCAGAAAGGCACCCGCGAGCACAACTCGTAGTTTGCCTGTCCGGGAACTATTGTACCGGCAAGCTTACCAGTACCATAGTTCCCGGACCGGCAGAATTATTATGAGGCCCAGTTGTCTGTTTAGCACAATGATTGCACAAGCTTAAATGGTTTGAGAAGGATGCTTTCTATTTTCATGGTTAAGCTGTGGAAGAGCTGGAATATCAGTTACAGAGAGAAGTAGAAGTGGGCATGTAATTGCAACTCCCAAAATGGCTTCAGCATTGAATGCTCTGAAGAATAAAGAATATCCAGCTTTTGGAACTCCATCATGCCATGGATGAGCTGAACTATTCTGTATATTTTGTTGTTGTATTTATTGGAGATAGCGAAATGTGCTTCTAACAGTAACACCGGACATAATGGAGAAACCGGATAATTCCCACAATTGGGTGCTTTACATTAGCAGAGTACTTACTCTGCTACTTTTGGTGAAGGGCGAGACACACTCGTACATTGAACTGGGACAGTACAGACCAGCAGATAAAATGTTAAGCATCATTTACAGTTCTGTGCAACATTTACTGTCATACACCTGTTAAATCCAGGAGAGGCACATGATGGGGATACTCTACCTGGCAGCAGAGATGTCCTTTCCAGAGGAGCTATTCTTTTAGGCCAATTTGAATCCCGGCCTTGTGTGAATGTTTTTGATGTAAGGAGATTGGGAGTTCCAGGGGAACAGCACCAGAAGAGAAAAGGACTGGAAGTGGTTTGTAGTGCTGGCTGGGCAAAGGACAGATTGCTTAAATAATACTTGGAAGGTTAGAATACATGTATTGCAAAAGGACAGCCATCCAGCATGAAAATGATGGGAAGCGGTGGGAGAATCTAGAGGAAGGTCACATAGGGCTGTGGGTAGCACATTTTAATACTTTGATGAGAGGAGAAAAGGAGAAGAGGGGAAGACCGGTGGGTGGGAAGGGGGTGAGTGGAACATTACATGAGTTGTCTGAGATGTAGTGGAGTGATAGGTACAGTCGGGGTGGACTTTCTTTGAGTTAAGGAGCTTGATGCCAGCAGCTGTTGCAGTAGAGGTGCTGAACTGGTGAAGCGTATGGTAATTGGTGAAAAGGACCCCAAGTGTACACGCCTTCAGGAATAATATAAGTATATCTGAGGATATGGAGGATAGGAGAAGAGTGCTGACATTTGATGCTGGGAGGTGGATAGCTTGAGTTTTAGAGTAATTGAGCATGAGGCATAAGGCAATGAACTGCCATCCAGTGGCGGATTGCTGAAGACAGTGGAATATGTAGGACAATAGTTCAGGGGTAAAGGAAAGGAGAAAAAATAAGAGTAGTGTTTTTTGCTGAATGAGTAGGTGTATGCGATGAAAAAGAGTCGGCTAACAACACACCTTTCAGGGACTCTAACAGAAAGGCAGGACTGAGGTGGCAGCTTTTTTGAGATGAGACAGATCCGTTTGAGAGGTAGGAGATAATTCGGTTGAGTGCTGAGTTTTGGATGTGTGCAGAGAGGGTATGAAGAGGGCCGCACTTGTTTACAGTACCAACGGTGGCTGATAAATCTAGGAGGAAAAGAAAAGAGGAAATCAATGAGTGGTGAGATCTTTGAAGAGCGATGGAGTTATGCATCAATTTTGTCTCCATAGAGTGCCTACTGCTAAATCCATATTGGAGACGTCACTTTGGCCATTGGTGTGCAGATATTTGGTGATTAGTTTGATCATGGCCCATTCCAAGAGTGTGAAGTAATGAGGCAGGAGAGGAATTGACCAGCAATGTTCATGGTTGATAGGTTCAGCAGATGGCTTTGTTGAATATGTAGGAAAGTAGCAACTTTTCAGAAGGGGGGGTTGATCCCAGTTTCGAGATGGATACTTATGAGTAGGTACAGAAGCGAACAGAGAATCAGTGCAAGGCTCTTGATCATTTGTGGTACAACAGGGCCAACAGGTGCACACGAGTGGAGTGGCTAGCTTCTTAGAGAAGGAAACAGGAGATCAGTGCAAGGCCCTTGATCATTTGTCGTACAACAGGGCCAGCAGGGGCACAGGGTTGGCTAGCTTCTTAGAGGACAGGTATCAGTTCAGTGGGTGAGGACTTGCAGGGGGATCTAAGCACTATGTAATAGGTGCAAGAGGTGGTGCAGAAAAGCACGAGAGAAGAGGGAGGGGTAACAGGGAGGTCAGTGTATCATGTTTGGAGATGATTTTAGAAGAGAAGTGCAGTGCACATTCCTTTGGAGAGAGGGTGGACAAGGTGGGATCAGCATGGTGTACAAGGTACTGTAACGTTTTGGGGGGGTTGGAGAGGAGGGATGGGATGAGATGAGGTTTGTGTAGTAGCTGAATTTAGTTAAGGGAATTTCTGTGGTGAGGTCAGAAAGGGATTCCTTGTAAGTGATAAGTGGGTACGGATGGCGGGACTTGTGCCACGGGTAGAGGTGTAGTCATACGTGTGTCTTTTGATGACAACAAATCAGCAGGGTGATAGTGGGCTCGGTGTGGGAATGCAATTGAGGGAAGGCACGAGTGGATAGTGGTGGCCAAAGAGAGAAGTTCAGAACAGCCTGTGTGATAGAAAGGGACTGATGTGGAGAGAGCGTAATAAGGACGGACTTGACTTCCTCTGACATGCCGTGTTCAAATGTAAGTTTCGTAAAGTGGCGATGAGGAGAAGGGAGAGAGTAGGAGGAGGGGTCTGAAACTGTGCTGGTTTGTTTGTTGAAGTGACATATCCTCATTTGTGAGATCCCTGATTGGTGCTGTCAGGACTGGGTGCTGCTGACACAGAGGCCAGTGCAAGGCGAGTCATGGGCTAATATTGTGTGAGAGGTGAGCAATGCATGCAGTGATGTAATAAGGGCTCGGTACAGGAAAGTTGTCCTCAAGTTTCTGCCTCTCTGTGGTTTTGTGAATATGGTGAACGAGGCTCTGTGTGATTACACATCTGTACGCTGGTGTGACCGCTATGGCTATGGCAGGTTTTCGGCATGACGTGAGTTGACCTTTGTATTGATGAGATGTTCAGTCCTCCTTCTGACCCCACGCCTGCCATCTATGTGTGGCTCGGTGTGTTAACAAGTTGTCCAAACGTGCTATGATTAACCATAGCAGTAACCAGTAGAAAGGGTCACCAGAGCACATCAAACAATATTTAAAGGGATTTAACGATGACTGGGTACATCCCCCAATTCTCCCTCCCATTGACCTCTGCCTCACACTCTCTCCCCTGTCTCTCCTGCTTCTCCCATTCCCAATGGTCTAAAGGATGCAATGTGCAACTTGTGCTGAAAGGATCGTAGCATGCCAGGAAAGGGGAAGAGCTGCCTATTAACTTCCCTCATTTCCCAAAATGCAAGAGAGCTGTGGAATTAACCTTTTGGGGAAGAAAGGTTGCACTGAAACCCCTGAACCCCATTACTCCGTCCGAGGGATGCAGAGGTCTGCATGCGAGCAGCCTCAGTCCTCAACGGATTTCACAGGTGCCGTGTCCATTGCAGTATTTTAGAGTGTTGGCAGTTGGAGCAATCCCCTTTTGGCAAAGAAGCGCTTTTGTCAAGCAATTGCCAGGTGATCAGCACTGAGGCAAGAATACATGAGCACTTGCCATGGAAACCTGCTGCAGTTCCTTCAATAGGACTTTCAGGATTTGTGCAAAAAAGTCCCTGTAAGTAAGAGTGGGGGATCACCAGAGAGACAGGTGGCCTCATTACAAGTTTGGAGGTAGCCATGCCCTTAATAAGGGCATGGCTATCCCCAAACTCGGGTCCGGCACAGGATCCCGCGAAAGGGGAATAACCGGGCCATTCCGGCCTTTGTGGGCACAGTAATTTCCCTTGCGCAGGACCTGAAGCCAGTACGTCCCATTCCCATTTGAGCCCCCACAGGGCTCAATGGGAATGGGGAGGATGGTATCAGCGGTACCGTTCAGAACGGTACCGTTGCTAACATCCTGTTCTGCTCATGGGTGCCGCTCTGCACGCCTGGTCTGACCAGGCATGCAGAGCGGCACCCGCAAGCCGAACTCGTAATGTGGCAGCATGGTTTGCCTTACCGCCACAGACGTAATGAGGCCCAGGGTCTTGGTGAACTTGCGTTTGTTAACGGGATTTGCAAAAAGTATGAGAACTTGGGTTTGTGCACAGGTAATATCCTACATGCCCAAAAGAAATCTTCTCACACACACCCACCCTCAGAATCACAGAATATCATACACACACACCGACAGGCCAATGTCATATCTGCTTTTTTCTATAAAGTGGCATTGCTGCAGTTGGTGTATTGTAAGTCAGCAAATAATACATTCTGGCACTCCACTCCACCTGGTGTTGAAGCCACCCTTGGTGTTCAGATCTAATGGAGAAGGCTGGCTCCAGTCTGATAATCTCTTTAGATGTTATGTGCACCCATAGCCTTAACTCAGCCAGTTCTAGGGTGGGTGATATGCGGCAGGTATGAAGTAGTGGGTAGGAGCCCATATTCATTATGGGCTGGGTTAGGGTCCAGCACAGTGACCAATGGGGCGAATGGAAGATTTGCCTCTTCTTGCTGTGCCTCTGGAAATCTGCCCCCGCCGGAGCGCTGGCTCCTGTATTCTAGAATGGTGGCAGTGTCATCACCTGCTTATGATGGAGTGCGTGTTTGGTTTTCAGTCGAGGATGACAACTCAGCAGACCAGTCAATGGGTCCACTGAAGATATCTGTGCTTCAAGCAGTGCATACTGAGCCTTTCATCCTACCAGGATGTATTCTTCCAGTAGGATTGCTAAATACAGTGTCAGTATGATATGATATGATATGATATGATATGATATGATATGATATGATATGATATGATATGTTATGGCATGGCATTTGTAACGCGCCTATACACAAGTGTTTCAAGGCATGACGAGGCAGGGAGGGGGGAACAAGGTGAGACGGACAGCGATCCTACTAGGCCAGGTGTCATTCAGATCGCGCAAGTGCATGGGTAGAGGGGAAGGGAAAAGTGCAAGGGGGAAAGGGAGAGAGGAAGTGCAATACAGGGTTAGTAAAAAAAAAAACAAGATAAATAATAAGGGCCAGCTGGTGGCAAGTGCAAGGTAAGTGCAGACAAGTTCTGGTAAGGGGGGCTGTAGGGATACAGAGACAGTCCCGCAGTGCAGGGGTTGCCAGGGAGGCAGTGCAGGGGAGAGTTGCTGGGCCAAGGACCGAGATTGGTGAGTGGCCCAGTTGCAGATTCAGTGCAGTTTCAGTAATTAGCAGGGAAGAGGGGGAGAGAAAGCAGAAGCAAAGAGGAAGGTTTTGAGGTGCTTCCGGAACCGGAGATGGTTCTCCTCAAGTTTCAGGGAAGCAGGAAGGCTGTTCCAGAGGGAGGCTCCTGCTGCGGAGAGAGATCTACCCCCAACTCGTTGCTTGGAGAAGCGGCTGACCCTGAGAGAGTTGGAGGCGGATGAGCGAAGAGCTCAAGAAGGAAGATATTTAGGAAAAAAGAATTGAAGGTATTTTGGCCCCAGGCGCCAGAAGGCCTTGTGGACAATGCAAAGGGTTTTGAACTTAATCCCCGTAGCCACTGGGAGCCAGTATAGCGATTTCAGTCCTGGAGAGATATGGTCTCTGGGCATGAGGCCAAGGACAAGTCTCGCAGTCCTATTCTGGATGAGTTGCAGAGGGCGGAGAGTAGAGGCAGGCAGATTTAGATAGAGGCTGTTACAGTAGCCCAGCTTGGAGAGAACCAGGGCTCTGGAGACAGTGTGCTTCGGGGGGAAGGAGAGGAAAGGAA
The DNA here is from genome assembly GCF_040938575.1 of Ambystoma mexicanum. Taxonomy (NCBI): domain Eukaryota; kingdom Metazoa; phylum Chordata; class Amphibia; order Caudata; family Ambystomatidae; genus Ambystoma; species Ambystoma mexicanum. The sequence continues at coordinate 396,991,688 of NC_090931.1, forward strand.
GGATACCTCTGAGGAGGTGCAGCTGGTAGTGTGACTTCTTAGAAACGTCAGATATGTGAGGAGAGAAGGAGAGTGTGGAGTTGAAGATGACCCCGAGGTTTATTGCCTTGCAGGTAGGAGCAGGAAGAGGGCCAAGAGAGGCCGGACAGAGACCTGCAGGGAAGGAGGGAGTGGGTGTGCCGATGGGTAGAATCTCAGTCTTACTGGCATTAAGGCAGAGGTCATTGGCGGCACACCATTCCTGGATAGCAGTCAGAGATGAGGGAAGGAGAGGAGGAGGCTGAGGGTAGCCTGAAAAGGAGCTGGGTATCATCCGCATAGAACTGAAAGTTGGGGCAGAGAGTGGCGATGCGGTGGGCAAGGAGTGCCAGATACTGGTTGAACAGCCAGGAGAGAGAGGTTAGATCCCTGGCTGACACCACAGGTAGAGAAAAAGATGTCAGAGAGGAAGGACCCCAGTTGGACCTGGGAGGGACGATTGGAGAGGAAAGAGTTCAGCCATGCCAGGGCCTGACCAGTGATACCCAGGTTATCACGGAGACGGTTGAGCAGGATGGCATGGTTGACAGTATCAAAGGCAGAAGAGAGATCGAGCAAAATGAGAACACACAGAGTGTTAGAGTCAAGGTTCGAGAGCAGGTCCTCGCGGATGTTCAGGAGAGCAGTTTCCGTGCTTCTGGCAGCTCTGAAGCCAGACTGATGGTCATAAAGACTACCAACAGATTCAGGATGGAGATTAAGCTGGGAGATGGCCAGTTTCTCCAGGAGGTTTCCCAGGAAGGGAGTGATGGAGATTGGGCGATAGTTAGCTGGGCAGGAGGGGTTGGAAGAGGGTTTCTTAAGAAGAGGGTGCACAAGGGGATGCTTAAGGAGGGAAGGGAAGACTCCAGAGGTGAAGGAGTGATTGCAGAAGTCAGCCAGGGCAGGAGCCAGGGAGTCGATGTGGTCCTTGATTGTTTTGGAGGAACAGGGGTGGACCTGTTTTGACGAGACTTTCAAAGATCGGACTTGTCTAGAAACCTTGTCAGCAGAGAAAAGGGGAAAGACAGAGAAGGAGGGAGGAGGGGTGGCTGCAGAAGGGCCAGAGGAAGAGCAGGGAATAGAGGGGGAGAGGTGATAGGAGGAGAGTGAGGACAGGATGTCCTGAGTTTTTTAAATGAAGTGAGAGGCCAGTGCCGTGCAGAGGGCCTGGGAGGGGACAGGAGAGGTAGAGACTGCAGCAGGGTTTGCCAGCTCCTTGCAGATTTTAAAGAGTTCAGCCAAATTGTTGGATGCCGCGGAGATGCAGGCTTGGATAAGGGCTCTCTTCTTGGTGAGAACGGAGAGCCGGTATTGCCTTTGGAGCAGGCGGCAGGCCAGTTTGTCGGAGGATGAGCATGAAGTACGCCATTTCCACTCTGCCACCCTGCACTTGCGTTTTAGGGTGACGAGATCCGAGTCATACCAGGAGTTACATTTGGCTTTGGGCTTCAGGCGGATTCTCATGACAGGGGCAAGGATATCAAGAGTATCAGATGTACCAGAGTGGAGAGTGGAGAGGTGGGAGTCAGCCGAAGGGGGAGGGGGAGCGAGAAGGTGTTGGCGAAAGCCTCAACTGACACGCGCTTCATGGGTCGGATGACCGAGAAGGAGGGTGGCAGTGATGTAGGTGGCTTTGCATGAGGGGTAGGGAAGGTGAGGTGGGAGGATAGGAGAAAGTGATTACTCCAGGAGAGGGAAGTGGAGAGAGGGACAGAGAGGGGAAGGTCAGAAGAGATCAGAGCATTAAGAGTGTGCCCTGCAGAATGAGTCGGCCCAGACTGGAGAATAGAGAGTGAGAGAGAGTCACAGAGGTCACGAAAGAGTCCAGAGGGGGGACCGGAGGCATCCAGGTGGATGTTGAAGTCTCCAAGAAAGAGGAGTTGAGTGGTTGAGGCCAAGAGAGAGGAGGAGAGGTTTGCCCACTTGGAGAGGAAGGAGGAAATTTGACCAGGTGGCCGATAGATAGTAGCCACGGTCAGGGAATGGCTAGGAGAGAGAGAGAGAGTCGGCAGACAAGGCATTCAAAAGAGGAGTAGGTCTGCGTAGGACTGACAGTGGAAGGAATCCACTCAGGGAAGATAAGGGCAACACCCCCCCAGCATGGTTAGGCCTGGGCACGGAGAAGATCTTGTAATTGTCAGGTAGGAGTGTGTCAAAGCTGGTGACAGAGCTGGCTGTAAACCAAGTCTCAGTGAGACCAAGAACATCAAGGTCCAGTTCCTCAAGAAGGCGACAGATATGAGAGGAATGTTTGACGGCAGAGCGAGAGTTAAGAGTGGCAATGTGGAGAAGGTTGCCATCCTTGAAGGACTTCCGGGGAGTGGTACAGATCAGAGGTACGCCCTGCGGGGGTGAAGAAGGAGCACGAGAGGGGGCAGGGAGAGAGGGTAGAGGCAAGGTAGCCGAGGACAGAGGAGGGGGGACAGCAGGAGAGGAAAGGAAGTTGATGAGGCACGGGAAGTGTCTATCAAAGAGGTGAAGGTTGGCCTGAGAGCCTTGGACCAAGACGGTCCCATTAGAGTAGACATTAATGATGGCCTTAGAGGCGTGGAAGGAGGCCAAGAGGACATCCCAACGGGTGCCAACATTAATGGGAGAAGAGGAGAAAGGAGAGAGCACAGAGACCATACGAAGGGTCCATAGCTCAGGTGAAGGCACGAAAAAGAGGATGTCAGTGAGAGTTTCCTTGGAGGAGGCACTAGTGTAGGTGTCAGCGATAGGGAGGCCTCGGTTGGAGACCAGGATGTCCTTTTTAAACTTTTTCCTACCAGATTTAGTGAGGAGAGCAGGATAGTCAATGGAGAAGCAGTTAGAGAAGATAGGCGAGATAGAGAGCACCATGGAATAGGAGGGAGGGGGGGAAGACAGTCGAGAGCAAGCGGACAAGGTAGTGAGCGGCAGGCCCTAGTTTACCACAATGCAGAACACAGTGGACACAGTAAATGTGTATTAGGTAACCAGAGGAGAGGCCACCTAAGTTTGAGAATCCTGAGAGGGGATAAAAGCCCTAGTTCACCACAGTTGCAGAACACAGTAAATACAGTAGATGGGTATTAGGTAACCAGAGGAGAGGCCACCTAAGTTTGAGAATCCTGAGAGGGGAGAAAAAGCCCTAGTTTACCTCAATTGCAGAACAACAGTGAAGTGTAGGCACCATGCGTAATGAAGTGACACGAGTGAAGGTGGGATGGGCCGGGGGAGCAGGTGGCGCTAATAAGATGCAACGGCACCAGGTGTCCCCTGCGGACACCTGCAGACACAGTAGCCGCAGCCATAGGAGCCGCCCTTTGCCTAAGGGGCCCTTAGCCGAGGGGGCTGCCTGGCAGGGATGCTGCCCAGGGGGGGTAAGAATTAAGGCTAGAGGAGGAGAGGAAGGGGAGGGAGTGTGGGCGGGCAGGGGGCAGGAAGGGAGATAGGAGGACCAGGAAGTGGCTGCAGGGGGAGGGGGCGGGGGCAGTACAACGCGCTCAGGAGCACGAGAAAAGCACAAAACAGTACGATGTTTGCTCAGTATCCCTCAGCAAACATCATCGATTTCTGATTTTTGTTTGTTTGTATAAAATGTGCCACTATTTCACCTACCCATTAAGATGTCTCTGGGTGTAGAACGTGTTGGAAAGGGCAGGGGTGGACTGGGAACCCAAAAAGGCCCTAAATAATTTACAAAGTGGCCCCAAATTACACATTTTCAGCAAGCCTAACCCTTTTCCTATGAGAACATGTGGAAATACCACACAGAAGGGGCCCAGAGTGCAGAGGCCTACCAGGAAATTTCCAGAGTTCCCTATAGGCCTGTGAAAGGGGGCTGTTGAGAACATACTGCACAGTGCCACCCTCATTATCATTAAGCATTATACATTAATGGCTTTGGTGTAGAGCCCCCGAGGAGAACAACCGTTTTGGGGAGGAGTCTTTATTGGCGTGACTAAAAACAGTTGATGCAAGACTTTCAAAGTCCTCGCCACAGCACAATGCAAGCTGTTCATCTTCTACCTGCTCTTATCAATCGTAGTTTATTTCCGAAATGTGCGTTCATAAAAGCAAACATACAATAATGTAAACAGTGATATGTACATAAAACATCTTGGGTGCTGAGAAAACCTATCATTTAATCTTAGCTTTGGTATAACGAGTGATTGTGGGCGGGTTAGAGAAACAAGTAACATGCCACTGTCACAGAGGCAACCTTTAATATGATACAACCAAGGGAGAGCGGTTGATGGTGCTTCCGAAAATATAATGTGCTTTAACATTATTCTAGGAAGAATAGCTTTTTTGGGTTGGCTGCATTCACGATAACATGAATTCTACTGGTGCTTCAGCTTCGATGAAAGGAATGTTTAATTCCATGTGAACGGCAAAATTCGGTGCTGAAGGGAGAAGACCCAAAATTCTTTTCAAGTAGCCATTTTCCAAAATGCACAGTTTTCAACAGTTGGCAAATCTTCATATCTCTGAACCAGACGTAGCTACAGCTTTGGGTTAAGTCTTGTAAATTCTCATGCACAACTGGACGGGTTGTGCCTTAAACATTTCTGTGAAAGGCCTTATGCCCACAATGGCCTACGCTATACTCACTGCTTGCTTACCTACCTAGGTTTTACCATTTAAATTACTAATACAACCTATGACAAGGTAGACATAGGACTGTAGTTTTTTTTAGGTTCCTTAGGTCACACATATATATATATTTCACTTTATTTGACACTTATGCTTACCAATCCCAGAGAAAGGATTCAGCTTGCATAGGAAATGCCTTTGGTCAAAACGGCAATCTTACTCCCACTCTCAGCTGCTTGCTCAGCATCCAGCGAAGGACCTTGACCATCTCTCTCTTTCTGGCAATGAATTCGACTGCAGTCTCTCGGCAGCCCAGCTCAGCACAGAGACAGCCAGCACACCAAACTTGTTAATTTGTTTCCTTCTCACCTCTTTCTTCTTCTTCCATCAAATCTCACTCTGGCCTTACCCTCCTCTCTTCCTTTCTGTCTCTTATACCCCCACTTCTCTTCTGTCCCCTCTGCATGTATCTTCATAAAGAAAGTATACGATTTTACCACCCATTCTCGTACCTCCTGCTGTGATGTCACCCATCCATCAAACACCTCCCCTTTAACCAATGCATGGTATAATTCCAGAAGCCTTTTAGCTCTTCACTGTGACCTCTGTACAACACTCTTTCTCCACCCGGAGGTATGTAACATTTTCAATGAAGCAGCATCATCTGGAGTTTCCTGTACAAATAAAAAATGCTGTTCTTGCCTCCACATTTTTCTGCCTCACTTTCAGCACATGGCAAACATCTTTTAATTTGTGTTTATTTCTCTAGTCCAGCGGCTGGGTTATTATCTGGGCCAACCCATTCTAATTACTAATATTCTCTAAAATTAGTTTTCTCAAAGTTAGTGAGGTAAGTATGTTGGGTATGTTAGTACAATTAAGTGTTAGTCCCCGCACCACACTTTACTATCATGCCATGATATGCTATGCGAAATCCCACCTTTCTCTGGTTTGTATTGTTTTCACATCAGACCCAAATTACACCTACACTGCAAATCCCTTTTACTTTAGTGCTTACTTCCCTATTGAGATCAGTGGCTCTGATGAAATTACTACACAGATGAAATGTGTGCACTAATTATACCTACAAGACTCCACAGTGGGCAGTTTTCCATGGTTAATCCCAAAATATGACTTTTTATTTTGTTATGATTTCTGTATTGTGATAAATACCACATATACTGACTAGCGTTTAACATGTTCTGGTACTTGAAATCCTCGGACATGGGCCACGAGTATAGCTCAGGGGCAACGTGTTTGTCTTGTAAGCAAGGCATGCAGAGCAACACCATTTTGAATCCTGGTCCCTCGCTGAGAGACTGATTATATACATTGATATAACAAGGGAAATAACATCATAATTGAATACAAAATTATAGATATACAGTATAGGATTGCAAAATCAAATGCTGAAGGCCAGGACTTGCAGAATAATGCATGCAAGAGCTCTGTGTTTGCATGCTTAAGCGTAATTAAATCATCAAGGACTGATATGAGTTGCGAAAAGTACATAGTAGTTTCCAGTTTTTCAACATGCATTGTGCTTCAGCTTTTTCTTCCCAACAATATTTGCATGCAGATTAATAGTACTTTGCTGCACCGTCGCATACCCTCCACACAAACGTCACTTCACTTGTGTTGTACATGCAGCTAATTCCTCTACCCTCCTGGGTGTTATTCATCCCTGAAAGAGTGCAAGTAAAATGGAATACAATGGTTGTGTCTGAAGACAACTGGTAATGTTTTAAAATGTCTTTTCACCCTCACCTTGCTTAAAATTGCATTATCTCAAACTTCGTTGGTAGGTCACACAGCTGTAGTACATTTATAAGACAGAATCAGGTTATGGATGAGCATGAAAGCACTTTTGATTAGACATGCATATGTGCTGAATACTTTCAGGGAATTTGTTGGGCTTACTGGACTCATGTTTGCATTATACTACTGCTTAAAGTTTTCCTCTTTTCAATAAACATGTTTACATTTTCTAGTTTATTCACATATTTCTTATATTTTGTGAGGTTGGTTTATGATGGGATTTAGATATTCTGCATGACACATTAAAAACCTTCACACATAGTTGCTCCCTTGTATACACCTAGATCTAGGTCCATTGTGTGATCAAAGGTCTACTTTGCAATCTTGCCTTAAATTCCAGCGCGGATCAATGAATCCCACGGTCCCAAAACCTAAAATTGATTCATTCATTGCAATGTCCACTATGAAAAGAAAAAGCCACCTTCATATTGATTTAAATAATAGAGGCTTCATACATAACACGAGTGCTATAGAGGTGCAAAGACAGGCATCTATACATGGCTATGAGGTGTTGTTAGTTTGTCACAACAAATATCAGAAGTTGCTTTGGTAACAGAGGGTGTGAACTTTACACTCAACTGCGTGGTAATATTACCTAACATTTTCCCTGCACCCCTGGACATGTCCCACAGGCAGCCCATCCACCATGGCCATGCCCCCCAGCCAGGCCACGCGTCACGTTGCACTAGTGATCACCAACTCATGTCCCCCAGCACCCCACCCCCCAGCAGTGAGGGTCACCTGCCAGCAGGCCCCCACTCATGTCCCACGCATGTCCCCCAGCACCCCCACCCCCCAGCAGTGAAGGGCACCTGCCAGCAGGCCCCCACTCATGTCCCCCAGCACCCCCACCTCCCAGCAGTGAGGGGCACCTGCCAGCAGGCCCCCACTCATGTCCCACTCATATCCCCCAGCACCCCCACCCCCCCAGCAGTGAGGGGCACCTGCCAGCAGGCCCCCATTCATGTCGCACTCATGTCCCCCAGCACCCCCACCCCCCAGCAGTGAGGGGCCCTGCCAGCAGGCCCCCACTCATGTCCCCCAGCACCCCCACCCCCAGCAGTGAGGGGCACCTGCCAGCAGGCCCCCACTCATGTCCCCCAGCACCCCCACCGCCCAGCAGTGAGGGGCACCTGCCAGCAGGCCCCCACTTATGTCCCCCAGCACCACCACCCCCCAGCAGTGAGGGTCACCTGTCAGCAGGCCCCCACTCATGTCCCCCAGCACCCCCACCCCCCAGCAGTGAGGTTCACCTGCCAGCAGGCCCCCACTCATGTCCCCCAGTACCCCCACCCCCCAGCAGTGAGGGGCACCTGCCAGCAGGCCCCCACTCATGTCCCTCAGCACCCCCACCCCCCAGCAGTGAGGGTCACCTGCCAGCAGGCCCCCACTCATGACCCCCCCTACATGAAATAAAGATGCACAATCATGGCCCACTTCTACACCAAAATACCACAGCACGCCACCCCATTACTGAGATGCAATGATTTCCCAATCAAACCCACACTGACATGCCCATCTCAAGACACAAACCAAAAGTCAACTATGTACATCAACACATGTCCGTCACACACACACACTCGTTGCCATTGATTGTGTAAACCTACATTTTCACATGCATTAACCCAATGAGCAAATCCCACACATGGAACTAAAATATGAAAATGTATTATGTACAAAAATAAATCAATAAAATGAAAGCATAACAAAATAGCAAAAATTAAATGAAAAGCATGTGCAAAAGAAGAGTAAATGAAAAGTATAACCAATACAAAGAAATCCAAAAGAAAAATAGTCCAAACTATCCCTCCACCAACGCTAATCCAAAGGAAACATAAAAAAAATCCATTGATCCATGGTGAAATCAAAAGAAAAAGTTCAAAATAATCCATTGTCCAACTATGTACAATCCATTGTCCAAAAGAAAAATCCATTAATCCATGTACAAAATCAAAACCAATCCAACGTCCAACTATGTACAATCAAATTTCCAAGGGTCCATGAGCCCAACGAAACAAATGAAACCTATCTAATAACCTACCTAACAAAAAAACTATTTACAAAAGTGTGGGGCATAGTCCAAAATCCCCAAAATAAAGAAAAAAAAGGAAACCTAACACTATAAATTATTTACAATGGCAGCGGGCAAGTCCTGCGGCTCACTCAGTGATGTTTTCGGCCAGGGCATCATCGAACTCCATGTCTATTTGCTGGAGGCGGGCCTCTGTCCTGGCCCTGAGGTCTCGCAGGGAGGCACTCATGGCCTGTTCCAACTCCCTGCGAGTCGCCTCGAGGCACTCTGCCCGTCTCAATGCCCGAAGCATGGAGAACTCCGCCCTGACCATGGTGAGCCGCGCCTCTTCCGCCCGCCGCCGCTCCTCACCTATACGCTGGCTCAACCGCAGCCACACGGAAGACACATGCATTGCAGGGTTCTCCTGCCCTCTGGCCGATGCCTGCCCCCCTGATGTTGATGGCCCCGAGCCATCATTGCTCCCACCTAGAGCCTGCTCCTGCTGCTGCTGCTAGTGCTGCTGTCCATGTGCCCTGTCCGATGATGCCTGCAATCCTCCATCAGCTGGTCTCCAGTTGTGGTGTCCACCCCTGATGGACTGCTGACTCCCGACTGTGGCAGGGATGGGATCTCCACCAAGCTGGCTGTCTTGGTCAGGCCAGGTCCACAGGGGGCCCTGGTGGAATCTGGGCCGGAAGACGGCAGGGAGAATGACTGGCGCATAGTCTCCACAGAGGAGGAGAGGTCCGCCAGAGTGCGTGTTAGATGTAGGAACCCACCAACCAGGGCCCCTACCAACAGTGCCACGTCACGACGCTGCTGTTCATGATGGCGTGCGTTCTCCACCCAGGAAGAACTTACGTCATCACGAATGTCACGCGTGCACAACGCAACACCAATCAGGACGGAGCCCATACGTTCATTGGACCCCTCATCCGCAGGTAGTGGAGAGGCAGATGACATGGCACTCTCCCCTATCTGCGGATGGCCTGGGATGGGGCATCCCTGCTGGTGCATGGTGGTGCAGTCACGGGGTCAAGGACAGGGACATGCACAGGCCCCTCCGCGGTGACCTGTGCTGCCTCCTGACCCTGGCCCTGGACTGCACCACTTGCACCAGTGGTACTACCCCCACCAGGCCCCATGTGCACCTCAGTAGCGGGCTCCTCCTCCTCTGTGGAGACCACCAACCTGGACGTCTCCATACCATCTTCCGCCATTGCAAGCCCCTGTGGGGGCTCACCCGGCCGTTCCGCCACAGCCCTAGTGGCAGACGCGGCACCAGCCCCCTTGCTCCTGGGAGGGTGGCTGGGCCTTGCGTCGCCGCTCAGTGGAGGCATCCCCGATGCTTGGCTCAACAGCGCCGTCTCCGCCCTCTTCTTCACTTGACGCTGCGTAAAGGGAGACATAGAACACAAGCATCAGGGTACAGTACAATATTCGCCTAGACAGGAAGCAATAACACATGAGTGGCAGTGTCTAACGTCACTTCCATCCTGTCCCTCCACAACACATGGGTGAATGCACGCAACACACATGCATAAACAGGCACGGCGCCTACAATCAACATCAGCATCCATGTACAAGGGCCTCTATTAATCCAAATGTTGCCTTCAAACTCACATGCATCATGCCTCACACTGATCCCATGCGCACACAACACCGGAGGGTCATGCATCCTGCCTTGTACACTACAGACACATTGGATAGACACAGTGCATAAAACGGTGACCGTACTGCATGAGTGAATGTACACATCATCACGGACATGTGTCATGAATCCATGGCGTATCAAAGTCACAGACACACTTCTCAGACAGACACACATGTGCACCATACATGTACATGACAGCAGCACCCATCCCTCACACCCGCACCATGTGCAAGAACAGACACAGGCATGCTTTCATGTGTGCATTTGCCATACAGCTCCCCATGTTGCATTGGAACTCATGCACCAACCATGTGGTTTGCACATTACTGGTCTCACATGCATGAACATGATGTCCCTGCACGCACACATCCATACATGGCCCATGTCACACATACAGGCAAGTATCAGACTACCAGCACACTGCAACATGCCCTGTCTCACACAACAATGCTTGGCCACTTACCGCTCAACTCCAGACGGGTCTTCCTCCGAAGGATTTGGGCGTGGAGCGCTGGGCATACGTGTTCCAGGAGCCTCATCTGGATGTCACTCATGCTGACCCAGCCCCCCTCCGCGAGGCGCCGGGCCTTGTAAAGGGTCCTGGACCTGAAGTCCTCCCAGCGCTTCTTGATGTGCTTGATGTCACGGGTTGCCACCCCCTCCGCGTTGACGGCAACGACTACGTCGTCCCAGATCCTCTCCCGTCCTTCCTTGTTGACGCGTGATGTTCTGAAGAGGGCATCATACTGACCCAGGACATGCTCCACCAGGACACCAAATTCCTTCATACTGAAGCTGGTGGCCTTCTGCCTCTCTGGCTGGGGATCGCCAGTGGTCTCAGATGGTGTTTGCCCCGACATGGCGACCGCCGAGGCAGGCGTGGGTGGGCAACTGGGTCCTGGGGCTGGGCTGTGGAGCGATGGTATCCCAGTTGGGAGTCTTCTTTTCCAGCAAGGGTGGACACAGCAACTGGAACCCTGGCTGATGTGCAGGCACCAAATACCAGGGCACATGGGCAGCAGGCAGGCAGGCAGCAGCAGATGGCAGGTGGGAGCATGCTCGGGGCTCTGGGGGACAGTAATTCAGCCTTCTGAGCAGGAGTGTGGCCTTCCCTGTGTTGTTGCATGGCCAGCTTGATACGGAGTGATTTGGCAAGTGAAAATCTTGCACGTCAGCGTGTAATTCGAGAAAAGGCCCTTCGCGCATAAGCGCGTCAGCACACGTACGCGGTTTCATTGGACCAAAGGCCCTTAGCGCGTAGGCGCTTCTGTGACGCGACTCTCGCGGGCGTTTCCATCGTGACGTGGGCATAGTGGTTCAGCGCGCGTGAAAAACTGCACGTCCACGTGTGAATGCGTGCAATCCGAGGAAAGGGCCTACGCGCATAAGTGACGTGACGCGCGCGGGCGTTTCCATCAACACGGGTGCATGTTCATCGTACACATCCAAAAACTGCACGTCCGAGTGTCAGCTCATGGAATTGGCGGAAAGGGCCTTAGCGCGTACACACGTAAGTGACGCTGTACGTGTGGGCCACTTTAAAAGTTACGTCTAGGACCCCATTTCCTTGTACGTGCTTTTCGTGGAGAGCGAGAGGGTGAATTCTGTACTTCTTGTCAGTTCACACGCGATTACGTCACAGCGTTTCAAGTTCGTACACCCTGTTACCTCTGACAGCGTTCATTTTTTTTTGGGCCTGTTTCCTCAAACAGCGTTCACTTCTCCTTTTGTCCTGTCTCCTCAGACAGCGTACAATTCTTCTTTTGGCTGAGGTGTTGCCAACGTGCACACACGCATTTTATTCACGTTATCTTTCCAGGCAGACGGTGAGTCGCGCACGCATTTACCAACTGCGATTGTCCCGTGTGTTGCGTACCCCTTCAGAGGTCATTGTAGGCTGCGTGTAATACGTGTACGCTTATTTTTGTGTTTCTGGGTGCCACAGCGTAGTGTGGGTTCATTTTTCCACGCACATGGTCTACAAGGGGTTGCGTGCACGTTACTTTTTGTTTTCGGGATGCCTGTGCATTGCGTGACCCGTCATCTTCCCCCAGGGGTCACAGACAGTCTTGCTAGAGCATTATGGTACGAATTCCATCTAGTACCCTACCCATTTTTTCCCCCAATTGCCCAGGCCAATTGTTTACTGCAACTCCCATATGCACAACAATATCAGTGCCATGGTTGGGAGGCGACCAAGCGGTAAGGGAGGCAAAGGTGGCCGACCTCCAAAAGGTGGGCATGGTGGACACGGTAGGGGACGTGGCCATGATTTGCAGGGTGCCCATAGACCCCCATGTGTGGAGGACCAATCAGGGACACCCGTGCTCCCCCCCAGGGTTGAGGGAAATGTGGCTGACACCATCCCAGCTCAGCCCTTGTTGGACCAGCCCATTGTGGCACCTGACCCGGCACAGGATGACTCCCAGGCTGACTTCCAGGTCAGCAAGTCTAAGCCACGTGTGCCGGTGCAAGTTGGTGTCACCAGGCCAAGTGGATCTGGGGCAGCGATGTCATCTGTTGCCCCAAGTAGGCAGGGTGGGGAGGCTGCAGGGGCAGCTGCAGCTCTATCCACCCCAGCTCTGAGTCTCCCAGCCGGGACAGTGTCGGTCCTGGTCCATCAAACTGACATTGAGTGCTCTGGCACTACAGGCTGAGACCCCAGACATGGCTACACAGTCTGGCATGTCAAGGAAGCCTAGCTTTAATGACCCCGAACTTGATGCACTTGTGACCTATGTGTCGGCACATAGCAGCGAAATGGTGGTGACTGCAGGGTGCAAAACACACCTGCTCAACGTAGGGCACACTGGCAGACCATCGCGGACCCCATAAGTGCCCTTGGATTTGTGAGGCGCACAGCTGATGATTGCTACAAGCGGTGGAATGACCTGAAATGCAGAGCAAAGAACAAACTGGCCTCAAATCATGCCACTACTCTGGTGACTGGCGGTGGGTCTCCACCAGAGGACAACAAACTCACTGAACATGAGTCTGTTGCTGGGACCTTCGTCACAGAGGAACAGATCCAAGGCATGGGAGAGCTACCTGATTATGAGGCATTGTCAGGTGAGTGCCCATGCATGTGTGTGTAATCCATGTGTATGTTGTTTGGGCGACGGGTTCTGATTGAGTGCCAGGTGAGGGTGTGTACTCCTGAGTGTTATCGGTCACTCATGTGGTTCCTCCAATCCATTCATGTGCCTTTGATTTGGGTATGACAGTATCCCTTCTGCCCACAGTAGCCAATTAGCCCCAGATTACTGCTGTTGCACTTGAACTATCATCTTGCAACAACATTATTCAGATTTTTTCTGTGTTCATTCAGGCTGATTGTTTAGATTATCCCATTTTTCATATGCTTTTTTCATCCCAAACGGCACATATGTGACATGCTTCTGTCATTGTTTACACCCCACATTGTGCCACTTTAGTTACCTGGTTATGTGAATGTTTAAACCATTCAGGGCGAGGGAGTATTGGCCTGCTGAAATGTATTTTTAGGGCCTGTTTGCATGTGGAAAATGATAGTTGTTTTTTGTCATGTTGAAGTGAGCAACCATTGATGTGTACATCTGCCTACAATCACTGTCTAATTGTACACTGGATGTATTGCAGTGTGCGGCACATGCATATTTTGCAACACTATTCTGCATTAATCTTCTCATCATTTCCATGTGACATGGATGTGTGACAGTACTCATTCACTGACATATCACTGTATTTGTCTAATTTACCATGGCTATGCGACATGACATCTGTGTGCTGGCATGTGTCATGTATGTGTATTGGACATGCCACTCACATGCTGATGTGTGATGCCAGTGCTACATGACATGCTGCAAATGTGTTGCTTTTCCATTTTGGTGTCCTCATTGTCTGCCTTTTTGACTCCCCTTCAGAATCATTGACAGTGCATGCTTGCCAGGGTTATAGTCATGTGGGACATGTGTTAACCATGTACAGGATCTCTGTCTTGTCAGGCCTATGTGTGTGCTATGGTGCTCATGCCTGTTTCCATTTCTTGTGTTTCATGTTTTTGCAGGTGACAACGCATTTGATGCTGATGAGGTTCAGGAGATGGTGCAGACCCAGGAGGATTCTCAGCCATGACCAGGCACTAGTGGGGGACGGGGTGTGGTGGTGGGTGAAAACACTTTGGAACTCCAGACCATACTGTCGAGGGGTGCCTCTGGGTGCAGCTCCCCAGACCTCTATTCAGGTGCTGAGTTGGATGATGAGACTTATGTGCTGTCGCAGGTCAGTGCTTCTGGCACGGATTCTGTTCTGTCCGACCCACCTGCACCAGGGGTAGAACCCTCTATGGGGATGTCAGTGTTGGTAGGTCCGCCTTTGGCGGTTATGGATGCAGGGTCACACTCCACAGCATCTGATCCTGTTCCTGGGCCAGCAGATCAGAGGGGGAATTTAGTCCTGCAGCCTCAGGCAGTGCCAGCACAGCAAGGTGCAGATTGCCTTGCCCCAACCAGGTGTGGTGCCCGCCGACGGGGTGGCCTTGCGCCACCAGGCAATACTGTATGGGAAAACTCCATGTACGGTATGGCAACCCAACAGGCAGTATCAGTAGAAATGATGGCTCAGGCAATGGAGAGGGTGGCCACTTCCATTATTCCCCCTGAAAGGCAGATGGAGCAACAACAGCAGGCAACAGACTCCATTTGCCAATCACACAGGGAAGACATGTTGACGTCCAACAGGGACCGACGGGCGGCACTGGAGACTCTGCGCAAATCCATATCAATAGAGTCACAGGGCCATAGGGAAGCTCTGAGGGTGGAACTCCATAACCTCAGGCAGAGTCTGCTTGAACTTGAGGCTTCCCGAAATGTTAGGGCAGAACAGCATCTGGAGTAGCTCACACGTTCGCTCTCAGCTGAGCTGCAGGCAACACGTGAGGAGATCCGGGCATCCCGCGAGGCCATGCGTGCAGAAATGCAGGCAACCCGTGACGTGCTGCATGGGGATCTCCACACTTTAATCCTCCAGAATCAGACCTTCCAGACCCGCATGCTTGCTGCCATAGAGGACCATACCAGGGCTTTGCGTGGGCTGCCTCCCATAGTGCCACCACCTCCTGATGCAGCAGCAGAGGGTGAAGAGACTGACAGCAGTTCTCCCACAATGGCATAGCCGTGCAGGCCGTGAGCCCATGGAGGGATTTCTTTTTTCGCAACATCCACGCAGGTGGGTGTTGGTGTGCACCCTATCCTCGAACCTCCTGGGTGGCCTCCCCCAGCCCCCTCGCCCCCACATGGCCATTTTTTTAATTATTTTTTTACAGTGTGTTGCCTTGTGTGGCTCCCATGGGCATCCACTGTATTCCGGCTGGGCACTTGCAGGCTTGTCCTGAGTTTGGGTTAGATGCTTGGGTTTGTGACACACACACCCCTCCTGCTTCCCGTTTCCATAGGCTTGCAAAGGGTGTGACCTAGTGACAGTGACTTACACAGTGACATTGGCCTCCCATGAGCTGTGTGGGCAGTCTGTATTCAATACTGTGTGTACATCCCTAGTGGGTATTGTTGTTGTATTGTACACTGCATGGTGTATTGATATGTGCTTGTGCATCCATGTCTTCCTCCTAATTTGCAGGTTTCTTCCTCATGTCTTCACAAGGCCGTCTCCTTTGCAGATGGAGTTCATGTTGTATGCAGTACACTGACACATTTGCGTGGCAGCAACACTCTACAGTTGGAAGGGGTTGATGTGCTGGCTTATTCAGGTTGTAAGACTACCACTACTTTGACTTAGTACTGTAATGTTTTTTCAATGTTTCATGGTGTGTTGCTGTATTGTGTTGGTGGTAAGTATTTGTTCATGTGTGCTGTTTGTTATTGATTACTGGGAGCATATTGTCTGTGGGCAGTTTCCATTTGGGACAGTGCACTTTGTGACACTTGTGTTGTGTCAGGTCTTGTGCATTGCTTTGTTTGCTTTCACATTGCATGACATGCCATGGTGTGTTGGGTGGCGGAGCTGGGGAGTGGTTGGGTGACATGGCGCTATTTTCATGTTGTATTTTGCAAGGGGGTAGTCATTCATGCAGCATAAATGTGTGTTTTTTTTTGTGACACAGCATTGGTTGTCTTTCGGCAGGTAGGGATGCACACAATGTAACAATTCCAGGTGACCAATCTCAGGCTGGTATGGTTGTGACATTTGACTGTCCCTTATGTCATCATCATTTATTGTGAGCTGGTATGTGCCAGGGCTGTGTGCACTCCACAGGGGTGTGATTTTAGGTGAAGTAATTAGCCACCAGCTGCATACGGGCTGCCTCACCACCTGCCCTTTCCACTCCCATGCGCAGCGGCCGTGCTTGTGGTTGGGGATGTGGGGGCACCACCAAGTCCACGGGCAGGCCCCAGCGTGTTGCAACGTTGTGCAGGACACATGCTGCCACTATGATCCTGCACACTACTGGGGGTGCGTATAGCAGCTGCCCACCAGAGCGGTCAAGGGAGCGAAAGCGTGACTTGAGCACTCCGGATGTGCGCTCCACTATGCCCCGGGTTGCAATATGGGCTGTGTTGTATCTTACCTCAGGTGGTGTGGTGGGGTTCCGAATTGGCATCATCATGTGTGTGCTCAGTGGGTAGGCATTGTCCCCTGTGGAGGTGATGATGGGTATCATTAGTGGGGTTGTGACAATACTCAGTGGGCCTCATTACGACCCTTGCGGTAATCCGCCGTCATTACCGCCATGGCGTAATGAACGTTAACGCCGTGGGACGATGGCGTAAAGTGCGCCACATTAGGACCCATCGCGCACGAGCATTACGCCATGGCGGTAATGTAAACAGCGCCATGGCGGTAATGCCCCCAAAACGGCACCTACCGGCATCGTATGCGGCGCAAGGTGCACCACCGCCACCGCCGTACATAGCGGTGACCGTAGTTAGCGGTCACCGCAATTAGCGGTGACCGTAGATAAGCGGAACCGGAAGTAGCGTCACCGCGGCGGAACGGGAAAGAGCACGGCGGCCATCTTTAAAAACACAATCCATTGCCATCCTCCGAAACCACTGGACATCCGAGCCTGAGACCCCGCCAATACCGTCTTCAACCTTCTACCTGCAGGAAGATGCCTAAAGTTTTGAAAAAAGCCTGTGACCGCCAGCGGCAAGACCGCTTCTCCAGAGAGGAGCTTACCATTCTAGCGGAGACCCTCCAGGAGAACGCTGCAGTGGTATTCTCCAACCAACTGACAAGACCGGCCATATCCAAGAAGAAGGCCATATGGGCACTGGTAGCTCAGCGGGTCAGTGCCGTGGGAACAACACCCCGCAATGTCAAACAGTGCCGCAAGCGGTGGGACGATCTCCGGCTCAGAGTCAGGAGCATACTATCAGCCAACATGAACCTGGCAATGGCAACTGGGGGAGGATCGGAGTCCCCTATAAAATTGCAGCCATGGGAGGAAATCTGTGCCTCCACAATCGGAATGCAGAGCATTGAAGGAGTAGGAGGAATGGAGAGAGGAGCCCCGACATCGGGCGATGCAGGTAGGTGGCTCAAATCAAGGCATGCAAATCTCACCTAAGTCCATTCATGTGAAGTACAATGTTGGCCCATAGTGTGAATGCAACACATCAGCAGGAGACTGCCCACAGATACATCCGATCTGCACCCTGTACACATGCAGCACGCACACCCTAACTGCAGGCACCCACATACCTCCATGCTACTTCCACACAAAAGGGAGACAACTTTTTTCCCCTGCATGAAATGTGCCACATGTACTAACTGATGAGATGCCAGTCGCCACAATGCCCGGCCAATGTCCGCAGACCCATCAATAACACTCTCCCTCCTCTGTCCCACCACAGGCTCAAATTCCGACCTTGAGGAAGAGGACACCACAGCCTCCACACCCACCAAGAGGGCCAGGCCAACTGTGCCAACGCCACAACCCTCCACCTCTGTCGTTTTATTAGCCAAAATAAGCTTCAGTTAGATATCCTAGCATTTGGGTGCTTATCATGGCACAGGACCACAAAATATCAACAACATGAGGTAAGAAAATGGAAGCCTGTACCCTCTCTGCCTTAAAACTGATTAGAACCTTTTTATTAAGACCAAATTTTTCGCTTTTTATAGATTGAAAACAAGAAGCAATTACCTTATCTTCTTCCCCCACTTTCCCTTTTACAGCTTAAACCTGGATCCATATTCTACAGATTAAACTAAGTCAAATATCCCGATGAACATTATATAGAAAAACTTTTATTTTGGATAAATAATACATGATATATGTGAACAATCAGAAAATCAGAACGGTGAGTCTTTGAAAAAATCAATATAATTATTATTTGGGCAAAAAACTCCAATACATTACTAAAAAAGAATTTGGCCAACTCTTTTTCTTTTCTCTTTAGTATCGAAACTTTCTACTAAAACTTCCTCTCCTGAAGAACCATTGAGAGTAACAATGGGGAAACACGTGTCGAGAGAGAGAATTATTTGATTTATCTTGAAGAGAGAGAGAATTATTTGATTTATCTTGAAAGAGCAACTTATGAAAATATTTGATTTATTGAAAGAAAAAGAGAAATATCTGAGAGAGAGAATTATTTGATTTATCTTGAAGAGAGAGAGAATTATTTGATTTATCTTGAAAGAGCAACTTATGAAAATATTTGATTTATTGAAAGAAAAAGAGAAATATCTGATTCACTGTACTTTATGAACTACTTTATACTGGTGTGTAGCTTTATTTGGAATATGAATGTTCTCTTTTTTTGAAATCATAAAAGGAAAATAAAAATTATTAGTGTGAGAAAACACTAATAAAACCTACAAGACTGTTAAAGACTCGCCTTTATATATTCATTCAAAGGAGTTAGCGCATTTGAGTTCATCTTCCCAAAATCTCTTTTTTTCTTTCTTCAATGTAATATCTGTGTAGCAGCCACGCAGAATTGGGAAGTTCTCATGCAGATAACCCTTTAAAACTTTCTAAACTCATCCTTTTACAAAGATAATAAGCAGTCGCCAAGGAACCACCTCTTTAACAAAGGCTGTATGGATTGATTGTCTTCAACCTTCTACCTGCAGGAAGATGCCTAAAGTTTTGAAAAAAGCCTGTGACCGCCAGCGGCAAGACCGCTTCTCCAGAGAGGAGCTTACCATTCTAGCGGAGACCCTCCAGGAGAACGCTGCAGTGGTATTCTCCAACCAACTGACAAGACCGGCCATATCCAAGAAGAAGGCCATATGGGCACTGGTAGCTCAGCGGGTCAGTGCCGTGGGAACAACACCCCGCAATGTCAAACAGTGCCGCAAGCGGTGGGACGATCTCCGGCTCAGAGTCAGGAGCATACTATCAGCCAACATGAACCTGGCAATGGCAACTGGGGGAGGATCGGAGTCCCCTATAAAATTGCAGCCATGGGAGGAAATCTGTGCCTCCACAATCGGAATGCAGAGCATTGAAGGAGTAGGAGGAATGGAGAGAGGAGCCCCGACATCGGGCGATGCAGGTAGGTGGCTCAAATCAAGGCATGCAAATCTCACCTAAGTCCATTCATGTGAAGTACAATGTTGGCCCATAGTGTGAATGCAACACATCAGCAGGAGACTGCCCACAGATACATCCGATCTGCACCCTGTACACATGCAGCACGCACACCCTAACTGCAGGCACCCACATACCTCCATGCTACTTCCACACAAAAGGGAGACAACTTTTTTCCCCTGCATGAAATGTGCCACATGTACTAACTGATGAGATGCCAGTCGCCACAATGCCCGGCCAATGTCCGCAGACCCATCAATAACACTCTCCCTCCTCTGTCCCACAACAGGCTCAAATTCCGACCTTGAGGAAGAGGACACCACAGCCTCCACACCCACCAAGAGGGCCAGGCCAACTGTGCCAACGCCACAACCCTCCACCTCTGTCGTCCCGAGGAAAACACCACAGCAGGCAAAATCCCTGCAAGGGAAACAGGACAGGGCACAGACAGCCACCCCAGCAGGCAGTACAGCAGCAGCAGCAGCAGCAGACATCACACCAATCATGCCCACAGAAGCCACAGCCTCTGCTGCAAGCAGCACAATTGGGGAGACTGCTGCCATTGCTGCCTCCTCCGATAGCGAAGCAGGGATCTTTGAGGAGAGTGATGTCAGAAGCCCCACAGGCCACCCTCATTCCCCCTACCTGTCCCTAAGCAGCCCGCATGCGGATGCCACACAGGGTCAGCCAGAGGATGACGATTGGCCAGCCACTCCATCCCCGCTGCAGGGGCAGATCAGCCCAATGGGAATACCACTGCCATTAGCCATGGGCCAGAATTCCAACCATTCTCTGGAGGCGATTGCCACCCGGCAGCAGCAACTTTCCTCGCTGCTCGAAGAACATGTTGCTGAATGTGGGGGGTCAAGTGCAGCAATGGAGAAATGTGCTGAGACTGTGAAGGCAGCTATAGAGTCGTCCACAAAGGACATCTGCGCGGAACTAGCTGCTGTGCGGCACGCCATCACTGACCTTGTGCAGACAATACGGGCCATGCGTCCAAATGAGCAGGCAGGATCCTCCTCGGTTGCCAGCTCGACACCGAGCAGCCCCATCCGCCGATCGGGGAGGAACCTCCGCAGCACAGGCAGGGGTGCCCCGGGGGCCAGTGGAGGGGGCTGCCAATAGTGGCCGGACAGTGTAGGAATCCTACTACTGACACTGCTGCACAGACCAACTCACACCTTTGTTGGGATTCCAGGGGGGGGGGGAGGGTGGAGGGGGGAGTGGGTGTGTTGGGGTGTGCAGGGGGGTGGCGGGGTGGTGTGTTGGGGAGTTAAGGGGGGAGTTTGGGGGGGTGTGTGTGCAGGGGGGAGGTGGGAGGTGGGAGGGGGTGTGTTGGGGTGTGCAGGGGGGAGGTGGGAGGTGGGAGGGGGTGTGACACGACAGTTCATAGTTCAAATACACTTTTTCGTTTCAAAAAAGGAAATGTGTGGACATTTTCATTGCGTATGTGTGCTTTATTGGTGTCCAGTCCTCAGTGTGCATGCCCCAGAGTCACACAGTGCCCCAAGTGCAGTCTCCATGCGATGAACACCAGCCGTGTGTGCTAGAAGCAGTGGTTGATGATACTTTGGCGCATGGCACGCCCCTCCTGTGCATCGCCTCCTCCATGTGGTGGCGCCCCTTCTGCACCCTCCTCATCCTCATCCTCATCGTCAGGTGGTTGCAGTTCTGCGTCAGGGGGCAGGGGCACATTCCGTCTGACGCACATATTGTGCAGCAGGACACATGCCATGACGATCTTTGCCACCTTCTCATGGCCATACAGGAGTGCCCCACCAGACCTGCTGAGGCTTCGGAATCGTGCCTTCAGGAGGCCGAATGTCTGCTCTATGACCACACGAGTACGTGTATGTGCACGGTTGTAGTCCTCCTCGTGCTGGTTCTGCGGGTTCCGGACTGGCGTGAGGAGCCACCTCTTCAGGGGGTAGGCTGCATCACCTGTATGTAGGCGAGAATGTATGTGTCAGTCATGTTGTCTGATCAGGAACATGATGTCCCACCATGGCTGGCATGGAACTGTTACCTTGGCTCACTTCTACATGCACTAATTGATTCACACTATGCAACCAGTATATGCTCATTGCTGCCATGGCCTGTTTTGCATGCCATCACCCTATGTATGCAGAGGGGTTTTGTGCATTGTGAGTGGCCTTCCTCTGTATCCGTTCTCTGTGTTACTCACAGCCAGGTGGAGTATGCATCATCCCCCCCCCCTTTCAGCCAGGTGGAGTATGCATCATCCCCCCCCCCTTTCAGCCAGGTGGAGTATGCATCATCCCCCCCCCCCCTTTCAGCCAGGTGGAGTATGCACTGGTACGTCATTCCCATGCCCACTTCCATGACATCGCACTCACCGAGTAGCCAGGATCTTGGGCCTGCATGTCGCTCCATGTAGCGTGGTATTGTGGAGTTCCTCAGGACCATGGAATCATGGGTTGATCCGGGGAATCGGGCACAACAATGTGTGATGATCTTGTTGGAGTCACAGACCATTTGCACGTTGACAGAGTGGAACTGTTTCCGGTTGCGGTACGGTACCTCCATGGCACGTGGAACCACCAATTCCACATGGGTGCAGTCGATGGCACCAATGCAACCGGGTATGCTGGCTAGTGCATGGAAACCCACTTTGGTGTTTGCAATCTCCTGGGCAGTCCGTGGTAATGAGATGTGGTCGTCTGTGTGCTTGAGGAGGGCATCGAGCACTTGGATGAGTGTTCGTGAGAATAATGGTTGTGAAATGCCATGCAGGTGCCCCACTGTGTGCTGGTAGGTGCCTGTGGCCAGGAAGTGGAGTACAGCCACTACCTTCAGTAGGGGGGGGATGGCGGTTGGACTTTCTATCATGCTGACGATGTCGTTGTGTGTCATGTCTACGATGGCGGTGATGGTGTCCCTGTCCAAACGGTACAGGGTGTGGATCTGCTCAGCAGTGAGGTTGTTTGGATTGGCTCTGATGCGTGGGATTGGGGGCTGCCTGCGTGGTGGCACTGGCTGTGCTGGTGGGGCTTGCTGGGCCTGCCTTGCCCTCCTTCTCCTCCTGCGTCTCCTCTGTGCTGCCTGTTGTTGTTGTTGTTGCTGTTGCTGTTGTAGTAGCACATGCATTGCTATCAGGTCCTCCAGCCCCAACATTGCTAGTCGTATTGGCATCATTGTGGAGTGTGACTGGGTGTGGGTAGGGGTGGGGTGTGCTCTTTTTATACTCCCCTGAGTCTGTATTGCCTTCACCTGTGCTGTTTCTGTGCACCTGTGGCAGCTGCATTCACTTGAATTGGCCCTTTACGGTTGGTTCGCGATGGCGTTATTTGCACCATGGCGGTAAGGTACTTAGCGGCCTCATTGATGGCGTTAGGTGCATGTCCGCTTGGGTCGGCATTTGCGTGCCTTTCCGCCATGGCGCTAAGTACGGTGTGGGCGGTCGCGTGCGCGCACCCTTAGCGCTGTTTGCGGCAGCGTTAACTACGATGCCGCTATTGGCATCGTAGTTAACGGTCACGGGTCATGATCGTACCTGGCGGAAAACGATGGCGGTAAGCATTTACCGCCATCGTTTTTCGCTTAGCGCCAGGGTCGTAATGAGGCCCAGTATCTGGCATGCAGGCATGTGCAGGGGCAATTATACTCACCAAGCAGCCATGTATCACCATGACGCCCAGCTTCTAGGTCCCGGTTTAGGGTTGACATTCTGTAAATGAAATTATCATGGGTGGACCCTGGATAGTTGGCATATACTGAGGTGATGATTCCCTTGGCATCACATACTACCTGCACGTTGGTTGAATGCCAGTGCTTGCGGTTTCTGTAGATGTGCTCAGTTGCCCTGGGAGGTCGTAGAGCCACATGGGTGCAGTCAATGGCACCTAGCACTTTGGGGAAGTGTGCCACTCTGTAAAAATCCTGGACGACAGCCTGCCTTTCTGCAGGTGTTCTGGGCAGATATATGTTCCTGTGGACTGATGGGCGTGCAGTCATAATGGCCAACACCTGGTGCAGGCAGCGTGACTGCGTGGCCTGTGAGACCCCCCAACTAAGGCAGTTGTCCGCTGGAATGAACCAGTGGCCAGGAAGTGCAGTACATTGAGCACCTTTTCCAAGGGTCTCAGTGCTTGGGAGCACAGGGTGGGTGATGTGAGGTCATCCTCCCACTCACTCACCAGGTCGAGTATTATGTGAGGTGGAAACATGTACCTCCCATACACCTGGTCATCAGGCATCCCAAAAAGGCTGGTTCTGGGTGCAAAAATTCTGGGCCTGACTATCCTCCTCCTCCTCCTGCGGTATCCCACGACCACTGCTGCGAGGAACAATATATTCATCTTGGCGTCTGAGCTTGTTTGTTGTTTGCGCGCACTTTTATGCTGCGCGGGTCCACGTACGCCTGCTTCCTGCTGGCGCACGTGTTTCCAGATTAGCGCATCTTTTTTGGCGCACGCATTGGCCCCGTTCGATTCCATGAATACGTGTTGTAGACGCGCGTGTGGGCGTTCCGCGCATTTGGCTCCTGTACTTACCCCGTGATGCCCACATTTTCACGGGTTGTTCCCCATTCAGCGTGTTACGCCCCCTGTTCCACCTATTTTAGTTGTGTGCGCTTTCGCTGTGCGCGCAGCGCACACTGTTTGGAGACATGTGCGCCAGCGTGCACTACGCAGGATTTTAGCGCACATCCAGGGATTGACACGCGCACGGACTTCCATGAATCGCTGTGCGTGGGTTTCACTGCAATTTTCGCACTTGCACTGCAAGTCGCACACTTTTGCACGCTTGCGTGGGAATTTTCAGTGCACATTAATTCCATGAATCAGCCTCTAAATCTCTCTCTACAATACCACAAGAGAAATATAATTTTGCATATCAGCCTGGTCCTGCCCACAACAAATTCAGTCCAGCCCCAAAATACTGGCCAGTTCTTCCCAAACACAAGTGTCAACAGCAACCCCAGAAATGTGTTTTTGGCGTGTTGTTCATTATCGGTGAAGGTGTAGCTGAGGTGCAGAATCGTTCTGGGAATGTGATTTGTTTTTCAAAGCCTTTTGTTTCCCAAAATCGTGAGAGCTTAGAAATAAACAGCACTTACTTTGCTTTGCTTGTACCAACAGGCATGCACCAGAAAGGACCCTTTCCTGCCAGTAATATTAGGCCACACAAACCGGCAAAGGTAACAATCTTAACCAAACACGTACAATCACAGTATCCTAACATTAGTTTTGTAGTGCAAAGTTGAGATAGTAGGAAAAATTAATGCAGTTGATCAATTCATCTTAAGCCGTTTTAGGGACTAATTTACAAAGAGATCTGAAGCAGGGGCCAGGCCTTCACGTAAGAGACAGGCCGGGTCGTGGTGTAGGACTGCTCTGTTGTCCCTGGATAGGAGGTTGAAAATTGGTTGTTGTCGATTGGGCTCTGTCTGCACTGACTTTCAGTGAAGGAGTGGAAGACCTTGGGAATGTATGGAAATTGATATGAGTAAGCATCTGCCAGGCTTCTGCGTGGCAGGAATCTGTTGCAAATGCGTTGCACTTCGCATTCTCTCTGGTGGCAAAAAGGTTGATCACTGGGACTGTGGGAAGATGAGGAGCACCTGTTCGTGGAGGAGTTCCCCCTGCTGACAGAATTGGCAATTGAGTTATGAATTAATCTTATTACAGTGATATCATAACCATATGTTTTAGTGTACTGAAGGACAATGCTACGTGATGCCACTTCCTTTGATGTCTATGGATGAAAGGTTGTGTGCCACCACTTCCTGTGATCTCATTTTGGAGCGAGTACAAATTACATTACATCCCTTCCTGTGATGTCACTTGGCGGTGGAGCCAAATGGCATCACTTCCTTTGTCATCAGGGAGGTCGAGGGTAATGTGATGTCATTTCCGCTACTCCTGTCATTGGTGAAATTACATCCCTGTGACTAACCCTGTTTAAATTCCTCTTTTCACTTCTCCATCTTGGTGTGGAAGCACATTTTTTCAAGTGGATTATATTGAACATTTTCTTTTTATTGATTGTTTACTAATTGTCTGGAGGGCAAGATACGGCAATCACTGGGCGGCATCCGATGGCAAACATTCTTCCAATGCATTCATTTCTCTCCTAAACTAAAACTTAAAACACACCTCTTGCAAATGTCTCTCATCATGCCAATTTCGGATTGTTAGAGCATACAGTAATAATTAATGAGGTGATTTACAATTTTGCAGAGCCGCCCTTTTCCTTAGAGTTTGATTTTAATGTCTCCATGGGATATAGTCTCCTGGCTTTTTAATCGTTGTGTCGCAATTTCTAACATATAGCAACATGTGTACATTTGGGAGCTTTTGGGATTTGTCCTAGAAAGCCAGTTTTACAGGACTCATTGAAGCAAAGCAACATTTCAAGTACGCATTGTAGAGTGTTATGAGAAATTGGTTTAATTTAAAGGGCATTCAAATAAGGAGAAATTAAGGAACAGAGGCTTGCAAAGAAGTTTGCACTGCGGGGCATCAATGATTCGCCGCTATTGTTCTGTTCCTCATTTTTCTGTTTTGGTTTTATCTTCTTGTGGCACTGCATCCAATTTGCGTGCACATTACGATTTCACAATGTGAATCGTGATACAACCATTGAGATACATCAAGCAATGCATAGCTCTGCCATTTTCGCAGTTGACCACAGGAAACATCCTTCATTAAGGCATAGAGGCACTCACCCACTAGAACAGAACGGAGGAGCTGATTTGCAGAGATTATGGTCTCTGACGTAAATTACTAAATGTGAGAGTTAATTGTACATGTGTCGATAACTTCCACCTCAAAACGGTCTTCACAAGAAATCAGGGGTAACTTATGTCTGCCAGAAAATGTGTGCAAGATGAACCTGTTTCACAGAAAGGCCCACATGTACCCAAAGTTGGTGGTCTGGCATAGTTTTACCTGTACCTGCTCCGGAGTAACTAACCCCAAGAGAGGAAGAAAATAAAATGTACATTTAACAAAAATAAATTACAATTTTTACTCTCTCACACCAAAATATGTTCCCACTTAATTTCCCATGTTACTCTGTAAATACTACACTTTTACATTCACTCTGATTCCCTGTAACACGCCACATCCAGCACTTTCACTTGGAATGGTGATCAGGTGTATCTTAATTGTGTTCCCTCTAACAACTGTACATTTTTGTGAATACACGTAAGACTACACTTCAGTGGACATATACAAGTCCGTCCAATGAGCCAATAGAAAAGTCTTTTTGTGAATCACTCATGCATTCTCAGGTGTCCTCTTTTTGGCCTGTGTCTCGTGGTCCTCTGCCGGGACCGGCGATGAAAGTGAAAAATCTGGGCGTGGTTTTTTCCACCACCCTGTCCATGGATAATCAAGTGAGAGCTGTCTGCCAGTCAGGGAATTTCCAGCTCAAACTGCTTAAGAAAGTGTTACCCATGATTCCTGCCCCTCTTCGTCCTCCGGTGGTGGCAGCCATGGTGTTATCCCAGCTGGGCTATTGTAATTGCCTTTACTTGGCGCAGCCTAAAGGGTTGATACAGCGGCTTCAGCGCCTTCAGAATCTTGCAGCCCGGGTGGACACTGGCACGCCCTATGGAGCTCATACTTCCCCAGCGCTCCGATCTCTCCATTGGCTCCCAGGGGCGCATCGCATCAATTTCAAAGTACTTTGTATTCTTCACCGGGCACTTAATGACCAGGGCGCAGAATTTCTCAGATCTACGTTTACCTGCTACTGCCCTGTGCGCTGCTTACGATCAGCTTTAGCTGATCGATTATGCATGCCCTCTTTTCACTGTGCACCGATTGGAGGCTGTGCCTTCTCTATAGCAGCAGACATGCTCTGGAACAAACTCCTGATAGCTATTAAAAACATTCCAAACCATCTGCACATCAGGAAGACCGTTAAGACTTATATGTTTTAAGTGGAGTTCCTGTCATGGTTTCCTCACCCTCTAGTGCCAAGATACCCTAGGGTGATCATGCGCTGTAAAAGTTCCTATAACATAACATAGCATATCATAGCACAACATAACATAACATTCTTTTGTGTAGTAACTTACTCATTAGTAAATAATGTTTTGCAGGAGTAAGCCAATCGTAGTCCTGCAAAAGGGGTTACAAATGGCCTTTGTCTATCCATGGTGCTATAGAACAGTTGTAAAGGAGTTACAGCAAACATCTACACCTCTCTGTATCAACAATAAGCAAGAGGACTTGGATTGATATGTTTCTGTTATTCCCTTTGTTACTCATGTTTTGAGTTCCCTGCAAACATATTCCACAATAGAATGTATTAGTGGCAAGTTCTGTATTCCCTGTAACCATATTTCACAATGGAATTTATTAGTGTAATTTAGAGTGTTTGGATTCAAGAGTTGACTGTTAGTATGTTGGAGTCAGCAGCACAGAGTGTGGCTTGGTGGGATTCAATAAAGGAGCTTGTTTGACTCACCAAAGTGTCATCTCATCAGTTATCCAAGACTATTTACTTTAGTTACAATATTGTAATCCGTTGGAGAATGCGTGTTACATTCTTTTTTATGTGAATATGCTGCTTTTCCTTCACTCGTCACTGGGAACTCTTTAGAGTGTATATGTTTTTCCCAGTAAATTACAATGATTTTCCATTCTCCTCTTAGATGACAACCTATATAATCCTGCTCAGCCACAACCTATGGAAATTGTACCACCCATTCACCACAAAATAGTCCATTGCAGAGCAGCCAGGAACTTTTAAAATGATAACAAGAATTCAGAAGATGTCGGTCCTACGCTGCCTTCTCGTTGCATTGCCTCTGCATTCCTTTACAAATCATGTTCTGCTCACTCAAGGGCCACACCAGGTGCCCTTAAGCTTCCCAGTTGCCAGAGGAATAGCCAAGAGTGTCTAACAAGTGGGGGCTGAAGCTAATGTAGATGGGCCCACCGCAGTGACATTAACATCTGTAATTGCCCCCACATCGCTGTTGAGTGGGCATTTACTGATTTCCGTCTACACCTCTGCCAGTTGCCTTGCCTTTCGGACAGTGCTACCTTCCTCTGCAAATACCCAAGCTAGTCCATCCTACATACACAAGTCTTTGACATCTACCCGTGCCTGGGATTTCCTTTTATTCTTTGTGAAATACAGGTAATCCAGCGCATCAGAATACCACCATTCCACCCCCGAGAGCTCGGCTTTAACCCTCAAACAGCTCTAAAGCTGCAGGAGCCCAGTTTCCTCAGCCTGGAATTGGAATCATTACACACCTCTACCCCGGGAGATGAATCCTCACCGTCCAGTAGCATGCATGCGTTTGAGGTCATTCAAGATGAACACTAGCTGCACTGCTTAGGTAATATGGGTGATACAGGCGTTTGCTCTGTAATAAGTAGCCCACCTAGCAGGTTCAGGCTAAGAAATCCGATGTACGGTTTCCACTATCATTGTTCACGTTTTGAGGCAACATACATTCTCACAAAACATCCCTGAAAACAACGAACCTACAGGAGAAGTGGGGCCTCCAACACCGTCTTACCTCTGTTTATACACTGCTCCTCTACTAGGCTAGATCACGTCACATATTGGATAATACAAGCAGTTGGGCTTCCATTTGCGAAGTGTCTACACAGTGCACATCAGGATTTAGCCTCTAAGGCCTTGGAAAGCTACCAGGAAATAACCCATTTGTTGTGGATGGATACGATTGTCACTCAAAGAACCCCAGAGCGCTTCGGTTGAACTTCCTCACTTACTTTGAGTTCACCTTCCTGCCAAATGTCCCAGAATCCTAGCTCGGTTTCTGAAGGTGACTTTCCAGAGTTTCACAGTCAGCATTCTGACCGCAGTACAAAGCTTCCCTTATTTTCCCATCTGTCTTTAGCTGTCATTACAGCCTTTTTCATTTCCTATCGTTCATCGTGTTCATTAAACAGCGGAACCCTGGAGACAGCAACATATGCTGATAGATGGTCTAGCACGATAGAGTGCTTCAGTCTACTCACAGTTTATAACAAGGTGCCATTGTGACTTGATTTCATGAAAGTCACTCACATTCGGGACATCAGCTCTCCCTAGAAACTTTCTGAGCGATTCACTGTTTAGAAAAGGTAGGTTACAGATTGATACAAAAAAAAGTCGTTTAGAGGTGCGCGAATGCACAATAAATAATAAATAAATAAGTAGACCACATCTCTTTCCTGATGGCATTGTCTGTTTTTCTAACTTTGATATCAGCAGCAAGCAGGTTCACCTATCCTTAGTAACAGGAACCTAGATGTCCACCAATCTGAGAGGGTAGGACAGGTGTTTTGGGGGTTAATACAGGCTGCTGGCTCCAGCCTAGCTTATGTCCAGACGTTTGAAGTAAATCCCTGAAGGTGCCAGCTCTGTGTACAATACAGATGATGAACGCTTCATTGTGTGACATTAATTTGTACCTCGGTGTAAAATCCCTTGGTCTTAAAATAATAATGCAATCATAATTATTGTGACCTCTTTATGTTGGGGTTATTTTTATAAAGGTGCAGAGTTCCACAACATGGGAACTTTCAAACATGCTTCTTCAAGAGCAGTTCTGCCCTCTGCAAAGCTTAAACGATTGTAGAGTTTTGCGGCTCTCTGGACAAGCCTAAAAAGATTGTCTTCATTACAAACAGCGTTGAAGACTTGGAATTGTTTATTTGTAAATCGCTTATACAAAAGTGAAGTGCATCAAAGTGCATCAAGGCGGGAAGGGAACAAGGGAATACTGATTCTTTCTGAGGCCTTGACGTTTCTGAATGATCTAACAAAAATGACTAGCAATCTAGGCCTGAATGCAATACTAAAAGTGCAAGTGCATGACAAGAAGGAAGGCGAGAAAGGGGGGAGGAGAGGGAGAAGAACATACAATCCATGAATTACAACACTAGGACAAAGACATTCCAGATAGTGCACGTGCATGACAAAGAGTGAGGGCGATAAGGGGTGGGGGAGAAGAAGAAGAACATAGAGAAACAAATAACTACCATACTAGGCCTGGCAAACTAGGCCTTGTGCCTTCTAGGTGATGTAAGTGTGCAGACAGGAAGTGGAAGGGAGGGGGAAGGGAACAAGTGTGCCCAGTCCTTCAGGGCCCTCCGTTAAGTGTAGAGAGGTTACCCTTTTCATGGAACAAATTCCAGAAGTGCGGTAGTGGTGAGCAGAGTGCAGAGGCCTGGAGGCAAATGCAAGGACTGGTGGGTTGTGGGGGGGGCTGAGACCTGTGTGGCTCTGGAGGTTCACCAGGCGACCAGTCAGCAAAACAGAGCAGAGTTAGGGAGGAGAAGGAGGAGGGAAGTAGGCAAGAATAGAGAGGTGCTTAGCAAGGGACAGGGAGAGAGAAAGAGGAAGAGAAGAGGGAGGTCTTGAGGAGTTCTTCCGGAATTTAAGGAGATCAGGCTCAAGGTGGAGAGAGGCAGTGAGGTTGTTCTAGAGAGTAGCACCTGCAGAGGATAAAGATCTACCCCAAATCTCTGTTTGGTAAAATGACTCACCCGCAGAGAGTTGGAAGGGGACGAGTAAAGGGCTCTAGAAGGATGGTAGTTAGGGAGAGAGAGCTGTAGATAGTGCAGGCCCCGTCCCCAGAAAGGCTTGTGGACTATGCAGAGGGTCTTGAACTTTATCCTTGCAGCCACGGGGAGCCAGTGGATTGATTTTAATGCAGTAGAGATGCGGCCCCTGGGCTTGAGGCCAAGGATAAGTCTTGTGGTTCTGTTCTGGATGTGTTGTTTGGGTCAAAGAGTAGAAGTAGGAAGATTGAGAAAGAGACTGTTGCTGTAGTCCAGTCTAGCGAGAACCAGGGCTCTGGAGATAGTCAGCCTCTGGGGGAAAGTGAGAAAAGGGAGAATACCTCTGAGGAGGTGCAGCTGGTAGCGGGACTTTTTAGAGATGTCCAAGATGTGAGAGGAGAAGGAGAGAGTGGGGTCGAAGATGACCCCCAGATTTATTGCCTCACTTGTGGTTGAGGGCCAATGGAGGCTGGCCAGAATGAAAGTGGGAAAGCGGGGCAGGGGTCCCAATGAGGACGATCTCTGTCTTGCTGGCATTGAGGCATGGATTGTTCGCAGCACACCAAGACTGAATTGTGAACAGACAGTCAGGAATGAGCGAGGAGGAGGAGGCCGAGGGTAGCCTGAAAGACAGCTGTGTGTCATCTGCATAACACAGAAAGTTGTAGGTGAAGGCAGAGATCCTGCTGGCCAGAGGGCCCATGTATACATTGAAGAACCAGGGTTATAGGTTAGATCCCTGGGCGACACCATAAGTAGAGAGGGTGATAGCAGAGAGAAAAGACCCAAGTTCCACCTGGGAAGGACGGTCATAGAGAAGGAAGCAAGCCATGCCACGGCCTGATCTGTGATGCCCAGGGTGTCACAGAAATGGGAGATTGGGATGTTGTGGTTTACTGTATCAAAAGCAGAAGAGAGATCAAGAGGAATGAAGGAGAGTTAGAGTCAAGATTTGAGAGCAGGTCTTCACGGGTGTTCAGAAGAGCAGTTTCCATGCCTCTGGATGCTCTAAAGCCAGACTGATGGTCATGGAGAGAAACAACAGATTCAGTGTGTAAAGTAAAGTATGAGAAAGCCAACTTCTCCAGCAGTTTTCCCAGGAAAGGAGTGATAGAGATCGGGCGGTAGTTTTCCGGAATAGAATGGTCAGTGAAAGGTTTTTTTGAGCAGAGGGTGCACAAGGGAGTGCTTGAGAGAAGTGAGGAAAACACCTGTGGCGAAGGAGAGGTTACAGAGGTCTGCCAAGGCTGGAGCAAGAGTTGCAATGTTGACATTGATGGTTTTGGAAGGGCAGGGGGCCACCTGTTTGGAAAAGGCTTTTATAGACTGGACTTGCCTAGAGTCCTACTCAGGTGTGACAGGGAGAGGGAGGGGAGAAGAGGGGTGTGGGGGCAGCCGAGGGGGACTCAAGAGATGTTGGTGCGTGAGTGGGTGCGGAGGCAAGAGAGGTCAGGATGTCATGTTTTTTAGCAGTGAAGTGTGCAGCCAGGGCCGAGCAATGGGCCTGGGTGGATGAAGTAGAGGATAACGCTGCAGTAGGGTCTGTATTGCCATTGAAATAGGTGGCATGCCAGCTTGTCACAGGGTGCACCTGAGGATCCCCATGTCCATCTGCTGCTCTGCACTTGCCTTTAGGTCAGCCAGATCGGAGTTGTACCAAGATTTGCACTTTTTCGCAGACTTCAGTCGGACCCTCATGACAGGGGCAAGAATGTCGAGAGTGTTGGAGATGGAAAGGTGAAAGTTAGAGAGCGCTTTGTCAGGGTGCGAGTCAGCCGCAGTAGTCAATGGAGGAGAGTACGTGGAGGCAAAGGCAGCCACTGACACTATTTTCATGGGTCGGAAGACCTTGATGGCGGTTGGCGGTGCGGGGAGTGCCAGTGCTAGAGGCAAAGAGAGCTTCAAGTGTGAAGAGAGAAGAGAGTGATCAGTCCAGGAGAGTGAGATAGTCAGAGGGATAGAGAGAGGGATTTCTGTGGAGATGAGAGCATCCAAGACATGGCCTGCCGTGTGCGTCGGGCAAGAAGGTAGAATGGAGAGCGAAAGAGAGTAACATAGGTTGCGGAAAGGTCCCGAAGAGTCAGGAGAGTCAAGGCGTATGTCAAGGTGCCCTTGCAGGAGGAGTTAGGGAGAGAAGGAAAGGAGAGCAGAGGCCAGGTCTGCCCATTCTGAGAGGAAGAGGGTAGACTTGCCCGGCAGCCAATAGAAGGTGGCCAGAGTAAGAGAGGCAACAGGAGAGAGGGAGAGCCTGCAGACCGGGCATTCAAAGGAGGAGTAGGGCTGAATGGGAATAACGGAAACAGGCATCCACTCAGGAAAGATGGGCTACTCCACCTCCTGGCCTGTTGAGCCAGGGCTCAGAGAGGAACTTGTAGCCTTCAGGGAGAGGTTACATGCAAGTTACTGTGTTAGTGGAAGTCACCAGCATGCTGCAACAATGCCATCACAACAATGACATGCACAAGTACATTTAGGAGATCTGAACATTCTGCGCCACGGGCCCATCTCACCCCACCATGGATAGCCACTTTGTGGAAGTGCTTCACAATTGCCATGCAATGGCACACTGTTACCACCTGCACTCTGTGCAAGAAGGCAGTGCGCTAATGGAAGGTTAAGTCCAATTTAGTACCTAATCTCTGGGGGCCAGTATGAGACAGCACAATCCATGTTTTAAGGGAAAAGGCCCAAGTATCATCAGCAGGCATCCTCTGTCCTCTGGTAACCATCCGAAATACTGCCAGTATCCAATACCCTTACGCCGGAACCTCATCCCCCCAGTGGTTAACGATATTCCTACTCCAATGTTGCAAGCCTTCTTTAGAGACCCTCATGTGCTAGCCCTCTGTATCCAAAGCGGTTTATAGTCATAATGTCGAAAAAAAAATGTCGACAGACAAAAATGTCGAAAAAAAATGTCGAAAATAATAATGTCGACATCCTATACTTATAATGTAAAAAGTCATTTTTTCGAAAAAAAAATGTCGACATTTTTTTTTTGACATTATGACTATAAACCCTTAAAACTATCAACACCTCACCCAACACCCCCCTGCCACCCCCCCCCCCACACCCCCCAACCACCCTTTCACCCCTCATACTCAACACATACCAATTATTTATTTATTTATTTATTTATTTATTCAACAAATAAATAACCTAAAAAAGGATCATTTACTATGGGGGGGTCCCCCCCCAACCCCCCCTCACCCAACACCCCCCTGCCACCCCCCCACACCCCCCAACCACCCTTTCACCCCTCATACTCAACACATACCAATTATTTATTTATTTATTTATTTATTTATTTATTCAATAAAAAATAACCTAAAAAAGGATCATTTACTATGGGGGGGTCCCCCCCAACCCCCCTCACCCAACAACCCCCTGCCACCCCCCCACACCCCCCCAACCACCCTTTCACCCCTCATACTCAACACATACCAATTATTTATTTATTTATTTATTCAATAATTAAATAAATAAAAATTGTATTTACTATGGGGGGGTCCCCCCCAACCCCCCCTCACCCAACACCCCCCTGCCACCCCCCCACACCCCCCAACCACCCCTCATACTCAACACATCATATATATATTTATTTATTTATTTATGCATACACTAAATTAAATTTCGAAAAAATATCGAAAAATGTCGACATTTTTGTTTGTCGACATTATTGTTTTTCGACATTAATTTGTCGACATTTTGACTGTCGACATTATTGATGTCGACATTATGACTGCACACCATCCAAAGCATTTGAGCTAGGCACAACATATACAAAAAATGCATGAAAGGCCATGTCTCCTGAATGCTAATATGGAGCATGTTGGGTATGGAGTTATTGCCTTACTGGTATGCCGAGTGACCAAGTTCCGGCAGCTGATGTAAACAGTAGGGCCTCGCTGTGAAATTCCCAGCTGCCATTACTTTTCATTTGTCGCTGTACCACATTTGAATGGCAAGGTTATTGTTGTACGTGGGAAGGAACTTTACCTGAGTAAGGGGTGTGAAGACCACTTCACCATGGGCATGTTCACCAGAAAGGATTGATGACATGGCCATGGCCACCACAAGACACTGCCTAACTTTCCCAGTTTCTACCATCAGCCAGCAGTCCCTGAGCATCAATGAACCATTGTAGGGCATTAACCAACCTACTACATTTGAAAACACAGGTTTTGACGGAAGTCTTACTATAGACTGGATCTCTAAGGGGATTTGGCAGAGGTGGAGGCACATTCTCTTACTCAATGACAGTTGCAACTGGGCTTTGTGGCAGCTGACCATGTTTCCAATGTTGCTGCAGCCATAAAAACTGATGAGTCAGTGAATGTCCCTTGCTTTGCCCATGTTCTCCACCTTGTGGTCAGGAATTTCTTCATCCCCCTACAAGCCTTTAGGCATCATTGTTGTTGTGGAACAGCAAATCAGCTTGCATTCAGCAGCCCTGCAGTAGCTGAGATGTGTTAGGAAAATGTCACGTTTGACACAGCTTGCCATGCCACCAGAAAAAGTCCCGTCTGTCAACCTGTTGGATATTGACTGTTGCACACATGTTGGAACCTCTATTCAAGCAGAGCAACACAGTAGGCCTCATTATAAGTTTGCTGGTCCCATAACAACGGTCCCGGTAAGCTTGACGGACCGGCACACTACGAGTTCTGCTCATGGGTGCATTTGCACCCACCAGGTCTGACCTGGCGAGCGTACAGGCACCCGCGAGCAGAGCATGTCGGATGCACCGGCACCATTCACGAATGGTGCCGTTGCATCCGACCTCCCCATTCCCATTGAGCCCTACGGGGCACCAAATGGGAATGGGGAGCATTTTATTCCAGCGCCCGCAAATGGGCAATTACCGAGTCCGGCGGAGCCATAATGACCCGGTAATTGCCCATTCACAGGCAACATAATTATAACATAATACCATTCCAGATTGATGGAGGCCTCAGAATATGGTACCTAACTCACTGTGCTTATAAGTTGGAATTCAGTGTAACAGTGTAACAGCATGCCAGCTAGGAGGATACAATGCGATTTTTGAGTGTGACAAATCAACCTCTGGGGCACTACTGGTCCAAGGATGAATATCGGTTTCCAAACCATCAATTAGCCCCACACCTCTAGTACACAGAAGGGATCTGAACAGATTGGAATAACAAGCAAA
Organism: Ambystoma mexicanum; assembly: GCF_040938575.1. Classification (NCBI taxonomy): domain Eukaryota; kingdom Metazoa; phylum Chordata; class Amphibia; order Caudata; family Ambystomatidae; genus Ambystoma; species Ambystoma mexicanum. Next base: position 397,027,970 of record NC_090931.1, read on the forward strand.
TTATAAACCTCCTTGTCTAATTTTCGTAACGCGGACAGAACGGCAGGCTTATCTCCAAAAGGTTGTGGAACATTGGTTAGTTACAACACAGAAAACATACAATTATTACCCAATGATAAAAGGAGTGTCCTGTCAAGTTTGTATTAAAAAATATTTACTTTATTAATCACAACAGACAGTCTAACAACACTGCAAATACTACCAAGCCTGCAAAGGAATGCAGAGGACAGACAGTTTCAAAGAAGGAAAAGGGATGGACACTGGATACTGGCAAGAGGGTAGTTGGTATATTTAATAACCACAACAGTTTGTTAAGGTTTCTTGGCTTCAGCTCAAAGGGAGCAATGAGTCTTACATATGTCTCTAGGGGACTTCTGGGGAGGACCAGAGGGAGAGAAGAACACTGCATTTTGTACTGTAGGTGTTCTAAGTGCCTGACACGGTCGAGTCGGCTTCAGTTTGCTTTACAGGCTTCTGTTACAGAGTTCGAGATGGGAATCAGCTGCGGGTATTGATTCAGCGAGCGAAGCTGGATGAACGTCTGCAGGCTGGCCTACAAAGCAGCTCAGGGTCAGGAATCGTTGTCTCAGTGCTGATCAACAGTTCTGAAGTGCTGGTCGAGGCGTTTTTGGATGTCTTTAAGCAACAGCGGCTTGACAGTGGTCAGCATTGCTGTCGGTTGCGGATCGAGGAACTAGACTCATTTGAAAATGTCCTTTAAGGTGGACTTCGGTAGATGCTCATCGAGGCACTTCTCCCAGCTTCTTCAATGGGCTTGCGTCATCTTTTAAGGTGGACGGCCACAGCTGTGAAGTGTGTTTCAGGTAGCTGCCTTGTCCTTGGTTGTAGGTTCAGAGACCTTCTGGCACTTCCTATTCAGGAAGGTTGCTACAGAGTATAACAGGACATGCTGTGTGCTGGCTGGGTGATGATTCTGGAGTGACTATAGGGTCCTCTGAGTTCGGTATCTCCCTCTGTTCCCTGGGAGATGTTTAGGAGAGGGATCTTGCTTCCCCCTTTGGATATCCTGGCCATTCTTTACTGGTGGAAGATGTAAGGCAGACTGTGACTCCAGCCACGGTCCAAGATTGACTTCTTCTTTGTTACTTCTTGTGAAGTCTTCAGATGATCTGCCAAAATAGGGGCTTGTCCCTCTTTTAAAGCCACGTGGGCCACAGTGATTGGTGTAGGCTAAGCCTCCCTTAATGAACTAATCCTGAGGTTCCTACCAGCAATCCTCTGTATGCATGAGGGCATAACCAGAGTGCTTTGTAACTGGAAAGATAAAGGGGTGAACACAGGAGCAAGGCATGTCCTAGAACTAATATGACAGAACCATTCTCCCAACAGAAAGAGCTTTGGGCTTACTCCCTTGTGCTACAAAGTCTCACCCATCTTCCTGTCTGTTGTGTTCAAAGAGTCTCTCTGGTCAATGGTTCTTCCTGTGTGGTGCCTGTTAAAGCAGCAGGTCTCCTCCCTTGAAACTGTGGCAAGACCAGACTCTCTTGCTCCTGCAAACCGTTTTCTCGTACCTTATGAATGGAGTCCCACCCTCGTCCTTAACTCTACCTTCCACGCTATGCCCCTTGTGTCTCACAAACAGCAGAGAAGAGAAGCAAAGTTCATGTCTTTTTTCCTCTGGTAACCAAGTAGTGATACATGATGGATTCCTGCGGGCTGTTTTTCCTTCTCATTTCATCTCCCTACATGATGCATTGCATCTTGCCTGATTTCATCATTCTTTTCCAAACCTTGTAATAATGAGCACCTCCTGACATTCTCTGCATACCCCACGTCTGCCACTCCTGCCTTGCCTCCTCCAGCCTTTGCCTTTTCTGCTTCCATCACAGTCCTGGGGACACCCCTGAAACTCCCCTTCTCCACCCACCACCAGCCCCTCATGTCATTTATCTGTCCTTCTGTGCTGTGCCTCGGCACCTTTTCACCCCCGTCCATTACTTGCTGGGGGCATCCAATCTGACATCCAGGTAAGGGGAAAAGGGCACATGCACAAAAACTCATTTTGCCAAAGTGGCATTACACACCCTTTGGCCCACGAAAGAAGGGGTTACAAACAAATCTATTATAAGTGTCAAATGAATGAAATCCCTTGGACATGCCAATGAAGAGAGTCTCAGGAGTTGCTCACAAAGGCATAGATGTTCTTAGGGGGATTGAATTTGCAGCCTGTAAATTGTACTCTTCATTTGTTAGGACATAAAAAGTTAAATAGGAAGCCATGTACTGGTTTGTGATCGAATATTGTTCACTGAGTAACATTTTCATAAAGGAAGAAAAGCCGATTAATATAACAGAAAGCTATTGTCAAGCCCGGAATTGCATCACATTTATGTCTAGCAGCCCAAACCACGGCTCTCAGCATTAGCCGATGGTTAAAGTAAAAAACACAGGGATGTCATTTGGGGGCTTCCAGGGTTCACACCGGCGACCCCGAGGTCTCCCTTGATACCCCTGTGATCTCCCTTGCTACCCCTAAAAAGAAACATTTAAATATACATATATATATATATATATATATATATTTAATTGAAACTCCTGGGCTGTGGCCAGTCCCATGTGCCTCTTTGTTTCTAGAGTGGCTGGCTTTCTTGTTCAGGCCTCTAAAAAAATAAAAAATAAAAAAAAAAAACGGGGGTTCTACAAGAGCAACACTTTGAGCAGTGACCCTAAATAAGAAATAACAAATACTTTTGGGATTTATATACAATAATTGCTGGACACATTAAAAGTTTATTTCAGGCACACTTCAAGGGGTGAGTCACTGATTTAGCCTGTTCTTAAACACCTCAAATTCACAATGCAGACAAAATCTTCCAAAGAGCATTCAGAGTAGAATAAGCATCCATTTTAGACTCTGTATTTTGCTTTTCGCAAGTTGCAATTATAGCTTGTTTTTTTCTGCCGTTGTCTCTCTTACGATCAACACAAGACATTCCCTCTCAGGGTCCGTCGTCACTTGACAACATCCTTGTGTGTAAAAGCTTGTGTACAGTGTAGCTATGTTTGACCATAGCACATGAAGTGGCCCTTGATTTCATTGTGCCGCAATTCATGGTTTGTTGTAATGTGTCTATCTTTCCTATCTCCATGGCATGCTGTTCAGGATGTTTGTTAGCATGTATGAGGGAGCGATTGCCCAGGGTAATGGATGCAGTGTGAGTCTGCTGTTTTCCCTGCACTACTCTAAATTCGTTAATACACAGTTATGAACCCTCCCAATGGTATGTATTTTGCCAACCTCTGAGGCATGAAAGGTAGATCCACACAGGCTTGACATATGGCCAACTTTGCACCAGAGCTGCAGATGAACTGACCTGCTGATAAATCTCAGTTACCAGTGTAATGGTATCCACTACAGAGTGTAATTTGTTTTGGACTTTGAGAACATTCACTCATGTAATTGCTCATTTTACTATAGCCGGTAAAATAGCTCAGTGGGTTGAGCGCTTGCTGTTGCAATGTGTGTGTGATATACAGGTCGCAGGTTTGAATCCCAGCAAGGCTAACTCAGCCTTTCATCCTTCTGAGGTTCATAAATGAGTACCAACACAGGTTGGGTGATATTGTATGTATATGTGTTCTATATAAAGTGCTCAAGCCTAAATGCTATATAAAAACACATCATAATCATTTGGCCTTGAACGTCCGCTTGCATTCACAATAATTTGGTAATATGGGCCTATAACACTGATATTAATGATACGCATGGTGATCCATTCTTCTATGAAATGTATATCACATTACAGTGATATCGTAACCATATTTTTGATAGTGTACTCAGGAACAATGGTATGTGATGCCACTTCCTGTTTTGTCAAGGGGTAAAATGTTGTGTTACATCACTTCCCATGATGTCAAGGGTCATGTGATGTTGTGTGATGCCACTTCCGCTACTCTTGGTATTTTGGTGAAATGACGTCACTGAATAAACATGTCCTTTCTTAAACTTGCAGTATGTCTCTAGTTGGCTATTATCAGAGATTAAAGGACTGGCGCATGTTAATGTGGGAGTAGCTAATGTAGCACAATGCTCACAGTGTCTGTTTTAATATATCTGGTCACACATAGTTTGAGTTAAAATGTCCCGGGGGTCATTTTCTAAAAAATGCTAATTGTGTGCAGGGTATGGCCAATGTTGGCATTTCCGAGCTGTCACGTTCCCGGCCTGCATTACGGAAACCTCACAACGTGGAATGTAAATGTTAATCAAGGTGAAATGGCTTTTATTCTTCACTTTCACTAGCTTTGTGAGAAATTAAGCACTGCCTGCAAATTGGAATTTTCAGGCAGCCTTCATAAAGGATTCCTGTGGAATCTGCTTGCTATTTACCAGGTGTGTAAGAGAGGTGTATTCCATCAGAAGTCATTGGTTTTATGGCTGCATGAACATCTCATGCGGGCGTAAAACGCTGTGCTCTTCCAAAAGGGAGGGAGAAAGCAAAGTAGTGATGCAAACTCTGCATTGCTGCCTGCCTATGCCTTGGAACAGCTGATAAGGAGGCAATAACAGGAGGTTTTGACCAGCCTCCAGTCACAGCTTCTAGGGCATAAGTTCACAGCCACAGGAGGCTACATGGGGGCCCTAGAAGCTTGCAGTGTGCCATCATTGTGCACACCCTTCCCACAGTGAGTTAACTGGGAAGCCATGAAGTTGAACTGAACCGAACTGTGAGTAAATGTTTGCCCCGAGTTAAGGCAGTTTAAGGTCCACTCGTTTGTCTTACAATAAAGACAGTTGGAACCTCTTACAGCATCCTGTCGTCTTTTAAGGCCACAACACACTGCCTCTTTGTCCAGTGGCCCAGGCGTCGCAAGGACAGGTCTAGGGCTAGCAGAGGGGGAGTCAGCGGTAGCAGCTGCTACCACTGGTAGCCCCCAAATGACGTCCCTGATGACCAGTTTCACTGAACCTTGCAATGAATCAATACGTTTCTGTGGTTCGAAATGTGAGCTTGTTCGCTTCCATACTGTATAGCAGAACACAATGCAGGCTTTCAATTCTATTCAGCATCCCCCAAATCAGAGCATAATATTGGAATACAGGTTGTTCTCTGTGTCTGATACCTACGTATGTATACCACCATTATGAACTGCACCTGTAATATGGTTTCCAAGTTGCAGCTGTAATATCATCCCCACATTTATATGCATCCCTGGAAATGGCAGCTGTCAGATTTTTCATCTAACTAGCATACTAAACCAAACCCAACCTTGGACAAGCACTGACCTGTTCTCTCTGAACATGCCGAAAAGGGAATTGTGTCACTCTTGCCTGTCCCAAATCCTTCCCCTCTCTTTGTGCGGCCTTCCTTAATGCAAACATTTTTTTTTTTTTTTAACTTGGAACACCGCCTTTTTGATGCCTCAAAAGCCAAAGCCTGGAAGTGACACTTTACGCCTCTCTCCCATTTGTCAGCCACATCAACTGCCTAAAACCCTTTCCCCTGCACCATTTCACCCTAAAACCTCTTTGAAGCATAAAACATGTTCTTGCACTCTGAAAGGTGACTCAGACACTCGTCCCCCTAAATTAGAACTATTATAATGCCTTATTGGAAGGAGTGTATTCAACCAAACTCAATAGGTGAAACTGTTTCAGAACTCACCAGCCAGACCCATCTCTTACATCAACCAGTATGATTGGAATTGTTATTTGTTATTTATAATGAGCTTAATACCCAGAGGTTTATAAGCTCGGTCCCTGGTTCTGAACCTCTATTGCTCTGCGTCCTCTTGCTTCCAAGGCAAGCATATTGCCCCTGAGCTATCCGCCCGGCCAATGCACATCCACTGCATTGATTTCCCGTCCAACAGAAATGCAAATTCACATCCTTAATCCTGGTTCTCAAAGCGATGTGCAGAAACTCTCCTGACTACATCTACCACTTATTTTCTTCACACTTACCCATCAGACCCAAAGGTTCCGCCAACAAACAAACGCCTCGGCTTCCCTCTATCAAAGAAATCGGCAATGGGAGGCAGGAGGTTCTCCTTTCTCGGTGCCCCCCTGCTCCAGCTTGAAGACCTAGCTCTTCTCCTAAATCTTGTAAGGCTCCATCACTAAATGCCCACCTTGCCAGATGTATGGAGGCTTCATTGACATAAGTTCACGCTCAGATTTCCAAAATAAAAATAACATAAATATAGCTATGGTGTTCTGCAAGATGCCAACCTACCTGTGAGGGGGTTGTGCAGCCCTCTTCATTGTTATCTTCTGAACTGAGCGCATGTGATCGAATATCTATTGCAATGACATATCCGACTACCGGTTGTTGTGGCTTGTGGAATGTGGAATGAAGAGGGAATGGAACTAGAATGGGTATGCAAGGAAAAGGAGTGAAGGGCAGGCAGTTAAGATGGAACAATAAAGGAGTATAGATGTATAACTGGCCTCAGAGTATTATTCAAGGTATCCAGATTATATGATGAAGGTACACAACACCGGTCATGTGACCTTCACTTGGGCATAGGACTTAAATACTACCAACCTAAAGCAACCCGACCTTGATTCGATTAGTTGACGTCCGGTTTTCGCACAAGAGCACGGCTAACCGTTGGCAAGTTTCTGAATGGTTTGCGTGGCTTCATTAGTTGTGGAAGCGCCATACCAGGGGACGTGACGGCAGTGCCCCAAATGTACAGCTGACATTTCTTTCCTCTAAAATCACTGCTTTCACAGCTTTGGGAGACAATTACCTGCTTCCTCGTGACAGCAGTTTAGATTTTATTTTTACAATTTCTCAGGACAGTCACTATTATATTGAAGACTTGACATTTACCTACTCACACAGATACCATCATTAATTACCACTAAAGGGGCACTACTTCCCCCAAGGTAGGACTTTGACAGCCCCAGTTGCGGGTGAGTTATCAAGTGGGCCATCACTGTAATCTACCTCCACGATGCTTTTAAGGTCACTCTGAATGCCACACATAAGCATTTAATAGTCAGTATTCATTAAGTTCTGCGGCCATTTCATGGTGCTGCCCTTTTTTCATCTTTATGGTTGAGCTTGGATGAGCTTGGAAATCCTGTTTGTTGTCGAGGCCACCAGGAATAGCACAACACTATTTTAGGATTGGGGTCGGCGGAGCTACTCCATAGTCTCAATGTGCTTTCTTTGGGACTGTTCCTTGCCTGTCAAGCATCGGGTTGGAGAGATACACATGTATACTGCCATCCACAACAGACTAAAAGCAAGGCACATAGCAGCGACTTGACTTGTGAGCCGGAAATTCACTTTCATCCAATAAAATGTGTCAACGTCTTTACACACATCACCCACATGAAAGCATGTCCCATTATTCGGAAGTGAGAGAATGGACTCTGCCAGATTAGAACAGGGAAACATCTTTGGCATTTAGGCAGCAGAGAATATAACCGTAAAATGATAGCAAAGCACAAACTCTACAGCAGCCATTTTATATTTCACAAGCAGTTGTTTGGCAGTTATTTTGGTGGTTGATGGCAAGGAAGTAGAAGTAGGAGTGCAGCTTTGAGCAGAAGCAGTTAGCAGGATTCGCTCAAATATCAAGTGCTCTGCATAGAACAGCACGGTGTGTGTGGGTTGCTTCAGAAAACAGTACAAAGAAACAGCGTGTGATGGGTTACGCTGCAAGGTCTCGGGTTTGAGCAAGTCATTAATGTAATATGCACTGTACACTGGTCGGTTCGTTTTACAGATTAACTTCAGAATACACCTATTTGTATTTTGTGGCTCAGCTGGATCAAGTGAGATTCATGTATTTTCGGTTAAAGAAAATTGAGCTATGAGACTTCAATGCCAAATGTACCTTCTACCTCATATTCACCAAACCTCTATTAATTGTTCTGGGCCAATCAGTCAAGTCCAGCTTCATGGTGGCTTCTTCATCAAGGACTGCAGTTGGGGTCAGGCCCACAGTGCTGCAGATGTTCCTGAAGTTATGGAGGACCAGTGCAGTCTCACTATAGATACACATTAATTATTAGTTATAATGCCTACTGTATAGTACAGCGTGTCACTGTGGCCCTGTGTTCACATGTAGAGATGAAGAACAGACTTCTGGTCATTAAACAATTCGTGTTACTGTGTAATAGCTGCTACAGAGTGGCAAACATCAATTCTAAAAAGGCTGCCACGGCTCTTCACCCTGTCAAGTTCAAGGTTCATTGTGGGAGAAAATGTACATATTGACATTTAGGGAATCATTTTGTATTGGGCGGAGCGGGAAATGGAGATATACAAGGAAGGTGTGGTGCTTTTGCTCCGCCATGGTATTCTTCAGCCCAGTTTCGTGCTGACACAAGGTACAGCAGTGTTGCGCAGTGAATACGCGGTTCTTCGGCGTGTCTCTTGGTGTGAGTGCTGGATGCGTGAGTGTGTGTCTGCAGGTGGGGCCTGCCATCGCCCCACACTATCACACTGGCGACGAGGACGGCGTGGGAGCAGTCCTCCGCTCCGGTAGCGTCCAGGGAGGAGAACGCTGCTCCGTGTCGGCACGGGCTCACACGTGTGGCCGATGGCCATCTTGGATTGTGCGCAGAACACAGTGGTTGCGGCCCGTGAGGGTGCTCGTGCGCCATCTGCGATTTGCACCGAAAATCATCAATTTTTGGACCCTCCACAGCCTGTGCAGCTGCAAGGTTGTGGCATTCTGTCGAACAAAAAAAAAAGAATGGCGAGAGGTCCTCCAGGACAACTCCCGAAGGAACGCAGGGGCTCAGAAAGACCTGCAAGCCCTCTGGAAAGGGCGGCATGAGCTCTTGGTAGCCGAGGATGGCCTCCTGCTAAGGGGTCACCAGATTGTCATCCCGAGAACACTGGTTGACAAGGTTCTGCAGCTCGCACACAATGGGCACCATGGGATGGCCAAGATGAAAGCAAGACTGAGACTCAAGGCCTGGTTCCCCGACCTGGAAAGTAGAGTGGAAGAGTTTGTGAGAAGGTGCATCCCCTGCCAAGCAGCTCACCCGGTGGAGAGGGCCCCGCCAATCCAAACTATGGAGAGAAGTGACCAGCCATGGAGGACAGTCCATGCCGATTTTGGATCCACCAGCCGAGGGCTCTACTTTCTAGTGTGACAGACCAGTGGTCCCGCTATCCGGAGGTTGAACTGGTGGAGTCGACGGCGAGTGACCACACCATCATGGCGCTGGAGAAAATGTTCGCCACGCATGGATTTCCGGTGGAGATATGCTCAGACAATGGTGCACCATTTCGGGGGCAACGTTTTGCTCAGTATTGTGAGGAGAGGGGAATACGACATAGGAAAGTCACACCTCTCTGGCCCAGGGCAAACGGGGAGGTAGAGCGCTTCATGCGAACGCTCAACAAAGTGTTCCGCATATCGGCAGATGGAGGCACAGACCTCTGACGCAACTTAGTTGGCTTCCTTCGAGAGTATCGCTCGACCCCACATCAGTCAACCAGGGTCGCCCCAGCCGAAGCACTCTTTAAGCGTGTACCAAGAGGGCTCCTGCATGAAATGGAAGGCCGCCAGCTGGGGGAGATTGAAAAGGATCACGTGCGAACGGAGAGGGCGGCGCAGAACGAAAATGAGACAATCAAGAGGAAGCTCTCGGAGAGGCCGATTGCGGTGGGGGATACCGCGTTGGTGCGAAACAGAAGAGCAGAAGGAAAATTATTGTTAACCTACGAAACCCAGCCCCTGGGGGTGACGCATGTAAAGGGCTCGATGGTCACAGCGGCCAACGCACGTGGAACTGTCACCAGGAACATCTCGTTTATCAAGCGCGTGGGATCTGCCGAAACGGATGAAGTCGACCCTCCGGCACCTGAGCCAAGCGATGGACCGCCACCGAGACCCGATGGACTGGCCGAGGCTCAAGGGACACAAGAGGTGCCTCAGGCCGAGGCACGCAGGTACCCAAGCTGGGCAGGGCGTAAGCCGCCGCAGAGGTTCCAAGACTTTATTATGGACCCTGCTTAGTAATCTAGGTCGTGCTGGAACGTTTATGTTTGAAGAATGCGTTGTTTAGTTACACTGTTAATCAATGTTCATTGGGGAAAAAGGAGGGATGTTGCGTAGTGAATACGCGGTTCTGCGCATGCGCGGCCCATAACGAGGCTCGCGCATGCGCGCATTGAATAAAGACGGTCCCGGCCGGCAGTTCGCGCCGGAGACCAGAGCAGCAACACGTCTCCGGCGTGTCTCTTGGTGTGCGTGCTGGATGCGTGAGTGTGTGTCTGCAGGTGGGGCCTGCCATCGCCCCACACTATCACAAGCAGGTGCCGGAGAAGGAGATAACATTTCTGCCGGACTTTCCGCCTCGTCTTGTTTGAGCACGTTGTTTTATGTCTGCATGCAGGTGTAAAACAAATTGATGCCTCCGGATCCACCTTGCATTTGTAACTGCTAATGAGCAAGTGGATTCCTCAAGAATCCATTTTTTTTAAAAAAGGCTGTAAAGTATAATTTGCAGGCAGGATTTTTTACCTTGTTTTACTCTTTACACACCACCTTGCAAAAGTTGAAAAATGCACGCAGAGGAGCCAACTGCACGTGAGTGCTGAGGTCGGTGCTGCTCCCCTGGATGCAATCTGCATTTATTTAAATAAGCACCACAGACGTTTGATATTCTGCACGCTGGCACAGATGACTGCGACTTGTTTAAGGTGCTGAATGAAACCACTCCCTTAAGAAGATCAGGTGTTATTTTTGACTCGACTGGCAAAGCTGTTCGATTAGACCCATTTATTGCAAGTTTGGGACTTCATATGGTGTATTGCTCACACACACACACACACAGGGCCCGATTCATGGAAAATTTCCCTGGTGCAAAGTGAATTTACACTGTTGAAAGTGATTTGCACTGCCGACACAAACCCTGATTCATGGAACAGTGCAACATGTATTTTTGCCTTGCAAAGTCATTTTGAACTGCAAAAATGACTATGCGCTGACTTTGCCTTGCAAAAGTACACGTTGCATGGTTCCAGGGTTTGTGTCATGAGTGCAAAGTCACTTTTTAGCAGTGCAAAGTCACTTTTCAGCAGTGCAAATTCATTTTGAACCAGGCAAATATTCCATGAATCCGGCCATTGTTTCTTATATTTTTTTCTTGGAAGCACTCAACATTTCCTTATTATTCCTTATTTGTATCCATATAAAGAACCTATCAATCTTCCACTCCATGAATACAGCTGAGTAGATCATAATAATTCCAACAATCATGCCAGCACTAACAGTCTATGCTCAATGGACGACTAACTAGCAGTGCAGGTGAGAAAAAAACAACCTGCACAATAATGCAAATAATAAACAAACCTTTATGCAAAACACCCAAAATATAGAACATCTTTCTTATGTAAACGGATATGTAGTGAAAAACCTTCTGTTCGAGAGTAAACAGGCCCAATACCACTATCATCTTTGTCAGCCCCCCAACATGGGATTTATACCCATTAACATCCCAGGGTCCCCCTTGTTGCTAATAAGCATTTCGTTTTTTCTGTTAGTGTTAATTTTTAAAGGAAGTGGATTTCGAGGGGAACTTGTGTGCCTACTTCCATTTGAAAGAAACTACAAACAAGGATGGCATTGATGAAAACTAGTAATGTGATGTTGTCCCTTTTCTAGTTCCTTGCATGTGAGGCGGCCGTTCTGACGGAGGATAAAAGGTGAGGAATATGGGGAGGCAAGAGCATAACAAGAAGCGCAGGGGGCAATGCGGGCAGGCATGGGACTCGAGGTGATGCAGCAGTGGAGGCTGTAACCTGGGTGCATCCGTGGACGCCCAGGGGGGAAGCACAGGTGGCCTAGAGAACATGGAAGGTTGTTAGGCGGAAACCTGTGCAGTTCCCTCTGGGATCACTGCAAAAGATTTAGGACTAGAGGTGTTTGGCGGTGAACCCACTTGGTAGCAGTCTGTACCACACAGATTCACTTGGTAGCTGTGGCTGAGCAGTCAGACTTCCCTCAAGAAGAGTTGAGCAGTATGTGGAGTATACAAAATAGGGCATTTCTTCCCAGCAAGACAAGCAAACACGCAACGAGGCTTAGTGTAAAGATATTAAGGTATTTATTTATAACGAAACGTCTATTAAGAACACTATGGCACTTTCACGGCAAACAAATCAAACACAATTACTCTACGAAGCAGAAACGATCAATCCCCCTAGCAATATTTCGACAAGTCTAGGTTCTACCGGCACCACTTATTTACAGACAGAGGTGTATACCTCAACCTAGATGGCACTCTAATATTAGTTAGGACGGGAGAGAAAAAGATAGGCAGGTTACGAAATCAACACAGTTCAATACTGCATGGGAAAAATGTACGGTAAGAAGGCAATAACCACAATAGATCATCAAGTTCAGAGGCCAGGCCCACTCGGAGAGAGGCAAGGCGATATGTCCCAAAAAGTCTCTAGTGGAGATGCATTCAAGTCTTTGTAGCAAATTGTTATCAGCAGATTGAACCAGTTCAGAACAATAAATGAGAAAAGCTTGGAGGCGACCCAACGGAAAGGAAAGGATTAAGACACCTCACTCGAACCGATCGAAAGGGAAGCCAGGCGGACACAGTACCTTGCTGTGGAGGGCAGCTCCGGCGGGGGCAGTTGTTCCTGGTGGTGGATGCACGTCGGATCTTTGTCAAGAGTAGAGATGTTCTCGTCGTCGAAGAAAAGTGAAGTCCGGTGCACCACCAGGGAAGAGACCAGCCGCGGAGTGCTCCGTCACAAGGCACCACCTTTTGGTCGCGGTACAGGGGTAGTGGCTATCCGGTTGCCGAGGTGCGCTGCACGGGCAATTCGACCACTGCGTCCTGAGGCGAATAAAAAGCAAAGGGGACTGGTTGTTCCCACCAGTCAGGGGAAGAGACTCTCCGGCAGGGAGATCTCCTCTGTTGTCGGGAAGTGGTGAGTCGGCTCAGCAGGGCTCCACCGGAGGTGTCGTCATTGCAGGTCGGCTCAGCGTTACCCTCGTCGGATTCTTAGGTCCTGTGGCGACTTCTGAAGATCCAGTCCCAAAAGCCCTGCTTTTATGCAGAAAACCCCCATTCATTCAGCCTAGCTGTCAATAAACACATGCTAAGTGGTGAGGGGGAAGGCTCACCACTTGGGCCAATCACTCCAGAGTGCGACCGGAGTTGGCAAGGCAACTCGGTCCAGGGTGCCTAAACCCCCTCCCACACCCCTGTGGTAACCCAGACAGAATGGCACCACTTTGGAGGGTCTCTGTACAGAGCCCGCCAAAAGTGGAACAAAGGGCTCAACCCTTGGTTTAGGAGTCACAGAGACGAACACAGACGCCATTTTAAAAACCGAGTTCTGGCAGAAAATACCATCCGATAAACTTATTTACAATAAGTAGACCAGTGGTACGTTAGAGATTAACGAGGAAAAGTATCAATCACCAACAATGGAACGAATCCCATAGGGTTAGGTTCGGGGTCGAACATAACAAGTAGTTTCCACTGCCACCAGCCAAAATTCGACGAGGGGGGACGGGACAGTGCCCCCTCGAGTAACAGATCCAGGAGCAATCGAATTACCCCTACTAGTACGCCCACAATAAGATGGTTTGTACTAGTTCTGTTAGTAAATTTAGGTCTAGTAAAGCCAATGGTGACTTTACATGCCCGGGGAGACAGTAGTCAGTCCCCGGGTATGGAGTCTATGGTGGGGGTCCGCTAGGACACCCCAGTGCTACGGCACATAGGGTGCGGGGTAACACACATAGAAAAACATATGAGACCCTATGGAGTAAAATACCCCATAGCCCATAGAACACATTGATATTCAAAGGAATTACACACATACATGTCCAAGAGTGGGAGAAAAAGTGTCTCACTCTTGGCAGGATGGAAAAAAACAAACTCCTGAAATCCAGCAAAGCTGCTGGGGCACTCACTAGGTTAGGAAATTCAGCCTAAACAGAGAATTCTCCCTAACACTCGCCCCCCCCCCCCCAGACTAAGGGACAGGAGGATTTAATCCACTTCTGGATGAATCTCATACCTCTAGTCGATGACATACATCCTAGAGAGACCATCAGCATTTTGGTGGTGACATCCTGACCTGTGCTCAATGGTGAAATCAAACCCTTGCAGGCAGATCGACCATCTCAATAGTTTTGGGTTTTCCCCTTTCATTTGCATTAACCATCTCAAGGGTTGGTGCTCAGTCTGAATGACAAAAGTAGAACCATACAAGTACGGCCTAAACATCTTCAGAGCCCACACGATAGCAAAGCACTCTCTTTCGATTGTTGCCCACCTTGTTTCAGGATCCTTCAGCTTGCGGCTGATGAAGCAAACGGGGTGCTCCCTACCTTACCCATCCAGTTGACTGAGTACGGCACCTATTCCTACATTTGAAGCATCTGTCTGCACAATGAAGTGTTGGCGGTAATCAGGAGCTCTGAGTACTGGGGCTTGGCAAAGAGCCTTTTTCAGGTTTTCAAAAGCCTGATTGCACTCCTCGTTCCATCTAACCTTCTTAGGAAAGTTGGGCGAGGAGATGACATTCAGTGGAGAAGCTATGGTCCCATAGTTCTCTATGAAATTCCTGTAATACCCAGTGAGGCCTAGGAAGGCTCTCACCTGGGTTTGAGTAGTCGGTGTTGTCCAATTTTGCACAGCTTCAATTTTACTGAGCAAAGGCCTATTTCTCCACCGCCTACCTCACGCCCAAGATAGACTACCTTACTCTGTCCAATTTGGCATTTGCACGCCTTTATGGTCAGATTGGCTCGTCCAAGAGCCTGCAAAACATCTCTCAGGTGGGTTACATGTTCTTCCCAGGAATTGCTGAACACTGCGATGTCATCCAAGTATGCCATGCAGAAGTCCTCCATCCCATTCAGAACCTGGTTTACCATCTGTTGAAACGTAGCAGGTGCATTCTTCAATCCGAAAGGCATTACCATAAACTGGTATAAGCCAACGGGGGTAGAAAATGCAGTTTTCTCCTTGGCATGGTCTGTCAGGGCTATTTGCCAATAGCCTGACGTCAAGTCAAATGTGCTGAGGAACTTGGCGGCGCCAAGTTTATCCACCAACTCATCTGTTCTTGGCAAAGGGTGGGCATCAGTCTTGGTGACTGCATTAAGAGCACTATAATCCACGCAGAATCTAAGTTCTTTAGATCCGGCCTTTGGTACTAACACAACTGGGCTAGACCATGGACTAGTAGAGGGCTCTATTACCCCAAGATCAAGCATCTTGCTGACCTCACCTTTGATGTGGGTTTGTACGCTTTCTGACATGCGGTATCCTCTGCTTTTGACTGGCAGACAGTCACCAGTCAGTATGTCGTGTTGGCCCCAAGGGGTCAAGCCTGGTGAAAGCGAGAACAGAAAGGCAAACTGATTCAACATAGATTTGCACTCTTCTTGTTGCCCGGGTGTCAGATTGGAGGAGAGATTTACTCCTTCAATTTTTTCATCTAAAGGTATGCCTCTGAGGAGATCCGGAAGAGCTTCACTCTCTTCTTCTTCCTCGGATGACGCTAGAAGCAACGCTCCCACATCAGGTCGTGAGACATACGCTTGAAAGACTGTCGGAGCCTCCTTGGGATTGCCCAAGTCCACCAGATAGTTAACCTCTCCGAGTTTACCCACAACTCGGAAGGGTCCCATCCACTTATCTTGCAAGGCCCTCTGCCTTGTTGGGATCATAACGAGAACGAGCTGGTCTTGAGCGACCTCAACCATGTTAGCCTTTTGATCGTGCCAGTGCTTGACCAATGCTTGTCCAGTTTTCAAGTTATCGCTTGCTTCCGTCATCAGGTGTGACATTCTCCTCCAGAGACTTATCACGTAGTCAGTCACTCTGACTGGCTTGGGGGAAGGAGCACTCTCCAACCCCTCCTTAATCAGGGCCAATGGGCCTCTGACGGGATGACCATAGAGTAGTTCGAAGGGCGAGTAACCTACGCCCTCCTGAGGGACTTCTCTATAAGCAAAGAGAAGGCATGGCAGTAGAAGGTCCCACTTACGCTTAAGGGGTTCCTCTAAAGCACCTATCATGCTCTTCATGGTTCGGTTGAACCGTTCTACCAACCCATTGGTTTGTGGGTGGTAAGCTGTTGAGAACTTGTAAGTAACTCCACAGGTTTTCCACATGGCTTTCATGTAGTTGGACATAAAGTTTGACCCCCTGTCAGAGATGACTTCCTTAGGAAACCCGACCCTAGTAAAAATACCAAGGAGGGCCTTAGCCACAGCCGGAGCTGTAACAGTCCTCATAGGAATTGCCTCAGGATACCTAGTAGCATGGTCTACTACAACAAGTATAAACCTGTTGCCTGAGGAGGTTGGAGGATCAAGGGGACCAACAATGTCAATCCCTACTCTCTCAAATGGGACTCCCACAACTGGGAGAGGCACTGATGGTGCCACATTCTTGGAGCCAACTTTACCAGAGATCTGGCAGGTGTGGCAGCTCCTGCAGTGTTTTTCTACTTCTACCCCCATCTTCGGCCAATAGAAGTAGAGAGAGAGCCTTTCCTTAGTCTTCTTGAAACTCAAGTGACCAGCCAAAGGAATCTCGTGGGCTAACTGCAAGAACTGTGGTCTGTTCTCTTGGGGTACTACAAGTCGTTTGTAGTCTCCATGTGCTGACTCGGTCGGTTCACTGTAGAAGAGACCATCTTCCCAGTGCAACCTGTATTTCCCAGGCTCTTGCCCTTCAGCCTGAGCTTCTGCCTGGTGGCGAAGACCTTCCAGAGTTGGACATTCTCTCTGTCCCTTACTGAAGTCTGCCCTGCTGGGTCCACCTTCTGTCAGTAAAGATTGCAGCTCAGGATGGTCAACAGGATCCAGATCTCCAATCAGTCCCTGGCCTTCCATTAGCTCTTCCTCAGAGTCTAATTCTACCACACAGGGTTGTACCTCCCTCTCAGCCTCGGCTGGAGGTGGAGTTACGGGTGTAACTTTGGACAACCGCGGGGAAGTCCGTGTTGGCTGCACTGGAATGCTGGCTGCTGGTTTCGGGATAGAAGTCTTAGGTTTCCCTTTCGCTTCTGATTTCTTGGAGACAGCGGTGGACAATTCCAGTGGAGCAGGAGTGATTTCTTTCTTCATCATCTCCTGGAGAGTACTGCGCATGGTCCTCTCCCTTGCAGGTCGGGTTAGCTCCTGTAACCGTTTACTAGGAGGTCTGGGAGTATGCGATACAACTCCAAGAGTTTTCAAATCGTTACCCAACAGTACGCGTCCTGGTACCTCACTCTGTATGCTGACAGGTATCTTCACAGTCATGTCGTCACACTGGATGAGAACTGGTAATTGGGGGAGCATCTGCACAGGCCCACCAGCTAACTTGGTGAGGCGTTTGAGTGCCTTAGCAACATCCTCAGCCTGAAAAAACGATTTATCCACCACAGTTATGCTGGCCCCAGTGTCCCTAATGGCAGGAGTCTCCTGACCATTTACCTGGACACTGTCCTTATAATACTCTTTAGTATTATCGGGGATATAATTATAGACATCTATATTCTGTTGTTCCCACAACCCCAGAGATACTAAAGAAATGCTGGCTGAGACTCCAATGGGTTCGTCAGCTAGCAGTAGAAAGTTTCCACTTGCCATTTGGACTTCCTCCTCTGGAGCGAAGGCTAAGGAGACAAGCTGGACCCCTGAAGGTTTACCCTTACATCTGGGATCTCCTTTCACGTGCCAGTCGAGCCACAAACAAAGCATTTACCGAATGCTTTCTGGAATGGTGGCTTGTTCTGACCTCCTTCCGGTTTGGCACCAGAAGACACACTATTCTGCTGTGGTTTTCCTTGTGGCTTACCCTTCTGGTTTTGTTTGGGGCCCTCTTTGGAATGTGAGTTATTAGAATTCTCTTTTGAGTCTTTTTTAGGCTGTTTTCCCTCATCCTTTTTCTGAGTTGCCCCAGAATCTTTATGAGTAGCCCTGTTGGCAACCCACAAGTCAGCAGCCCTAGCTAGCTTCCGGGAATCCAATTCCTTCGAATCAGCCAAGTGCTGTCTGAGCTCAGGAGAACAGGCATCATAAATAGACTCCAACATAAAAAGATTCCTCATACCCTCATAAGTGTTCACTTTGTAACCCTTAATCCATCCCTCTAAGTTCTTCATCCCTTCACTCACCCAGGTAGCCCAAGGGGTACCATCATGCTTTTTGAGGGCTCTAAACCTCTTAAGATACTGGGAAGGGCTCTTCCCAAATCTAGCTATTAAAGCTAGTTTCACACTTTCGTAATCCGTCTTATCCGCCTCCCCCAACTCTATTACCACATCAGTCGCAACAGGAGGGAGCCTAGAGAACAACCAGGGAAGTAAAGCATTCCCGGTGATGTCCTGGAGCCCATGATTGTATTCAAACAGTTTCAACCAATCCAACACATCCAATCTCGGTTCTTACATACCCACTAATTCCTACGGCATCCGGGGTCTTTTGGGACTGGAGCTCCTAGAGGAACCAGAGGAGAGAGAAGCATTTTCCATAGACAACTTTTTCATCTCTAACTCGTGATTAAGTTCTATTTCCCTGAGTCTTAACTCAGCTTGCTTCTGCTCAGCCTGGACATTCATCGGTCTGAACTCGAGCTCTTGGTTTCGTTCAGATTGAGCCAAGAACAGTTTATATTCTAATTCGAGCTTCATTTTTTCAAGTTCAAAATAAGCAGGGTTACTTGTGGGACCTGGTATGGGCCCCGTAGGCACAGCTGGTAAGGCGGGTAGAGGAGCAGGGGAGACAGTTTCGTTAGCCTCTCCGTCCTCGTCAGCCTCTTCATCGCTATCATCAGAATTACGATTTAGATCAACACCATCACTGTTATCTACATTTGCTGGAGAGCTTGGTTCCTCTGAACCAGTACCCAGACTTTGGTTCGCCAGCAATCTCTCTATTAGTTCTAACTTCTTGCCTCTTACAGAAAGATTCTCTTGCCTACAGAGAGCTCGCAAACTCTCAGTATTTTCACCTGACAAGGACTCTTGACTGTAAGTTTCCATCGTAGACATGTTTTTAAAAGTTGCTTTTTGTGCTAAGTTTTGTGGTTAGTTATCCTACAGTGTCGAAAAGCACTCTAAACTGTATACTCGATACAAATCCCACCGCTGTGCATCAGTGTTAGGCGGAAACCTGTGCAGTTCCCTCTGGGATCACTGCAAAAGATTTAGGACTACAGGTGTTTGGCGGTGAACCCACTTGGTAGCAGTCTGTACCACACAGATTCACTTGGTAGCTGTGGCTGAGCAGTCAGACTTCCCTCAAGAAGAGTTGAGCAGTATGTGGAGTATACAAAATAGGGCAATTCTTCCCAGCAAGACAAGCAAACACGCAACGAGGCTTAGTGTAAAGATATTAAGGTATTTATTTATAACAAAACGTCTATTAAGAACACTATGGCACTTTCACGGCAAACAAATCAAACACAATTACTCTACGAAGCAGAAACGATCAATCCCCCTAGCAATATTTCGACAAGTCTAGGTTCTACCAGCACCACTTATTTACAGACAGAGGTGTATACCTCAACCTAGATGGCACTCTAATATTAGTTAGGACGGGAGAGAAAAAGATAGGCAGGTTACGAAATCAACACAGTTCAATACTGCATGGGAAAAATGTACGGTAAGGCAAGAACCACAATAGATCATCAAGTTCTGAGGCCAGGCCCACTCGGAGAGAGGCAAGGCGATATGTCCCAAAAAGTCTCTAGTGGAGATGCATTCAAGTCTTTGTAGCAAATTGTTATCAGCAGATTGAACCAGTTCAGAACAATAAATGAGAAAAGCTTGGAGGTGACCCAACGGAAAGGAGAGGATTAAGACACCTCACTCGAACCGATCAAAAGGGAAGCCAGGCGGACACGGTACCTTGTTGTGGAGGGCAGCTCCGGCGGGGGTAGTTGTTCCTGGTGGTGGATGCACGTCGGGTCTTTGCCAAGAGTAGAGATGTTCTCGTCGTCGAAGAAAAGTGAAGTCCGGTGTACCACCAGGGAAGAGACCAGCCGCGGAGTGCTCCGTCACAAGGCACCACCTTTTGGTCGTGGTAAAGGGGTAGTGGCTATCCGGTTGCCGAGGTGCGCTGCACAGGCAATTCGACCACTGCGTCCTGAGGCGAATAAAAAGCAAAGGGGACTGGTTGTTCCCACCAGTCAGGGGAAGAGACTCTCCGGCAGGGAGATCTCCTCTGTCGTCGGGAAGTGGTGAGTCAGCTCAGCAGGGCTCCACCGGAGGTGTCGTCGTTGCAGGTCGGCTCAGCATTACCCTCGTCGGATTCTTAGGTCCTGTGGCGACTTCTGAAGATCCAGTCCCAAAAGCCCTGCTTTTATGCAGAAAACCCCCATTCATTCAGCCTAGCTGTCAATCAACACATGCTAAGTGGTGAGCGGGAAGGCTCACCACTTGGGCCAATCACTCCAGAGTGCGACCGGAGTTGGCAAGGCAACTCGGTCCAGGGTGCCTAAACCCCCTCCCACACCCCTGTGGTAACCCAGACAGAATGGCACCACTTTGGAGGGTCTCTGTACAGAGCCCGCCAAAAGTGGAACAAAGGGCTCAACCTTTGGTTTAGGAGTCACAGAGACGAACACAGACGCCATTTTAAAAACCGAGTTCTGGCAGAAAATACCATCCGATAAACTTATTTACGATAAGTAGACCGGTTGTATGTTAGAGATTAACGAGGAAAAGTATCAATCTCCAACAATGGGACGAATCCCATAGGGTTAGGTTCGGGGTCGAACATAACAAGTAGTTTCCACTGCCACCAGCCAAAACTCGACGAGGGGGGACGGGACAGTGCCCCCTCGAGTAACAGATCCAGGAGCAATCGAATTACCCCTACTAGTACACCCACAATAAGATGGTTTGTACTAGTTCTGTTAGTAAATTTAGGTCTAGTAAAGCCAATCGTGACTTTACATGCCCGGGGAGACAGTAGTCAGTCCCCGGGTATGGAGTCTATGGCGGGGGTCCGCTAGGACACCCCAGTGCTACGGCACATAGGGTGCGGGGTAACACACATAGAAAAACATATGAGACCCTATGGAGTAAAAGACACCATAGCCCATAGAACACATTGATATTCAAAGGAATTACACACATACATGTCCAAAAGTGGGAGGAAAAGAGTCTCACTCTTGGCAGGATGGAAAAAAACAAACTCCCGAAATCCAGCAAAGCTTCTGGGGGACTCACTAGGTTAGGAAATTCAGCCTAAACAGAGAATTCTCCCTAACAAAGGTTACTGGCAGATTCCAGCTGATTGGCCAGACGCTCTCCCCCGAGTGCTCATAAAAGATAAACTGCTAATGCATGACCCCCTCATGAACAAGAGAAATCGCCTCACGTGGTCGGTCCTGCATGGTTTGCTCAACTCAAATTTTACTCTCCATGCCAAGCTTTAAGTCTCATGTCCTTTCATTGGTGTTGGGGGTACAAGGCCCGCTTTCCCATGTAACGTAAAAGAAAGCATGGAAAGCGTGACTAAACTTGTAAGTGCCAAAAGCAGACTGTGTGGTCAAACAGGTCCCTGATACTCATGATTCCTGACGAGGGTTGGTGCGGAGGTCACCATGAGGATCCTCACCCAAATGCACCTCTGATACTGCAGGGAGGAAAGAATGTGACATGTAAAGCCTGCCCTTTATGGAATAGCTATGGCGATTGGGTACAAGAAAGGTGACCAGGAAGTCTGAAGCCTGCAGAGCGGTATCTCTCGCATTGGAAGGTAGATTCCTATTAAAGCTTAGCTGGAATGTGCAAAAGCTGCACTTATTGGAAGGACTGTTGGGTTGCTACGTGATGCCGTACACACCATATTGAAGCTTTCTTGCAAGGGAGAGTTAATATGTGATTTAAGAGTCCATTTTGTTCAAAGTGCAAATAGTAGAGGATTCCCAACCAAAATGGTTCCTCCACTTCACAAATAATATTTGTTTAAGTAGAAATACTCGGATGACGGGTTCCAAGATCTCAAGCTCTCCACCAGAAGGAAAACTTTCAATTCATCGGACATAATTGCCAGGCTTACCCAAGTATGCGGTGTTCCCCCACTTCGTCTAAATGATTCGCTTGGAGCACTGGTTGGCTGATCACAGGCTGGTGCGACCCAGCCGTTGGTCACTGGTGTCTGATTGGCGCAAGGAAACGAAGCAGCAAATGAACACTACAAGCATCTAATCCAAGGAGGGGGGGGCATCAAAGTGTCACTGCACAGGCAGCCGCAGCCATTCTTGCGCAGACCCTAACACAAGCACACTTCAGCTGGAGCAAGGGTAATTTTGTTTCCATCATGCACAGTTGGGTTTTCCCACTTTGGGGGTACTGAGGCCTGAGAGAAACAGGGACATGCTTGCAGCTGGAGCCCCATCCAAATGGCTCAGAGCTCTCCCCACAGACCACATATATCTTCTTCCCTGCTTAGGTTCGCACTTAACTGGGCTGATCATTTACCAAAAAGTCCAAAACACATCCTCCTGTAGATGTTGCGGTCTCTTCCGATAGCTGGCTGCAGTCTCACAAAGCCATCACGTCTCATATTTGGCAATAACAAATGTAGCTATGTGTACAGACCACTCGTTCTATCATATAATTTTCCTCTGCTTGAGCTGGATGTTGAGCTTATGATCATATAATGCAAAGAGTAATGAGTTCTTCCCCTAGTCATGTGCCCTTTGCTCCTTCATCAGTGTGACATTTGACTTCTGCCCGGCGGGAGTACAAGTCTGAGTAGAGGCTAACGTGCTGACTGAGCCCTCAGACTTCTACAAACCAAGTGCCAACATAATCATATCACAGTTAAGAGATATAGCCCCTTCGCCTTTTGTGGAAACACAGGGTGAGGGAAGGCTATGCTCTCAAAAGGGGTGTGAATGTGATTCACTAGCAACCCACACAGCAAAGTATAATAGTCTGAAATAAAGGAATTTCCAATTAAGGTTCTATAACTACATCTATATTCTTCAATTAATTTATTTATTTATTCTGATTTGTAGAGCGTACGTCAGCCCGGGGGCATCATGGCGCTTGTTACAGACATATCTTGGTTACAAATAATACAATACAAATAAAGCAATATCAACAAGGAATACATTATTTACAGTGGGAAATATGGTATTTGCACAGTAGCAATGCAGTATATTTACATGGATTCGCAGGGGTCACATTATTGTGCAAGGAATGAGGTCTTCAGTTTCCTATGAAAAATCGGGAGCGAGTTTTCCGCTCTAATGTCTGGATGGAGAGCGTTCCAGGTCTTGGCGGCAATGTGGGGGAAGCTTAGGCCACCGGCTTTGGCTTTTTTGATGCGTGGGATGCAGAGTAGGTTGGTGTATTGCGTCCTGGTGGGACGGGCGGAGGAGGGTTTGGAGATGGTCTCTGATAGATAGGATGGGGCGGAGAGAGCGAGGCATTTGTGGGTGAGGGTGAGGATTTTGAGTGTGATCCGTTCTTTAACCGGGAGCCATTGGGCTGAATGTCTGGCATGGGAGATATGCTCTCTTCTTGGGATGCTGAGAGCGGCCCGGAGCACATTGTTCTGTGTGACTTGGAGTCTGTTTAGGTTTTTTGCTGATGTACCCGCTAGGAGGGCATTGCAATAGTCCAGTTTGGCTCCAATGGTTGCTCTGGCTATGAAGAGGCAGTTGGGTTTGGAGAGGTAAGGCTTGATGGCGTTTATGAGTTTAGTGGTATGGGCAGATAAGGAGGTGATAGCGCTGACTTGTCTGTTCATAGATAGAAAGGAGTCTATGTATACTCCCAGAGTCTTTACCGCTGTGGAGACGGGGATGATGGAGTTGTCAATGGAGAAGTTAGCGTACAGTATGTCCAGTTTGTCTAGGGTGCTCTGTTGACCCAATATCATGATTTCCATATTGTCTCCATTTAGGCAGAGGCCGTTTACTGCCATCCAGGCCTGGATGATGGCGTAGATCGAGTGGAGGACCTTTGCGTCGTCTTGGTATGAACCTGAGAGGGGTAAAAGTACTTGTGTGTCGTCCGCGTAGTTCGTGTATGTGATGCCGTAGGAGTCGAGTTTGTCAAAAAGAGGTTTAGTGAACAGGTTGTAGAGTGTGGGAGCAGTGCAAGAACCTTGAGGGACTCCGCAGTGGATTGTCATGGGAGTGGCATTGGCCAATTCTGAGAAGACTTTCATGGCTCTTCCCTCTAGGAAGGAGGTGACCCATAGAGCTGATTCTTTAGAAAAGTTGGCAGAGTGTGTGAGGTGTGTGGTGAGGGTCTTGTGATCAACTAGATCAAAAGCGGCCAAGAGATCTAGAAGGAGCAAGAGCGCTGGCTTGCCTTTGTCCATGATTTGGGTGATCTGATTTTTTAGGTCCACCAGGGCTGTTTCTGTGCGGTATCCTTTTCGGAAGCCTGATTGCCTTGTTCCAAGGATGGAGTGGGTTTCCAGAAAGTGCTGGATTTGGCAATGTGCGGCTTTGTCCAGTAATTTTAGGAGGAATGGCACTGTGGTTATTGGTCTCTAGTTGTTGGGTTGTAGGTGGTCGAGGGTAGTTTTTTTTAGGAGGGGCCGGACCCATGTCTCTTTGAGGCTAGCAGGGATAATGCCTGTTTTAAAAGACGCATTGATGAAAGCCGTAAAGAGCGGCGCAAAGCAATCTGCGCAGTCTTTGACAAGTTTTGGTGGGCAGATATCGCCTTTGCAGGGGGAGGGTTTGAGATTTTTTAGTAGATTTATTACTTCTGCTTCAGTGACATCCCTGAAAGAGAAGTCAGGTATGGTGGGCTTGTACGAGGAGGGTGAGGCATTAGAAGGCTTGGTACCTGTCTTTTTAGGTAGTGCTTTGCAATGGTCTTTGATTTTCTTTTGGAGAAGGTCAATTTTGTGTAGCATGGCCGTTTGAATGCTGGCACACCACGCTTCATCTTTGATTATTTCATCTGGGGTATTGGGGGTGAGATGAGCTCGTTGAAGATGGCAAATATCTCTTTAGTGTGCGATTTGGCATCAGAGATTCGTGCGTTGAATGCGTTGGCTTTAGCTGCAGTGATTGCTGTTTTGTATTGCTTGGAGATTAAGTTGAACTCATTTTTGGTGCTGTTGCATGGGTTGGATTGACAGTTTTTTAGAGCTGCTCTTTTGTGGGATCGCATTGAGTGCAGTTCTTCAGTGAACCAGGAGTTGGTGTGTAGTGATTTCTTTTTTTTTCCATTTGGGTGGTGCTATTTCATTGATAGCTTTAGTGGCGACTTCTTTGTATATGTTTGCCAGAATATTGGGGTCATTAGCGAAAGGGGGTGCTAGTAAACACACCATATGCAAGAATAACTAAATAGAAAAACACTACACAAACCCATCCTAGAGGAAAGAACAGAGAATATGCACAGAGAGAAAGATGCAGCACTCTAAGGGGTGAAAGGCAAGTAAAAACCAGTATGTATTTTAAAAGGATATGTTCTTGGGTGCAAAATGGATCAAAGTGAACTAACCCTTCAATCGGCCAAAGAAAATGGGCACAGGGGCAGTTAGCAGTCAATACAACCTTGTTGCATTTTTTGACAGTTTCACAGCATTGTGCTAGTCTTTGAGCTTTTGTGTGAGTGGTTTCAGCCAAGTCCAGGTGCAGAAAGTCATGTTGATCCAAGCGGAGATCTGGCATTGATTCAGGTTGAATGCCGTGACGCAAAGTGGTTGGAAGGTGGCGTTCAAGTTATGAAAGTTCGTTTTGAGGTTGACCCAGTCAGAGATGAGTTTTAGCCGCTGTGCATGGTCAGCTAGTGGGGCACTGTGGTTTAAGTCGAAGGTCCACACCGATTTGAAGAGGCAATCCTGATGCTCCAGTGTGCGACTCAATGAAGCAGCAGTTTGAGGTTGAGCTGGGTCGAGTCGTTTGGTAACTGCAGGAATAAGTCAGAGAGTGACACTTCAATAGTTCAAGTCGGGGTCCAGCAGTGAGCAATTGATCCAAACTCAGCCGATGATGTGCTCTGCGAGTAACGATGCAGCATCGAGCTGGTTAGAGATGAAAGCACACTAGTTCATAGATTTTAGTTAAGTGCCAAAGGCAGCACTGGTGAGTCATGTTTTTCGAAATGATTGAACCCAATTCAAAGCAGTTATTCTGGTTTGAGGCAATAAAACAGGGTTCCTCTGTATCTTGGATCTGAGGATGCTGTGAATACCAATCCAAGGATTCAATTTGCAGGCTAGTCTTTGTTCTTGTGCTCTCAGACATGGGGGAGGCTGGCCCGCATCTACAGTCGTTCTTCAGCACAATGAGGACATTGGTGCCATTGTGGCTGGCAGAAATGCGGGTCTTGTCCCAGCAGCAGTTCACCACCACTGGTCCCTGGGTATGGTTAGGGGACAGAGCTTGCCTCTGCCTTGTACATTTGATCTTCACCTCCCTGGCAGATGACTTTGGAAATGTCAATTCTCCCAACAAAGATCCAATACATTCTTTCTTAAGTGCCCACAAGTGATTCCAAGATGAAGTTGGAAACCGTGTGTTTTAAAGGCAAATGTCTACAGGTGATTTGACAAAAGCACACCTGCTTTTGGGGTCCAATCTCTGTCCTTGGAATCAGTGGAGTTTTCCTTCTGACATTACACCCAAAGTGATTTGTGTTACTGAAGTGTAAGGACAGGAAGGATAGTTAGAGACATAGAGACAGAAGATGGTGGGACCTTGCTCTAGCTGTGAAACACTCCCTCTGTCTACTCTAACCACACCCCTTCCCTTCTCAGTACAATCAAAGGTCTTTTGGTATGCAGCACCCTGGTGTGAGGATACTCCTTTTGTGTATGGCTGTGTCCTTTGATTCTTGTTCGCAGGGGAGCCTCCTGTGACGTGGCTTTCTCTCCTGGGAGGATGTTACCTGCCCTCACAAAGGAATAACAAGTGGTGACACCCCAGTGCTACAGTCTGGGAGGTGGCAGAAAGGACACCTTGCTGTGGGGGATACACATAATCCTTTTACAGCTGGGCTGAACTCATAGGGCTGGCACATGCCTGAGAACAAACTGTTATGGCTTGCATAATTATGAGATACTGCCACCATACCTTAAACTCAGGTATGCCTTATACATACAGTTTAGCATGCCACAAGAACATCATCCCCATAGTTCCGTAGTTTTTGGAACAGAGGTGCATATCTTAAATGCAGCCCCTGTGCTGAAGAGGCTTGGCTATCAATGCCGCTGTCAGGTGGTCACCTGTGACCTCTGAACCCGCTCTGTGCCACTGGAGAACAGGTGCTGCAGATCAGGCTACTGATGCAGCAGGGCACAGGTGTACACTATTCTTTTGGCAGGGAATTTATAAAAGGGGAATCTGATTAGCAGATTACCCTTTCAGAGATGGAATTAGCCGCATCAGTTTATGATTTAATAAAACTCATAGCAATCCAGGGTTTCTACACCCTTACCAGATGGCAATTCCCCACAAAAAGGTCAAAAGATGCACTTAGAATTACAAATTAACAAGACCCTTCTTTTAGATACAAAAACAGTTTTTTTCAAACCCTTCCATCCTCTTCCCCCCTGGCCATGCTGTCACCCTGAGTTCCTTCAGAAACAAACAGAGAACAATTGTTGAGGATTAGCTCTCCACAGATGCCCGACATCTCCATGTGTAGAAACCATTAGAGGTTTTCATGAAATTCTTGGGAATGACCACTGTTAATAAACAAGTTAATCAGTTGGAATATTAATACAAACATGTTCTGCAGTAAAAAAAATATAGATTGCACATGTGTAAAGCACATTTTGTGTATGCACAAATGAATATGCAGAAGTGCAAATGCAGCACAGATGTATTTGAAGTAGCTCTAATGCAACTGTGCATCCACGCCATGCACTTGAACTACCTCACATTTTCAGAAATGAGGCTCTGATATACCTGGAGGTCATGCAGTCTAGTGGCAAATTTGCTGAGCTAGGAAACGGGATGTTTGGTTTCTAGTATAGCACTTGGCCAGAAAATGATTCTAACGCCATTTAAATATGCAGAAATGATTCTATACACAATACTGCACGAATGATGTACTCCCATCTCACATAGCCATCCCAATCTAGTGTATGTTATCTGTCTCAGCTAGACCCCAATACTACAATGATCCATGAGCAGGACCTTCTGCTGAAGATGCCCCAGCTGCGTTATACCTTCTACATACGCCATGCTGCTACTCCTCACAGTGAGGGCTGACCTGTATCAAATGATAAAAGAGGAATGGATGACATTCTCTGCTGTCCAGCTCTAATACAATGCTCTCTCATTTTGAAACACTTTTTCAGTGTATCCCCTCAGATCTGAAGTGATGGATTTTAGTTAACAGAGGATGCGGGATGAGTTTTAACCCAGCCACATCTTCTCATTCTTTGGTGCAACTGCGTGTACACATGTAGTGTTGAAACCTGGGTAAGCCCAGTGATGGCGTGCGGGCCCCCCAGGGTCTGATTACCAGTGCACGCGGGCGGGCGCGCAAGAACGCACGCCAGAGACGTCTGTGTGTTCAGGTGCTCCGGCGCGAACTGCCCGGGCACCGCCTTTATTAATTCAGCGTGCATGCGCCGGCCCGGCGGGCCGCGCATGCGCACTTCGTGTACTACGTACACAACATCCCTCCTTTTCCCCCCAAACAACAAACACATTAAACAGAGGAGCCAACGTGGCTCAAATCAAACTGTACTTAACAGGGCTTGTTACTCATGCCGCTGAGTCCATGATGAAATCCTGGAATCTTTGCGGTGGGCGACGTCCTCCCCTGCGCGGGGACCTGGGTGAATCTCCTTCGGGGTTCTCTGGTCCCCCGGGGTCCGCTGGCGGTTCACCGCCTCCACGCGGCGCCTCCGCTGTTTGTCCTTGGTCAGGATTGGTTTCTTCTTCCGCTGCCACAGGTCCTATGCGCTTGAAGAAGGATACGTTTCTGATTACTGTACCCCGCGCATTCGCAGCTGTGACTATTGACCGTTTGACATGAGTGACTCCCATTGGTTGGGTTTCGTAAGTCATCGAGAGTTTTCCTTCCGGTTTCCTGTTCCGGACTAGGACGGTGTCTCCTACCGATATCTCTCTTTCTGGCAGCCTCCGCCTTGTTGTTTCGTTCTCGTTTCTCGCTGCTCTTTCTGCTGTCACCCATGCGCTATCGATCACACCTGGGTGCCTGTCTCCCGCTTCGGGTATCAGCCCTCGGGGTATTCGCCTGAACAGCGCCTCAGCGGGTGCGATTCCGGTGGACCGATGTGGGGTGGACCGGTATTCACGAAGAAAGTCAATTAGATTGTGTCGTAGGTCCTCCCCTCCATTGACAGAAATTCGAAAGATCTTGTTCAGTGTCCGCATGAATCGCTCAACCTCTCCATTGACCCTTGGCCATAGCGGGGTTACCTTCCGGTGCTTTATGCCTCGTTCTTCGCAGTACCTAGCAAACCGCTGCCCTTGGAACGGTGCTCCGTTGTCTGAGCAGATCTCAAAGGGGAACCCATGGGTGGTGAAAATTGTGTCCATTGCCAGGATGGTGTGATCACTGGCGGTGGATTCCACGAGCTCCACCTCCGGATACCTCGACCACTGGTCCAAGACCACCAGGAAATATAGGCCCCTTCCGGTCGAGCCGAAGTCTGTGTGCACCGTTCCCCATGGTACGTCACTCCGCTCCATGGCCCGAATGGGTGGGCCCCTTTCCACAGGACTCGTGGCTTGGCAGGGAATGCAGGTCCTCACAAACTCAGCCACCCTGTGCTCCAGATCGGGGAACCAGACCTTCAGCCTGAGGCATGCCTTCATCTTGGCCATGCCTTGGTGCCCTGTGTGGGCCAACTGGAGGACTCTCATGACCAATGACCTGGGTATCACGATCTGGTGCCCACGCAGCAACAGACCGTCCGTGGACACCGAGAGCTCGTGTCGAGCTTTCCACAGCAGTTGCAGGTCCCTTTGCACCTCCGGGTTCCTCCTGGCGTTGTTCAAAAGGATGTCCCGCCACTCTCCTGTGGCCACCGCCCTTTTCACCCTCAGGAACGCCTCGTCGGAGTTCGAGTCATCCGCAATGTCCTGTCTCGATAAGGCCACGGGCAGGGCCGATTCAATGACGAGGTGTACGGCGTCCCCAGTGTCAGTCATCTCCGCAGGACTCTGGGTATCCCTCGTGCCTGGATGACGAGAAAGATAGTCGGCTGGGTTGTGTGTAACTGGGCGGTATACTAGATTGACGCCGTATTCCATGAGGGATAGCATCCATCTCTCGATGCGGGGTGGCGGCATGGATGATGTTCCTGACAAAATAGGAATCAGGGGTTTATGGTCCGTTATCACGACAACAGGTTTGCTGAGGATGTAGATTCTGAAGTGTTTGCACCCCCACAGGATGGCAAGGGCCTCCCTTTCTATCTGGGAATATCTCCTCTCCGTGTCGGTGAGGGCTTTGCTGGCATATGCTATGGGCCTCATGACCCCTAGTTCGTCTGCCTGCATGAGGACTGCCCCCAGTCCCACCGGGCTGGC
The DNA here is from genome assembly GCF_040938575.1 of Ambystoma mexicanum. Taxonomy (NCBI): domain Eukaryota; kingdom Metazoa; phylum Chordata; class Amphibia; order Caudata; family Ambystomatidae; genus Ambystoma; species Ambystoma mexicanum. The sequence continues at coordinate 397,058,391 of NC_090931.1, forward strand.
ATCGACCACAATATCCGATTCCCGGCCGGGATTGAAATAGGCCATTGTTTCCTGCTCTGACAGGGCTTCTTTGATGGCCTTGAAGGATCGTTGTTCATTCTCAGTCCACTGCCAGGCTACGTCGTTCCTGGTGAGTGCCCTCAGAGGTTCCAACAGAGAGGCCAAGTCCTTGATGAAACGGCCGCAGTAGTTGACCATCCCTAAGAAGCTCCGAACTTCTGCTGGTGATGTGGGTGGAGGTGCATCTCTAATTTCCTTCACTTTCCCAGGGTCCGGGGATATGCCCCCAGCATGGTAGGTGAAACCAAAGAATTCTAGTCGGTCTTTTAGGAATTCGCACTTTTCTTGATGCAGGATTAAACCCACCGCCTGTAGCCTCTCAAAAGTGTTCTCTAGCCGTTTAAGATGTTCAATTTCCGACCTGGCAAAGACTAAGATGTCGTCTGACATGTTTATGACTCCTTTCAGTCCGGACAGGGCTCCTCTGATGGCGTTTTGGAAAACCTCCGCTGCGGACGATATTCCGAAGTTTAGTCTCTTGTACTGGTACAGCCCCTCGTGAGTAGTGAATGTCGTAATGTACCTCGACTCGGGGTGTAACTCTAGCTGGTGATACCCAGACCTGAGGTCCAGTTTAGAGAAGACTTTGGCACCTTGGAGTTCTCCGACGATGTCGTCTAGAGTGGGTGTGAGGTGACGCTCCCTTTTGATGGCGGCATTTGGGAGTCTCATGTCCACGCAAATGCGTACTGCCCCCGGTTGCTTCGGCTTTGGGGCCACTACGATAGGCGAAACCCAAGGGGTGGGGCCTTCCACTCTTTCAATGATGTCCCGGTCGACCAGCTGCTGCAATTCCTCCTCCACTTGGGCTCTCAAGTGGAAAGGAATCCGGCGATGTTTGAGGGCCGTCGGCCTCACGGACTTGTCGATATGTAAGCGTATGGGCTCTGCTTTCAGCTTTCCAATGCCCTTGAAGAGAGTTTCAAATCTGTGTAGCATGCTTTTCAGATCGGCCTGGTATACTCCGAACGAGAAGTGGACGATTTCGAGTGCTTATGATGCCGCACAGCTCAACAGGGAATGTGGGCTGACGCTGGTGACAAAGAACCTCGCTTTGATAGTGTTCTGTCCATGAGAAACCGGGGCTACAAACACCCCTTGGATGGGTAGAGGTGTTTCCCCTCCGAAGGCATATATTTGCGCCATGGACGCTGACAGCTCCGGTGGGCCTGGCAGGGCTTCATAATGTTTGGTGGCCAGCACACAGACCGAAGCCCCAGTATCTATGAGAATGGGGGTGGGGACGTCATCGATGTTAACAGTGCATGTGGGTTGGCGTCTCGTGCCAGGACCTTTCACAATGCTGGAAATGAAGAAGGTCTCTTCCTCCTCCTCCTCCTCTTCTGCGATGTCCAGGTCCTGCAGACCCTGATTGATCGATGAGTTGCCACTCACTCTGCGAGCGCCTCCACGTCCCACTCTCTCCGGTCCTCTTCCTGCCGCTACAGGGGCGGCAGCCCGGCACATCCTTGCATAGTGCCCTGGTGTGCCACACCGGCCGCATGTTCTCGACTTAGCTGGGCATTCTCCTCCGTGGGGAAGGTCATATCCACAGTAGGAGCAAGATGAGGTGTTGCCTAGTGTGGGCGGGGCATCAGGCCTTCTCGGCGCCCATTTCGACCTTCCTGTTGCTGAACGTCCCACAGGAAAAGCTTCTTCATCATTCTTGGGTCGCGTGGCAGCGTCCATTTTCGCACCTCTGGCTTCTGCCAGCTCATTTGCTCTTCCCAGGTCCAAAATTTGCTGGAGGGTCAGACCAGGTTCTCTCAGTACTTGCTTTCTAAGTTTGCCGGAGCTGCACCCCTGCAATAGCTGGTTGCGGACCATTTCTTCCTCATCGACCCGTCGCCAGGTGCCTCAGACGGGCACAGAATTTGTCTAGGGGTTCATCGTCTAGTTGCCTTTCGGCGCCCATGACGAATCTATCAAAATCCACATTTTCCGTGGGGAGAAAATGGTCTTTGAGTGCCTGTTTGACTGCGTCATACGTGACCACGGGGATGACGAGGGAATCGTAGATTTTGTGGACTTCCGCGCCTGACGAGTAGATCATAGTCGCGATCTTGGTGTCATCATCGTTCACCCCAGATGCCCTGAAGAACATATCTAGCCTCTTGACCCACAGCAGCCACTTCGGGCCCAGTTTGGAAAGGGGGCCAGTAGTATCGAATTCAGGCATGGGGGCCAGGGAGCTGCGAGATCTGCATGGGATTGGGGCTACGGCACCTTCATCATCAGTCTCTTTGCCCATTTCTGCGTCACGTACTCACAGTTATCTATTCCTAGAATGATGGGCGTCTTGTCCCGGGCTTGTAGTAGTGCTGGGGTGTAGAAACCCACTTCTTTCTTCTTTAATGCCACAGCCCTGCGCCTGCAGGACTGTGGGAGTTCCAAAAATTAAGTTGTATTCCTCAAAACACAGCTGGCAGGTGGCGCACGAGCACCCTCTCGGGCCGCAACCACTGCAGCTGTGTGTGAAGAGAGGAGCGAGCGAAAACAAAATGGCCGTCGGCACTCTGCAGGTCCGTGATACGGAAGAGCTTTCCGTCTCTACGATGCTGTCGGAGCAGGGAAGTGATCCGTACCACCTTCGTCGCCAGTGTTGAGACCTGGGTAAGCCCAGTGATGGCGTGCGGGCCCCCCACAGTCTGATTAGCAGCGTGCGCGGGCGGGCGCACAAGAACGCACGCCAGAGACGTCTGTGTGTTCCGGTGCTCCGGCACGAACTACCCGGGCACCGCCTTTATTAACTCGGCACGCATGCGCCGGCCCGGCGGACCGCGCATGCGCACTTCGTGTTCTACGTACACAACATCTAGGTAGGTTTGTCTTTTTGAATTATTGGGGCAGAATGAAAAGGGGAGGAGTAGGAGACAGAGGGAAGGTGAAGACAGTAGAGGCGTAGAGGGGGTGAGATTGCAAGGGAAATGGGGGAGGGTGCCAGTACATTGAAACAGGGTCTAACAGTAATTTAGAACTTAGCCATTGAGGAGCACTATGATAAAGGGGTTCCCACACATGAAATTCTCTCCCTTTCCTCTTGGGATTTTAAAAAACATTTTGTAACTTCCATTTCAATTTGAAACAGGGCATTTATACACTTAAACTGATATTAATACATTGAGGGCTAAACAATGTACAAGGCTCAGTTCAAACAAAACAGGCACATAATCTCAACACATCGCTCATCTACAATATACATATTTGAGAAAAGATTCTTAAGGAGAAAACTTTCGATCTGGATACAATTAAACAACTGGAAGCTCATTTGAAGAACATGTGTCCTTATGGATTACATGAAAAATGCAGGAGAAAGTACACGAGGGCCTACCTCGTGCTCATATATTCACTACCACACTCTACTGTCTCAGCTGATTTATTTTTACAGAAATCACAGACACAGGGTAAAGTCCCACCAGTTTAGACCAAATCTGAGATTGTTTAAAAGTTTGCATTATAGCCTGAGACTCGCCAAGATGTGTGATGTGAGTCCCAAGCGATCCTTTCCTCCTTTCTGCCTTCATACTGCGCCTCCACCATAGAGGGACAGTAGAGACAGTCAATCATTTGATCTGCCAGATGGAAATGGCCAGCAGGGTGGGCAAATGGCCTGCTGGGGCCTGGCTTCTGATTGCTCTGGCAGAGAGGATTTCATTTTCCTAATCCCACTGCGCTCTGGCAAGCCGGAATACTTTGTATGGGAAACATTTTGCTATGATGACGTGTGTGTTTGTCACGATCGCAATTGATCCACTTTGACATCTTTCCAAAAAACTATTTACAAATTATTCATGCACATGCAGTCATAAATTAATCAGTTAATTTAGTTCTAGTCTTTATTGTTCTGCTTGAAATCTTTAACTGTCATTAGCCTTAAATATTTGACTATCACTGGATCGTCATTATTTATACAGGTGAATAGGCAAGTGGTTGAGACCCAAGGCAACGTTTACAAGTGCAATAGATGTCGAGCGATGGAGGAGTGATGGAGAGAAGGAGGGCGCGATGGAGAGAGGGAGGGGGTGATGGAGCAAAGGAGCAGCAATGAAGAGAGGGAGGGGGCGATGGAGAGAGGAAGGGAGCGATGGAGAGAGAGAGGGGCGATGGAGAAAGGGAGCAGCAATGGAGAGAGGAAGGGAGTGATGGAGAGAGAGGGGGGTGATGGAGAAAGGGAGCATTGATGGAGAGAGGAAGGGAGCGATGGAGAGAGGAAGGGGGTGATGGAGGGCAAGAGAGAGGGAGAGGTCAATGGAGAGAGGGAAGGTGATGGAGAGAGGGAGGAGCGATGGAGAGTGGGAGGGGCAAGAGAGAGGGAGGGGGAGATGGAGAGAGGGAGGAGCAAGAGAGAGGGAGGGGTCGATGGAGAGAGGGAGGGTGATGGAGAGAGGAAGGGTGATGGAGAGAGGGAGGAGAAATGGAGAGAGGGAGGGCCAAGAGAGAGGGAGGGGGTGATGGAGAGAGGGGGTGGGTGACGAAGAGAGGGAGGGGGCGATGGAGAGAGGGAGGGTGTGATGGAGAAATGGAGCAGCGATGGAGAGAGGGAGGGGGCGATGTAGAGAAAGGGAGGGGCGATAGAGAGAGGGAGGGGGCGATGGAGAGAAAGGGAGGGGCAATGGAGAGTGGGAGGAGCAATGAGTGAGGGAGGGGCGTGATGAAGAGAGGGAGGGGGCGATGGAGAGAAGAAGGGAAAGATGAAGGGAGGGGGCGATGGAGAGAGGGAGGGGGTGATGGAGAAAGGGAGCAGAGATGGAGGGAGGAAGGGAGCGATTGAGAGGGAGGGGGTGATGGAAAGCAGGAGTGGGTGATGGAGAGCAGAAGGGGGCGTTGGAGAGAGGGAGGGGGCGACAAAGAGAGGAAGGGAGCGAAGGAGAGAGGGGGGGGCGATGGAGAGGGGGAGGGGTGATGGAGAAAGGGAGCAGTGATTGAGAGAGTGAGGGGGCGATTGAGAGAGGACGGGAATGATGGAGAGAGGGGGCGATGGAGAGAGGGAGGGGGTGATGGATAGAGGGAGGGGGCGATGGAGAGCGGGAGGTTGGCGATGGAGAGCAGGAGGGGGCAATGGAGAGCAGGAGAGGGCGATAGAGAGAAGAAGGGGGCGTTGGAGAGAGGAAGGGAGCGATGGAGAGAGGGGCGATGGAGAGACGGAGGGGGTGATAGAGAAAGGGAGCAGCGATGGAGAGAGAGAGGAGGCGATGGAGAGAGAAAGGGAACGATGGAGAGAGGGTGCCGTGGAGAGAGGGGGGGGCTGATAGAGAAAGGGAGCAGTGATGGAGAGAGAGAGGGGGCGATGGAGAGAGAGAGGGGGTGATGGAGGGAGGGAGGGGCAAGAGAGAAGGAGGGGTCGATGGAGAGAGGGAGGGTTATGGAGAGAGGGAGGAGCGATGGAGAAAGGGAGGGGCAAGGGAGAGGGAGGGGGCAACGGAGAGAGGGAGGGGTCGATGGAGAGAGGGAGGGTGATGGAGAGAGGGAGGAGCGATGGAGAGAGGGAGGGGCAAGACAGAGGGAGGGGGCGATGGAGAGAGGGGGTGGTTGACGAAGAGAGGGAGGGGGCGATGGAGAGAGGGAGGTTGTGATGGAGAAATGGAGCAGTAATGGAGAGAGGAAGGAAGTGATGGATAGAGGGAGGGGGCGATGGAGAGTGGGAGGGGCGATGGAGAGAAAGGGAGGGGGCAATGGAGAGCGGGAGGAGCAATGGGCAGCAGGAGGGGGCGATGGAGAGAAGGAGGGGAGGGGCGATGGTGAGAGGGAGGGGGTGATGGAGAGAGGAAGGGAACGATTGAGAGAGGGGGTGATGGACAGAGGGAGGGGGTGATGGAGAAAGGGAGCAGCGATGGAGAGAGGAAGGGTGCGATGGAAAGAGAGAGGGGGCGATGGAGAAAGAGAGCAGCGATGGAGAGAGGAAGGGGGCGATGGAGAGAGGGAGGGGGTGATGGAGAGAGAGAGGGGCAAGAGAGAGGGAGGGGTCGATGGAGAGAGGGAGGGTGATGGAGAGAGGGAGGGTGATGGAGAGAGGGAGGAGTGATTGAGAGAGGGATTGGAAAGAGAGAGGGGGAGGCAGAGGAGAGAGGGGGTGGGCGATGGAGAGAGGGAGGGGGCAATGCAGAGAGGGAGCGGGCGATGGAGAGGGAGGGGGCAATGGAGCAAGGTAGGGGGCGAGAGAGAGGGGGAGGGGGTATGGAGAGAGAGAGGCGAGATGGAGAGAGAGGGAGGGGGCGATGGAGAGCGGGAGGAGCGATGGAGATAGGGCGGGGGTGATGGAGAGAGGGAGGAGCGATGGAGAGAGGGAGTGGAAAGAGAGAGGGAGGGGTCAAAGGAGAGAGTGGGTGGGCGATGGAGAGGGAGGGGGCAATGCAGAGAGGGAGGGGGCAATGGAGCGAGGTAGGGGGTGATAGAGAGAGGGAGCGGGTGATGTAGGGAACGATGGTGGGAGGGGTTTACGGAGTGAAGATATAAACAGACTTATAAAATCATTCGTTGGGGTTAATATCACAACGTTAGTCTACAAATAGTTTGAATAACATAGTTAAGGTACACTCACTCACTGCACACCACTATAAATTCCTCCATAAAACCTGGAGGTATAAATGCCCACTCTATACCATTGCAAATCGGAAAATAATACTAACTGCAACTGTGGTATTGGTGTAACCTGCTTAACTGTAGTGAGTGTTAAGGTTGCATTTGTTGTCATATAGAGTGAGCATTTATACTTAAATTATTATGGTTGGATTATTAGTTAAGACTGGCATGTCCTAACTTTGTGAGTTTGCATATGTATACTAGCATACTTGTACGGATTGTCCTTACTCTACACATTTGTTCACATGCGTCGTACATAGATGAACCTTAAAAGGTGAATATCTCAATTGGCCAGCTTTTTTTTTTCAGTGACCCAATTCATGATAGTATCAAGGTGCATGCCAAAAATCTTGAAATTCGAAGTGGTTCATTTTGAGAAACCCCCATGCTAATAGCTGTTCAAACGTGACCTGAACAGCATTTTGTTTAAATTGCAATTTACCATGCGGTTGCCTCAATTCTATTGTGGTCTTTTTTCCCTGTTTTTTCCCTCCTTGGAAAGGTTTAAAAGTGTTTAGGAAAAGTTATTTTCTGGAACTCAACAATTAGTCTTCAATTTAATTATGCAATGCGCTAGCTTGATGGCATGATTTTACACAGCCATGTTAGTGGCTGTGTAGTGATGGTTAAGTTGCTGTTTCCATATGAAGAACACTTTTTGGGTGGCTTATAACTCCGCTCCCCCTGGACGAATCCTCACCAAACTTTGCAAAAAAAAGTATATGGGCCACTCTGAATTATTTTGGAAAGTTTGCTGATGTTTGGTCCAGGGAGGGAAAAGTTATAGGGGGGTCCCAAAACATCTTTTTTTCCCATAGACTGAATGGGGGAAAACATTTGCGTACGCCTACAGCCCAAACCGCCGGACGGATTTTCACCAAATTTGAGGTAGGAGCAGGAGCTTGGTCCAGAAAGCATGCTTTTGTAAATTTGGTGACAATCCATCCAGTAGTTTTCTTTAAAACGACCAAAAAGAATGTCTCGAAAAATTAGTGATATCTATGTCTGCTCCGCGGTCACACTTTCATGTTCGTTCCGCGGACAAGATATCGATTGGCTAATCGGCAGCGTCATGTCCGCGTACATGTGACGCGTTCGCTGATTGGATGTTGAAGAGCGTGAAGTGTGTCAGATTGTTTCGATGCGCCCTCCATCTTTCATTCGTGTTTTTGTGTATGCGGACATTGCCGCTAAAACATATAAAACAACACATCATTGCACTTATTAAACTTATCAAATACTGTCTCGGAAGGTCAGAATTGATGAGTCTGGGATGGGATGTGGCAGCAGGAAGTAAAAAAGTGGTGTTTTTTGTCACAAAAGTCATACGGTACATTTGAATTTGTTGCTCAATAAAATGTCCCTAAAGTACAGGCGAAGAATTACTGTGTCTGTGTTACAATGTATTTAAAATAATATTGCAGTCAGACTGGCGCCCTAGAGTTTGAAATCTGAGGCAGCCACCTGCAGTGTTTGATGGAAACAGCGGGTCTGCAAGTGTATGGGAGTACCATTTCTCATGAATGTGTTGAGACATGTTGTTGCAAAGTGAGAATGTATTTGGATTCTGAGTGAAGGTCACTAGCTTTGCTTTTTTGGTTGCGAGCTCAGGAGGCCCATGCATCCGACTGAACCCATAAGGGTCAATTGTTTTTTGACCTTGAGCGAAAGGCAAAATTCAGTAAGAATACAGGGGGTGAAAGTTTGCAAAAAGGAACATTTGATAAGGTTATGCATTCCAAACGTTTGTAAGGCACATGTAATATCAGTTCATGAAGATTCTTTGATGCAAGCACATTGGTGTCTGAGTTTCACGAAGAGAATGGAGACAGTCAATATCATGTAAATTTGCTTTTGACGACTCTACACCGGAACGAGATTTAATTTTTTATTACCTAAACATTAATTTTGGCAATGTAACTGAAGTACTATCTTTCTCTATAGTTGTAATTTTTTTGTAGTTATGGAGAGTGCAGATTCTCGGCGTTTGTAGACTACCACTAGATTCACCCATGTTCAATGCTAATGTTTCTTTAAAATGTCATGTATGACCACATCGATTTGTGTATCCGTTTCCACGTTCTTTTTGTCTTTTTTGAAATTGTTTGCTGTGTGTAGTAATCGTTAGTTTAAACTGTATGCCGAATTAAGAATTCAATAGATGTATTGTAATAAAGGTTGGGTATTGATACATATTTTTTGTTATGTTTTCCAAATAGTTACATGCTGCCTTACCGTGATTGCTATGGATTCCAGATGCCAAGTGATGGATTTTTTTATACGGCAGGTGCACATACTTGTAAAAGGCTGGATCACCGTGACTATTTTGTGGGACGATCGCGCAGGGCCAATGTGACCCTATGTTGCACTGGCGCTTAGGAGTAACATAACATCTTTTATGGCGGTCTAGGCCCAAGTTCATGCAGACGCCCTGGAATTCACCGTGCGACCGGAGCGGTTCCTTTATCGAAAACGAATAATTTGTGTATGGGAAAAGAATAACGTGTGCCTCACGATTAACATTTTCCATCACGAGCGCAGAAACAATTTTGCAGTTTGCTTGCATTGTTAAGGGACTTCAATTCAGCACTCCAACTAAGTCAATGCCTGGTCTGGGAGGCCCAAGGGAAGCCCTTATTTATATATTTTTATGACAAGTTATAATCTGGATGATAAACCCTTGTATAACGCCCCTCTCTTTGAATCCCCCTGACCTCACTGAGCCAAGAATTAGGTTTGTTTTGCAATTTAAAAGATTTATTTGAAAATTAAAAAATATATATATATATATCACTTTTATAAATAAATTAATATTTGATCGCACACTTATGAATATGACCGTGATCAACAATGGATAATATGACAATTTTACGCTTATTTAATCACTTAGGAGTTGGTATAGAAAGGGTAAAGTAGCAGAGAATACTTTTATGGTTTCAAGGAAAAACAATGATGGAAAGAATGCAACACAGAAATAAACTGATATGGTTTCAACCAGGGATAATATAATCACTTTTCCCCCTGTGGCAATTCACTCCCCCCTATGCAATATAAAGAGATGGAAGGGAAGCACACAGTTTTCAGGAATACAATGAACATGCGATACAAATTCAGTTCAAATTCTAGTAATCTTGGAGCAACCGGTATGCTTTTAAAATATGCAGAAATATTTTGAATGTGATTTGTACTGAAGTGAAAATATGCTAAAAATTATTTTAATTCCCTATTTCAGATTCAGGGTAGGTGATAGCTACTTAAGATTGGTTCAGGTCAACCCTAGCGAGGCTCTATGAATGATTATCAGGTTGCAACCGAATTTCAGAAGCTCAAGCAAAAGCAGCTATTTTTGACAGGTGAAGAAACTGGGTCGAATTGCAATTCGCAGCACTTTTTCCGAGTTCGTCGAGCGCGATTACGGAAAAACTATAAGGAATAGAAAGTCGGTTCTAGGCTTGTTGGAAAGCTTAGATTCTTAGCTTTAAAATGAAAGTTAAATCTCAAAAGATCCGGACGTTTTTGTGGAGGTAGATTTTCAGAAGTAAAATTAAAGTTTCAGAATGACAGATGACAGTTTTGCAGCTTTGAAATGACAGAATGGACACACGATTTCTATGCAATTCTAGATAGGTTGAATTGGATGGGATGATATTATTTTAGACTAAGAGATTGGTTTTGCACAGTTCTGGCTGGGTACTCACACTATAAATTTGAAATAGGCCGTCAAGATCTGGTCAGGTTGGCTGCGGTTCTCTCGCCACGGACGTCTTTAGTACCGGTTCTGCTCACAGCGATCTGGTCTGGGTCTGGTCTGCGGTTCAGGATCTCTGGTTCTGGTCTGGTCTCTCTGGATACAGCACTGCTTTCTGGGTCTGCTATCGCCCGGCTGTTGAATAGTTTGGTTAGGTTGCTGGATTCTGAGGCCTCTGAAAAGGATTCAGCTTGTGGACTAGGCCTCTCTGCTTTAAGTTCTGGCTTGGTTCTGGATCTATCTGGAGTTGAGTTCTGGATCTCTGGAGATTGTCTGGATTTTGAAGTCGTCCAGCAAAATGCTTCGCAAGAAGTGGAAAGTGAATCTCCTCCCTGGGTTTCAGTGTTCCTTTTTATGTCTTTTGAAAATGGGTGTGTGCGTGGGCATAACTAAGCCTGCCCCTCACAACTTATCATTGGCCAGGTTATCCTCTCTCCCTTGATTGGGGGAAGGAAATGGAGTGTCATCGTGATGAGGTCTGTTTATCGGTCAGAGGATCCTCCCCTTTGGTTTCACTTAGAAAATCAATTTTACCCAAAACACATATTTCCTAGATACACAATTTGTTGAAATTACATGTACACATCATATATTAATTAAGGTGGGTCCCTGTTCCAACTCTGATGTTTCTAAGAGCTTGGGTTAAGAAATTACAACATATTTTCGTTTTTGGTAGCTTTTGCAACATTGGTTTTTCATCAAATCTTTAACCAGACCTGTACCCTCTCCCTGCGCATATTAATACAAGTTATCATGTCTCTAGCATAAATACAGTGTCTGCAGCACTAATAAATTGTGGGGTTCGGTCCCAGAACACCGTACAAAGTGGAGTTTGGTCTCAAATCGTGAGGGCATTTTTCAAATTAAGGATCCCCAAATTGTACATTTCTGTGATACAAGATTTTATAAGCAATTTAATCAAACATACATTTGCCCTTAATTGAATTCACATATGAGTCTGGGTCCGCCCCCAGAAGCTTGACTCAGAGATCAAAAGTCTCTCCTTCCCCCAGAGCAGTGTTGACAGTAACCACCCAAAATCAGCATATTCTATTCAGCAGAAAGAGTCTATTGTGTTGACTGAGGTCAGCAGACCAGGGGGCCACTCTGCATCTGGTTAACACAACCATGTGATCTCCTGGGCTGTTGCTGGTAAGGGCTGGTGTGAATGCTTCCCATGAACAGAGGCCTCTTGAACTGTTAATTGAATCAGACTTTCTTCTTGTGTGGGCCTGGGAACAGCAGAGGTTGAGAATTCTCATTAATCAGCAAGCCTTTGAAGTCCCAGCTAGCTCAGGATCCTTTTGCAACTCCTGAAATACAGTTCTCCTATCAGAGTTTAGATCGCTAGCGCCGGTTAGTGTCCAATGCCAGTACTGCACCTATTTTTGGGAGCTGTCTTGAATTAATACATTTCAAAAAGAAAAGCTTTTACTTGATAGTATATGATCCTTGCTTGACATGGCATTGATGTGGATCTGCAGTAGAGTAAAGTAGAACACTCAACCAGAGTTGGATTTTTGTTTGGTGGTTTCGTGCCCATGATCTTAGCAATTTTTGACATTAATAAAAACAGATTTTGAACAGAACCATCTTTTTTTGCACTGGTGGGTGGCAGGTCAGGTGACCACTTTGGTGTGCGCAAAACTGCGTGGTTTTTCCTGGATTCTGGCGCATATGTGGGCTTTTCGGCCATCTTGGATTTTCTAAGCCCAGAGCACCAAATGTTGCAGGATAATAACTTGAACGTGGGTCAAGACACCCAACAAGCCCCCCCGCCCAACTGCACTTTGATTTCGAGTCGAGGGGGAGTCGGGTGCAACGGATGTTTTGATCCACGCGCTGGTATGTCCGCATCATCTTCTTCCGATTCCGCAGATGGCACAGTTCAGCATTTTTCCTTCATCAGGGTCGATCAATCAGTTCTCCTTGCCGGTCCTGATGGGAGTATTGGGTGGTACTCCGGGCCCCTCGGATCTTTGCTCTCGGTCCCTGGGTCATCCTCCTTGGTCAGTCTTCATGGTTTCATCTCTCCTAGGATGACAAAGCAAAGCGGCAATACCTATTAGTAGACATTTCTCCCCCACTATTGATATAGTGGGGCGGCATATACATTTTATAAATCAAGAGACATTTACATTCCTATTTTAAAAACAAGATATAATCAGGAGACATTTGCATCCTGTTACTATATTTTTGATATGTCGAATATTTTAGGGTTGGAGTTTTTATTGATCTGGGGCGGCCCCCTCTGGGATTCAAGAGGGTTCCTCCAGTTGTTGCAGAGTGTGCCTGGGATGGCAACACTTTAGCTGATTAATGTGGACCCACTTATCTTCCCCCTCTGCCGAACTACCTTTGGGGATGCGCATCTTGTAGGTGACTGGGGAGATCTTGTCTACAATTTCAAAAAGTCCCTTCCATGTAGGCAGAAGTTTTCGCTGTTTGGCCTGGTTCCTCTGGAAATTGTATAGATAGACCCAGTCTCCCACATTGTATTCTTTCATGGTAGTTTTCAGGTCATAGTGAGTTTTCATACTCTCGGCTGATCTTTCTAGATTCTGCTGAGCATAGGCAAAAGCATGTTGGAGGTGTTTCCTTAAATTCTCAACGTATTTGTGAGTTGTGGAGCATTTATTAATGTCTGCTCTTGGGTCCTGTAGCGCAAATGCTGGGGAAGCACCATCTTGCGTCCAGTCATCAGCTCAAACTGTGACATTTTAGTTGCAGATGAAGTGGTAGATCTGATGGTCATTAGGACAAGAGGTAATCGGATATCCCAACTTGGCCCAGAATCTGCCACACATTTTTTTAATTGCTCGCAATGTTGTATCTCTCCACTGCACCAGAAGAGGCTGGCCGGTAAGCAATATGTAGCTTCCTTTTAACCCTCAGTACCTCCCACATCTTAGCCATTACTTCGCTGGTGAAGTGGCTACCTCTGTCTGACTCAATCCTTTGGGGTAGACCAAAACGCGAAAAGATGTGGTTGATCATCAGGGCAGCTGCTGCCTTGCAGTTTGGGGCCGGAAGACATTCCACCCATTTAGTAAAAAGGCATGTCACTGTCAACATGTACTTATTTCCCCTGGAGGAGCGAATCAAGGGGTCTATGAAGTCGACTTGCAAATCTGACCATGGCAGTGTCATCCCCCTCTTTTGGAGAGGCGCACGGTGTGTGAGGGATGTTGGCTGAAATTGTGCGCACACAAGACACCCCTTCAAGATTTGGTTGAGGTCCTGCCCCATGTGTGGCCAGTATGCAACCTCTCTTAAGATCTCAAGTGTTGTATGAAACCCCCTATGACCGGCTGTGGCCGCATCATGGGTGTGACTTAACATCAGGGTTCGGAATGAGGTAGGGACCACCCACTGATCATGGCCAGCTTGGGATTTCCTTACGAGCAAACCGTCTTGGATTCAGAACATTTTTGGACATTTCATCAACACTCTAAGGTCCTCTTTCCCAATGTAATCGGTATCCGTCAAGGGAAAGTACCCAAGGTCCTCAATGTGTTGGTAAAACTTACCAATTATTGGATCCCCCTTCTGAGCCATAATCAGATCAGCATCTGGGGTCTCCTTACTCCATTGTGCAGTTGAAAGATCATTGTGAGCATTTGTCTGGGACCTAGTGATAACAGTGACCTGGATTTCCCCCAACAGGGACTCAATCTCTATTAGATTCCCATGGATGGCCCTGGTTTTGGCCAGCTGATCAGCTAAGTCATTTCCAGTTTTGTCTGGTCCCTCTACTTTGGAATGACCCTTGATCTTTTTCCAGTAGATGGTCATCCCATGAACGGTGACCAGATCATCAATGTTTTGAATTAACTTCCCATGTTTCAAGGGTTTGTTATTAGCTCATAACATGCTTCTGCTTTTCCAATTAACCAAGTGCTCCACACACCCGTTCCGTACATAATCTGAATCTGTGATTATGACCAGTTTGTGGCGTTGATGTTGGACAGCAGGGAGGATGGCTTGATACACAGCCATCAATTCTGCCACCTGACTACTTCGGGGACCAATTTTGTATCCAGCGGAGGGTTCTGGGGACTCATTCACCCATATCTGACCTCCAGAGGAAAGCCTTGCATTGACAGAATCCAGGAAGTAATTCGGGAATTACTCACATTTCCGGCCCAGATTCTGTCACTTTGGAGATATTGCAGAGGCTGGTGTGGAGTCTCCACTATGATGTGTTCCCCCTGGATAAACGGGCAGTAATTCTTTAATGCCCACACCGTTGCCAGGAGCGCCTTCTCACAATCGTTGAATTTTTCCTCCACAGAGGATAAAGTTTTACTCACATAGGAGATTACTTTATTGACCTTGTCATGCTTTTGATATAATACTGCAGTCAAGAATGTATTAGAGAACACTGTCTCCTAGAAAAACTCCTTGTTTCTTACAGGGTAAGCTAGGCAGGGTGCTTGTGAGAGGCTTCTTTTGAGCTGTCTTAATGCCTCGGATTGTTCTGGACCCCATTCCCACTTGACCCCCCCTTCAAGAGATGAATAAGGGGTCTGGTGATCTCTGCATAGCCCTCAATGAACTTTTTGCTGTAATTAGTCAGTCCAAGGAGGCTCCTTAGTTCCTGCAGAGTTGTGGGGTCTTTCAGTTTCTGAAGTGCTTTCACTTTCTTTTCCTGGGGACAGAGACCCTGAGGAGTAATCTCATGCCCCAAGAAAATAACACGGGTTCTACACCACTGTACTTTCTGAAAGGAAAGTTTTGCTACGGCGGCCCTCAACTGTGTCAGAACATAACGGATCTCAGCTATGTGTTCCTCCACAGATGAACTTTAGATGAGGACATCATCTACATAAGCCACGTTACCCCTTGCACCCAGGTCGGGCATGGCCTTATGTAGGAAAATGTTGAATTCATTGCCGGAGTTGAGGTATCCGAAGGGAGTCCGGGTCCATGTGTACTGCTGGCCCCAAAGGAAAAAGCCAGCTTGTATTGGTCCTCCCTACTGACAGGCACTGTCCAGTATCCATTGGTCAGGTCTATTGCAGTGAATACCTGTGACCCCTGGAACTGGGCCAGCCCTTGGTCAATGTAGGGAAGAGGCCATCGGGAAGTATGGACCTGTTTGTTGAGCTCCCTAAGGTCGGCGCAGAGTCTCCACTGGCCCTTTGGCTTCAATATTCCCAGCACTGGATTATTGAAGGTGCTGTGAACAGGACGGATTATCCCCCGGGACTCAAGGTTCTTAATTATTTCAGTAAGGGACTCCATGGATGCGAGAGGCAAGCGATATTGCTTCACAAACACTGGAGTCATGCCAGGGTCCGTGGGAATTGTTGTTGTGTGGATGTCGGGCGACCACAGTCATATGAGTCTACTGCAAAAAGATCTTGGAAATCCAAGAAAACTTGTTTCAACTTTTGCTTCTGTTCCAGAGTCACACAGGCATCAGCTAGGTTGACTCTCTCTTCCACCATCTGCCTGAAGCCTGGAAAGACTTCTGGTTTTGCTATCTCAGCGGCCTCCTCCAGCTGGGTGGAGAAGTCCCTGGTCAGAGTGCTGATTTGGACTGGAGGCTTCAGGTGGGAAAGGCAGCCCTCAGGGACCTGGAAAATCACCTCATCCCTCCTGAAGTCACAAGTCACATCTTCCTTACCATAAGGGCAGGAAGTGTACACCAGGAAGTTCCCCCCATGCCGGGTAAAGATCCTGTCTGGTGATGTATTGTCATCACTGTCACTGTCAAAACAGTCCTTGGGGATTGGTCCTAACAGTTCATTTCCTAAATCAATGGAGAAATGTCGGTCATCAGCCGCCATTCCAATAATGGTGCCTGCGGCTAGAGTAATACTCTTTAAGTCGCTGTTATCCACCTCTATTGGAATGGTGTCATGTTCTATGTTGACTAATGGTGTTGGGTTTACCCCCAACCCTTGCTGTTGGAGAGAAGCATTTAGATGAATATAAGCATCAGGGTTTTTCAATTTTTGTCCTCTTTTAACTTTCACTTCCAGGGAGAATTGTCGGGTCCTTTCTGGGATGGTGACTTCCTCTCTAACCTGAATTTCAACTGCATAAGGTAGCAATTGAGCTGACCTAAATGCTTTTTCTGGATCATCAAAGCCCAAGGGATTATCCGCTAATCGGGACCAAGCTTTGAAGTTTATTAGGTCCAAACTAATGGCAAAGCGATTGAGAATGTCACTGCCTAAGTTAAAGGCGGCATTGATATCTCGCATGACCCAACAATTATGGACTATGCTCTTGATGCCAATGGAGATTTTGAGCATACACCTGCTTGGCAGGAGATGTTTGGAATTGGGTGTTTCCAGATTCATTTCCCATTTGTCTATCAGTTTGAATGTGGGAATGGCTGGATCTTTTGGGAGTTGGCGGAACATGGCTTCGCTGATGAAGCTCTTACCGTTGTTCACACACACTCGGGCGAGAACAGAGTCCTTCCCTTCATTTAACTGAACGGGGATGAACAACTGCTCTCCAATTTGCTGAAGATCAGCCAGGCTCTGAGCTGATTTCACATCTTTCTGGACTATCGGAGTGGGAGTGTCTGATTGTGGATTAGTAAAGAATTTCAGAGTGTTTCCTTCCAGTGTGGAATACCACCTTAAACTGGAAGGAAGGTTGATTTTCAGAAATAGAGAGGACCCCCATCACCAGTCTGTTGTCCTACTGCTATTACTGTCATGTCTGGAATTTGATTATTCTGGAAGTGAAATTCTACTTGGTCAGATTTTTGTTCAACCATGTGGCATGTGCCGTTTAAACTAACATGGTTGACGCTGTGTTTTAACTTTATTGGTCGGCTAGTCTGGGTCCAGAGGACCTTGTTTACTCAATCTATTTGGGGTGACAACCTTCTCAGGAGGTCATTTCCTAGTAAAAAAGGGGTGCCCTCTGGAGTCACTACTATGACCGGGTGTTTCACCTTGTGTCGCCCAATTTTGATGTCCAAATCTGCAGTCCCCTCGACGGGAATTTCCTTCCCGTCAAAGTTCTGAAGTTGTCCAGGAAGAGAGGTGAGAGGAATACGGTAATTCTCCCCCCTTCCTGCATTTAGTTCATCAAAGGCCCTTTTGGACAGAAGAGTAGCTTGGGATCCAGCGTCCACCAGTGCCAAAATTGTACCATGCCCCTGTACTTGTACTGGGGCATAGTATCTTCCCTCCTTCTCCTCAAGGGGGCACAGATAATGTACATTTTTGGACAACTGGTGGCCTAATTTTCTGGTTTTGGACATTGAGAGAGAAGAGATCTGGGCAGAGTTCGGCAGGGAGTTTTGGGAATCTGAAAGAAAAAGTTGGCAATCGGATATTGATGCGGTTTTGGGTTCCCTTGGTTCTGGGCCGCCCCCCCCTTTTTGGAGGCAGTCACCGGGATGGTTTTGAACCAGGAGTTTTCGGTATTGTTGGTTCTGGGATAGAATGATGGGCGGCGACAGCTCAATCCCCACATCTACCCAATAAGTGGATACAGTTTTGGGTTCCCCTGGTTCCGGTTCTGGGCCACCCCCCCCTTTTTGGAGGCAGTCACCAGGATGGGTTTGAACCAGGGGTTTTCGGTATTGTTGGTTTTGGGATAGAATGATGGGCGGCAACAGCTCAATTCCCACCTCTACCCAGTCTGGATTGGAATCCCTTGGAACCCATTTTTCCTTGGGAGGAGTTCCCCCATCTCTGAAGGAGAAGATCCTTTTCCCAGGATCCTCTGAGGATCCCTCTCCCTCAAACAGGAAGATCTGTATCTCCTCCACAAAATGGGTCTGTTTGGGTCCTTTGTTTCTCCTACCTCCTCTCTGCTCCTTGGGTGGCAGACTTTCAGGGGTAGGAGATTTTGTTTGCGGTTCCTGGGTTTACAAGTGGGGAAGGAAGCTTCCTCTAAGGCTTCACCCCCCCTTTCCCCTTGTGCCTCCTCCCTGGG
This sequence comes from Ambystoma mexicanum, assembly GCF_040938575.1. Taxonomy (NCBI): domain Eukaryota; kingdom Metazoa; phylum Chordata; class Amphibia; order Caudata; family Ambystomatidae; genus Ambystoma; species Ambystoma mexicanum. The sequence goes on from NC_090931.1 coordinate 397,076,692, forward strand.
AACCGGTGGGTTATCGGGGTGCTGCCCCCGTCATTGTTCTGGAGCACCAGGCTCAGAGTTTGGGGCGTTCTGCGCCGGCATGCTCATCTGAGGGTTCTGTTGAGCCCTCAGCATGTGACCCAGATCCTGTGCCATATTTTGGACCTGGCGCTCTAACTGTGAAACCCGCACAGGCTGATACGGGCTTCTATTTTCTCCCCTGGGCTGATTCCGGGAAGGGTAGCTATCCCTTCTCTGGTAGTACCCCGGATTGGGAAGATTTGGGTACCCCTCCACCCTTGGCCTCCCCTCTCCCAGATTAGGTGGCAGGGCTCAGGGAATTGGGGAAAGAGGGATGGATGATTTTGGGGCTGGAAGTTGGGTGGATACCTGGGGAAAAAGTTCTGCCCAGGGTTTGGTGAATTTCTGCCCTCCTGTGGGAAGTTAGGAGGGAAGTTCCCTGGGTTGGGTGCCTGGTTGGATCCCCCCCTTGGGCTGGAGGGGTCCACACATACCCCAGGATGTGTCGGTTTCCCTTGTAGCGGGGACTTACATAGTCAGGGGAGTGAGGGACCCAATTTGTGGGACTACCTCCTTGACTCCCTGTCTGTGACTGGCCCGAGGGCCTTCTGGGCTAAGAATTATTCGGTGCAGGCAGGATTTTAGGCCCTCCCATCTCCAAATCTAAAATGGGGGCAACTTTCACCTCTGCCACCTTGGCAGCAGCAGGGGTGCTGGTTGATTTGGGGCTTTTCTGGGCGTTATTTTTATTTTCTATGGGCTTCTGCACCTCATAGATCCGGGTAGCCTGTTCAATGACCCAGTCTAGTGACCTTTTCTCATGAAAATCTCTCACTAGCTGGGTCATGATGTATTTGGGCAAGGCATGGAAAAACGTATTTACAAATTCTTTGCTGTCCGTGCGCACCCTTTTGGTAGTCTGCGCAAAGGCACGCTTCATTTCCTGCTCAAATTCTTGTGGGGCCTGATCCTCCCCACATTGCAAATTGTAGGCTGCCTTGCAAGCCTCTTGGGGATTTCTGTGAACAGAAAAATGTTTCAAGATGGCCGCCCTATATGTGGACCATCTTGAATGGTTTTGGTCCTCCAGCCCCATAAAGAAACTGGAGTATTCTGGGGAGAATATCCATTTGACATACTGAATGCAGCTACTGCTGTCTTTCAAATGGAAAGTCTCCATCATTTGCTCATAAAGCTCCAAGTGTTCCCAAACAGAATACTTGGCGTTTTTGTGATAAGGGGTGATGACACTCCTTATTGCCTTAATTTGTTTTAAGGGGTCCTTAAGCAAGGGCCTTTTTGCCTTATTGGCCTTTTTGGTTCGGGTAACCCTGGTCCATTCATCCTCTGACTCAGAAGCACTGCTCCCAGAGGTGCCCGTCTGATCTTCCAGGTTTTCCCGGATTCTGCGAGCCTGGGAATGGCTGGCAGAATGTGAGGACCTGGTTTCCTGTGTCCTGTGATGCTCAGAGGAGTCTTCAGATTCCTCCTTGCTGCCAGGATTTGATGAGTACCCCCCTCCCCCACTGCCCTAACTGGGCAGAGGTTTTCAGGATGCCCTTAGTGGGCCTACTCTCCTGGGGTTCCCCACTAAATTGCACTGTACTTAGGTGCCCATACCCAGATGCCCGTCCATCCCTTCCTGGGTGGTACTGGCCTATGAGCCCCATACTTTTGGCTGGATGGTAATCTGCCATCCCCGTGGCCCTGGGCTCATGTGCGCCATGGGACATGGGGGTGGCAGAGTCCAAGGATTGGGAGAGATGAAGGCCTCTGGTACTAGGGCTCCTGAGGTTATGCTCAGGTGTTTCCCTTTCCCAGGTAACCTTATCTCTATCAGCCCCTGCTCCTTGTTGCCATGCAAGAGCCTGTGCTTTCAGTTCCTCAGTTAAGGCCTTACTAGACTCTATCAGTCTCTCCTGCATGGCTACCTGTTGCTGGAGCCTATTATTGTGCTGAAAGAGAGCCTCATTCTCTCTCTGTGCCTCCTGGTTGGTCCTGGAATATTGGGCCAGTCTTTGCTGCATGAGGGTTACCTCCTGAGTGCCATCCCTACTGGCCTGTTCCTTTCTTGCCAGAGCATCTTCCACCCTCCTGGTGTGCTCTAACAAGTAAGTTCTGATGCTCTTTTTGGAGGTCACCCAGTCCCTGGAGGGCCAGGTGATTTTCTTCAATTTTTTTCTTTTAATTGGCAGACTTCCTGGCCTAAGGTGTCCCTTTCCTGACTAAGAGCCTGCATCTCTGCCGCCAGGTCGTCCCTCTGCCTTTTAAGGGCCCCAGCTTTCTGGCGCTCTTCTTCAAATTCTGTCTGGGTATCCAGGTCTTTCAGAATCAGTTTGTTGCTCTCTGCCTTCTCCCTATCAAGGTGGCTTTGCAGGGTGACTACCTGCTCTGCGCATGCCCTATTGAAGTCCAGTTGTTGCTCCAGCTTTTTCTGGCTCTGCAGTAGGGCATCCAAACCTTCTTGGTACTCCTTCTGCATGGCTAGAAATCTGGTATCCTGGTCAGACTTTTCCTGTTGCAGGATACCCATATCCTCTATTATTTTAATGATATACTGCCTACTATCATTTTCTGACTCCTGGCTCCTCTGCAGCCTCTGCTCGGAAGAGACCAGGTCAGATTGGGCCTTCTCTAATGCCATCAGTTGCCAATTTGCCAGATCTTGGCCTTCAGCACATTTGTCCTGTATGGCTCCCATATATAAATATAAATATGCCGCTACCCTGGCAATCTTGTTGTGCTCATCCTTGGCCTCAGGGGCCATATATAGTTCACCCAGGGCCACATGTAAGGGACACTGATCTCTCCATATATCTGACCCAGTTACAGTGACCTGTTGCGCGATTGCCTGCAACCACACATTTTGGTCCTGTTCAGTCCACTCACCTCTCACTAATAGTTTATGTAAGAGGTGCTCCCTCGCTATTTTGATGTCTACCAGTGTCGTCATTCTGGAAATTGATTTCCTTCCTGACTTACAGAAGTTAGTATTTTATTTTGCAAAACAGACCGTTTCCTTAGAGCGTTCCTTTGAAGAGTGTTTTACAGTGTAATACTGTACATGGGATGTCAACACTGTTGCCCCATTGGAAAACAAAAAAAGAAAAAAAATCCTTCCACTCCAATTCCTGGTTCACTGAGGAACTCCAGACTTTGCGCAAAGACAAACGCATAGCGCTCAACAATTGGCAGCTTACCCCTGCGATACCACAAAAGCTAACTTCAAATCCATAGCAAAAAAATACAAAGACGCAATCTTCCTTGCTAAATCTGAAGCCTACAATCACTGCATCTCCAATGCTAAGTCCCGCTCCAGAGAACTTTTCAATATATTCAAAGAACTAACCG